>NC_143020.1:58767881-59084381 GCF_055824585.1 Amblyomma mixtum | reverse complement strand
CGCGGTGAGTGCCTGATGTTTTCCCCTCAATTCGCCAGACTGCTCTAGCACACGTGATTGTAGTCTAGAGTAGGGCTGTGTGTGTAGCACTGTAGGAGAGCTTTGCTGTTTCGAGCCAAGTCGGAGCGCTTTGAAACGAAAGCTGGTGCAGAGGGAGTAAACGAGGCGTTTTGGAAAGAATTACTTGCGCGTGTCATACTAGTAGACCTATAGTAGTGAACGGCAAGGGAATTCTAAGAAAAGGCAAACTACAAGAGGCTATTGTGAGCGATGGAGAACTTCAAAGTGAAGGAACTCATCGAAATTTGTGAAGAGTTGGGCATTGATTTGGGCCCCGCAAAACGAAAGCATGCGATTCTTGAGATCATGCGAAAGGAGAATGTAACGGCTGAGGAGGCCAATGAGGCCTGGGAAGAGATCACAGAACGCCGTGAGCGCGAGGAGGCCGAAAGACGCCGTGAGCGCGAGGAGGCCGAAAGACGCCGTGAGCGCGAGGAGGCCGAAAAACGCCGTGAGCGCGAGGAGGCAGAAAAACAGAGGCAGCTTCAGAATAAACGACGTGCTCGCGCTAAGAAACTGATGGACCTGGAGTTTGAAGCACACGAGATCTTTTATGAGAGAGATAGAACATTGTTCGCTCTGCGTAAGACCAACGGTCATCAGCTGAGAGACAGGCCGCAGCCCTTCGTGATCGCCGAAGATATGGCGAAATATCTTGCGGAGTTCGAGCGCGTCTGCGAGAGAAAGCGCGTTGAGCGGAATGGTTGGGCACAGAAGTTGGTAGCCCTGCTTTCCAGCGAAGCGTATGACGTTGTCAAGCGCCTGTTGGACGACGGCTTGGCGGACTACGATGAGCTGAAAAGCTTCTTACTGACGAGATATAACGTGTCACCGCTGGACCTTCGCCAAAGGTACCTGCGAGAGAATAGCACCCCATCGTTTAACGATTTTCCCTACCAGTTTAAAGCCGACATTTTAGAATGGCTCGAAAATGCGGAAGGTTCGGAAGATCGGGACACAGAGGTAGAGTGCGTCGCTGTAGAGCAGCCCTGCCAGTGCGGCACAGAGGAACGTAGTCCGTACTTGGCAGATGTAACTGCTGCTGTAACAGTGAGAATTGCCTCGCATTCGCGAACTGAGGGAACCTCTCTACCATCGGATAAGGTAGTCACAGCATCGGACGATGCACTTACAGAGGTCTCGCCCATTGAGATTGTGGCGGAGTTACCGGAAAGCGAATCTCCTAACGTGTCCAAAGCAGGAGAAGTTGCCGAACAGGGCAGAGAGGGCGTCCGTCTGGACATTAGTGAAAACGCTTGCGCCGACGCAAGCGAAGTTGATGAGGATGACACACCGCGTTCTGCATCGCATTCACCAGAAATGCAGAAACCTGAGACTTCCGATCAACGGAAGCAGGCTCATGTAGAGTTTGCGGACGCTGAGTTGTGCGTTAGTGTTTCTGGAGAGCGATGCAAAACGAGTCTGGTGCTTTCGCACTGCTCTGAGCTTTGCGATATTCCAGAAAGCAGCTGCAGTAGCGAGAACACCGCGACTGAGTGCAGAGCCGACCCTCATCCGAAATTGGCTGAAACGCGTCAGGAGCATGACGAGAGCTTCGTGTCAGCAGTAAAGTCAGTAGAAAACACTGGTTCGTCTGCGCCTGAAGAAACTAAGGTGCTGGACGACAGTGGAGAACAGAACGTTCCAGACGACATAGGGGCGGTAGACGACAGCCCGTCCGAGAAAGATGAGGACGAATGCACACTCAGAGACGCTGAGCAGGAAGAGCGCAGCTTTGAGGAACTTAGTAAAGGCGCCAAAGACAGGCATGATCTAGGTAGCACATATGAATCGGCTGAGAATCATAGTGACATTGTCAGAGAACAGGAACCTAGGCGACGAAAGCAGCATGTGCTTCCTCAGGAGAAAATGAAAGGAAAGCACAATAAAGAAAGCTGCAATCGGAAGGAAAGTAACAGCCAGCTCCGAAATGTGAGCTATCACCACAAGGTGATAGACAAGCAGTGCTGCCGCCGAAAGGACAGTAAAGGCAAGCTCAAGAGAGAGAGCTGCCACCGAAAGACGATGGAAGGCAGGCAAAAGAAAGAGTGGTGCCGCCGAAAGATGAAAGGCAGGCATCAGAAAGACAGGCGCCGCCGAAAAGAGAGAAAGGGCAAACGCGCGAAAACGGGTTTCTACCATCGGAAGCGCCAGCGTCGCCGGCAAAATGACTTCTGTAAAGTCAGTCACGTTGTCAGCCCTGAAACTAGCGTCAGAACCAGAGCTAAAGAAATGTGCGAGGCATCACTATCGCTCAAAGCGAAGCGCATAAGTGTGTCGCGGCACATAGGTCTGGGCAGTAGAATAAACTGCAAAAAGAAATCGTGCAAACATTCGCGCAGAAAAGTGCACCAAGGCACCAAACCGAGATTCAGGAGAGCGCTGCCCGGGAGGCGAAAAATTAAGGAGCGGGACAAGTGTGAATCTTGCCGCCAGCACAGAGAAAGGGAGACGCGCAAAGGCACGTGCTCTCATGCAGGCTCTCGCTTTCCGCTGCATTCACGGGAGAAACCGCGCTCCCATAGAAAGCGGCACGCGCGCGGAAGGAAAGCGCGTATACGGCTCAAAGAGCGAAAGATTGTACGAGGCCGCAGTGACAGGGGCAAGAAAATTGCCAAGAAGAAACCGTCTAAGCGTTCAGCCAAGCACAATGACGCCACTTAGTAGGCGTAAAATCAAAAGGCCGTGTAGAGGCGAACTACACACCGAGCGGAAAGGCAAACGGATGCGCGAGAAAGTCAAGACTCGTGCAAGGTCTGACTTGCCCCCACGAACAGAGAGAAATAAAGAACGGTCCCATCGGAAGCGTTGCGCACTCGCTATGGGACGTCGCGACTGGCGCGCGAAGCGCAAAGAAAGGGACAAGTTGCCAGTCTATGAAAGCGAATCGCTCTCGTACTGTAGCTCCCGTAGAAACTGGAAAGACAAGTACAGAGAGAAAGAAAAGCGCGTATACCGCGAAAGAGGCAGAGACATTAGCTACCGCGGTAGTAGAGAGAGAAAGAAAAGCGCGTCTACCGCGAAAGAGGCACAGACGTTAGCTACCACGGTAGTAGTGAGAGAGAGAGAGAAAAGCGCAGCACAGCGAAAGAGGCAGTCAATAGTTTCCGCTGTAGCGGGTGTCGTTTAACGTCCGTTAGAAGCGACGAAAACGCGAATGTAGACGCACTAAGCCGTGTGTTCCGAGCAAGGCTGCCTTTGACCGCCTCGTGACTTACATTTTGTCTCTTCGCGAACTGTTGTCAAGTTCGCTCGTAGATCAGGGAAAAATTGATGTCCTCATTTGTGGCCTCAGCTGAGTGTTTTCCTGGCCGACTGATCTCAAGAGAGCGAATTTATTTTGCATTCATTTCATTCCGAGTGTTTCATGTGTTTGACACTTTGTTTGAGTTAATTGCTTTCAAGTTCTCGTATCCCACATGAGTCTCTTGTTGGAGAGGGAACAAAAAGGGGACAGAAATGTAGCCAACAGCGATTTGAGACTTTAAGTCTGGTGTATTGACGGGTGACAGAAGGCACTTGCTCGTGTTGGGTGTTGCCTGTTGTCGGTCGGTTCTTTGCAACCTGCAGAACGATCAACGACCGATGCTGTGAAGCAAGCTCTTCCGAAGGACCGAGCGAAGCTGATCCAGTCACCTGGGCGACTAAGCTGCGGAGCAGTGATCCTGTCCTGACGAGCGGGACCCGTTCTCGGAAAGGAGCCTGGAGCTACCTGCGGCTGAGCACCGGACGAGAACTTGGAGGAGCCTGGCGTACGAGCGCGCCCCGCATCCGAGCCACGCGGAAGTAGCTCGTCTTCGTGGCGCATTGTCTGGCGGCGGTGGTGCTGTCGTGCCGGCGCCCACATTTCGCTGGCGGGCCTGTCTAAACCAGCGCTGCGCGTCCGCCGGCGCTCAAAGCAGGCCCAGACTTTCTCGGACAAGTCGCGACATGCAGCGTGACTCATCCCGCCGCCGCGGCGCCGACACGGACCCTTCCTCCTCTCCTCCTCTCCGTCGGTGCGAACTCCTTCGACACTCCCCGGCTCTCGACCATTGGTCTAATTTGAACGGTGGCCAGTGATTGGAGGATTTGAACGGCTGGCTGCCGTAACCGTTACCAGCGGATATAAAAACGGAGCCGCGCTGAACCCGAGCAGCAGACGGGCAGCAGAAGAGCCATCACACCGGAGCTACGCTCGCCGCCGGGGCCGCCCTTCTTCTTTGTGCTCGCCCGTGGTGCTCTTGGCCCTTGTATCATGTAAAAGCCCTTCTACATACTGTACATAAAGTTCATTTGACTCACCGTCGCCTCGACCGTTTCCTGGCTCGGACACCAAGTCCCAACAGCATCTACTATTTTCTTATGTCATTTGTCGGAATATGCACTTCATCATTTCATACATTATTTCGGAATACTGTCAATCCCATCTTGGGATTTTTACAGGAGAGGGCAAAACATACAAATACAGGTTCAGTGCTATTGTTTAAGAGTAGAAAATAAAGGCAAAACATGCAATACAAATGGCAATATTAAATAAAGCAATCGTTTCATCAAACTGGTGATGGCACTTGATTACAATAAATACACTGAGAAGAGTACTGTAATACAAGAAAACGAGCAAGGTTATGATGAGAGGAATGAAAGTACAGAGCTCTCAGCGAGGGTAATAAATTTTCCTATGGTGCGCTGAGCTGTGACTGATGGATCCAAGCGATTCCAATCTCGAACAACTTATGGAAAAAAAGATTATTGGAAAGTATTACTGCGTCAGAAATATTCTTCAAGGGTGAGTGCATGCTTGTGACGTGTTCCTCGTGTAGTGTTTATACGAACAAAGTCTGTGGGACACATCTTTAATGCGTTATCAAGCAGTAGATACAAAAACTTTAAATGGTGTAATTTGGCACGGCTGGTCAGCGTGTGAAGCCCTGCTGTTCGTAAAAGATCTGTGGCTGAATGCATGCGGCCATAGCAGTTGAAGATAAAGAGCACGGCTTTCCATAGCACTATCTCTCGCGTATTAACGTTGTTTTTAGTCTGGGGGAACCAAGCTATGTTGGCGTATTCTAAGACCGGACGGATAAAAGTGACACAAGCAAGAAGTTTTGTATCGGATGTAGAATGACGAAGAGCCCTTTTAAGGAAAAATAACTTGTTCAATGCTTTGCTGTCTATGGTTTGAACATGCGTAGTCCAGTTTAAGTCAGAAGTGATGACTACGCCCAAGTATCGATATTCGGTCACACTACGGATATTCGTGTTATTCCAAGAATGCACATAATCTAATTTACACTTTTTCTTTGTAATAGACATAGAGGCCGTTTTTTCGAAATTAATTACCTTCTGCCATTTATTACACCACTCTGCAATTTTTCCTAGAGCATTGTTAAGTTTTTTCTGGTCATTAGAGTCTTTTATTTCTTGGTACAGCCCGCAGTCATCCGCGAATAGTCGCATTTTTACTTCGGTTTCATTTGATATGTCGTTAATAGAAAGTAGAAACAACAGCGGTGCTAAAACTGTACCCTGAGGTACTCCTAAAAGAACAGGTACTAACTTGGTGGCATGATGGTCGTAATGTACAAATTGATAACGGTCAGAGAGGTAATTATAAATCCATCGTACGAGTGGTTCATCACCAAATATAATTCTAAGTTTAAAGTGGAGCTTAGCATGAGAGACTCGGTGAAAAGCCTTCGACAGATCTAGGAAAAGGGCATCGATTTGTGACTGATTATTGAGGCACTGCACAAAATCGTGCATTATTTCTACTAGTTGCGTAGTCGTTGAAAAGCCACTACGAAATCCATGTTGGTTTCTGAGGAGTATATTATTGACTTCAACAAAATTTGTCAGAAATTTCAAAATAATGTGCTCCAGTAATTTACAGCATGTACATGTCAGTTATATGGGTCGATAATTAGCAGCAGATGAAATATTGCCAGATTTATGTACCGGAATTACTTTCGCTACTTTCCACTCTGCAGGAAGGCTACACTCGTCGATTGATTTTTGATATATCAGGCACAGGTATTTACTTATAGGCTCGGCATATCGCTTGAGAAACTTGTTCGGGATTCCATCTGGTCCTTCACATTTCTTATCATCCATGTTTAACAACATCATAAGCACTCCCGCCTCGGATATTGAAGGAGTGCTTGACAGCGTGGTCTTACATTCGAATGCGGGGGTAAGGTCAGAGCAGTTGTTATCAGGTGTGAACACTGACTGAAAGTGAGAGTTAAAGGTGTCAGCGTCAAGTCCTTCGGTGGATTTTGCCTTGCTGCTTGTGCGTTGGGAACTTAGATATCTCCAGAATTTGCTGCGTGCTGTTTTAATGAACCCATTAAGTGTGGTATTACAATAAGTCGGTTTAGCAGACTTTATTTTGCTTTTTAATAAGTTAGAGAGTGAAGGCGGGTAACGTGGTTTGGAATCGGGCGTATTTTGTTTGATTTTCTCAGTCGTTTGATTTTACGCTTGAGGTGGATAGCATCGCGTGTCATCCATGGATTCTTTTTCTTTGTGAATTTAGTTACAGTGGGAATGAAATTGTCAATGCAATGCCTCACGTGAACCTTAAAACATACCCAGACTTTATCAATGGTCGACGAATCATCCATACACAGTTCAAGGAAATTGGCGTATTCATGCACGAGAAATGTCATAATGGCTGCGTCATTTGCCTTTCCAAATGCTAAAATCGGAGATCTATCTTTTTTCACAACCAGAGGAACAGGGAAAGGCAGAGTGCACAACACAAGCTTATGGTCTGACAAGCCTTCTAGTATTTCAGTGACTATTTCAGTTGAGGGAAAATAATGACTAACGAAAACCAGATCGAGTATCGAGCTGGACGACCCTTGAATGCGAGTAGGTGTGTGGACAAGTTGAATCAAGTTAAATGCGAATATAATGTCCGAGAGAGCATTATTATCAAGCGATTTCGGTACTTGAGAGCTCCAGTCCGGTTCTGAAATATTAAAGTCCCCAGCCAAAATAATTTTGTCACCTGATATGTGCCGGTGCATATAATCAAGTAAAGGAACCAGGTACTCGGGATCAGCGTTTGGTGGCCTATAGACAGCGCCTACGTGCAGGACGTATACTTCTATGTTTAGTTTGCACCAAATACTTTCTACGTTCGGTACATCAGGCATAGGCATGAAAGATATATCATCCCTCAAGATAATGGCTACACCCCCGCCTCTCTATGCTCTATCTTTGCACAGAACAGCATAACCTGATGGAAAAACTTCAATATCTGAGACGTTTGAGTGAAGCCACGTTTCGGATATAGTGACCACGTCCGGGCTCAGTGCCATCAACAAAGCTTCCAGGCATTCCACTTTGTTGATAAGACTTCGTGCGTTTAAGTTCAGAAAGGTTACTTTAGTTGAGATTGCGTGATTCTGCGATCTGGGCTGGATACTTCGTCGTTTTTTGGCTTTATCTCAACCATGTCGTCGCTTTCTGCGTCCCATGCAAAAAGGCGGCCAGCTATGCGAACTTTATCATAAGTTAACATTACCTGTTCTTTCCGGTCCCGATTTTCTTTAGTTTTATTCCAAAGCTTTTTCCTTATGTCACGAACGTTGCGTGAAAAATCTTCACCAATACAGTATCTGGTGTTTTTCAGCTTCTTGCAATTTTGAAGGATTTTCGTTTTGTCTCTGTAGTCATGCAGCTTAAAAATTACCGGTCTAATGTAAGTCTCGTCGTCTGGTTTTGCTCTACCAAGTCGATGAATTCTATCTATTCCCGCAATGAAAACGTCAAGAATGTCTTTCAGAATTCCATCTACAACTGCCTCCTGAAGCGTTTCAGAGGATTCTTCCTCAGGTTCACTCAAGCCGTAAACGATCAGATTGCACCGACTACTCCTATTTTCAAGATCATCAAGTTTCTTGGCCATAGTGTAAACGCGCTGCTCAAGAACGGTAACCTTCTTCACACACTCCGAGACTTGTTTTTCAAGTACACCAATCTTCTTAAGTTTTTTGTCGATAGCGGATAGTTTTTGGTTGGTTACTGTTTTGCCCTTTTTAATTTCCTGTATGTCAGCTGCGATTGCTTTCATTTGGGCTTCTAGCGACGTGTCCCCTGGACCCGGATTGGATTCAACATCTCCTCCAAGAAGCAGTAAAAACCGCAGGTCACAAAACATCTCACAACTCGCTGATGCACTTAAGTGAGCCATTAATGGCCGAATTTTTTCGGTGCCTCTTTTTATTTCTTTTGTATCACCTTTTCCACGCAGCTCTCCTTCCGTCTTTATCTCGCAACTTCCCTTCCCCATGAAGAGTAAACTGAAAATTTCTTTTATGCGAAGCATACTACTTTAGCTACCACTTCAGCCCTTCACCGTGGTTATGCGCCTCCAAATCACGTGATACATGACGTCACACCACGTGACACGATGACGTCACGACAGTAGAGAAACGGTGGCCCACCTCGCGCCGTCGCTGTGGTTGTGCGCCTCCAAATTACGCGACACGATGATGCTTCGCAATCTCCAGGCTTAAC
The DNA here is from genome assembly GCF_055824585.1 of Amblyomma mixtum. Taxonomy (NCBI): domain Eukaryota; kingdom Metazoa; phylum Arthropoda; class Arachnida; order Ixodida; family Ixodidae; genus Amblyomma; species Amblyomma mixtum. The sequence goes on along the minus strand of NC_143020.1, from coordinate 59,075,813 downwards.
CAAGTTAAGCCTCAGCCATTTTTTGAAGATTGGTTATCAGGCAATGAAAGGTGCAGTAATGATCTCACCACTAGGTGCTCCCCTCAACTGCGTCGTGAGGGAAAGGAGAATGATGGGAGTGAAAGAAGAAAGGAAGAAAGAGGTGCCGTAGTGGAGGTCTCCAGAATAATTTTCGTCCCCTGGGGATCAATAACAGGCACTGACAACGCACCGCACACGGGTGCCTTTTTGCGTCCTACTGCGGCGACAGGGTGTGAGAAACGCAGAAAGGCGCCCGTGTGCGGTGCGCTTCTGCAGTTCCGCCAAATCTTAATTTCTTACTACGACAGCCACCGCCTCTACCCGGCACCTGCAAAAGGACTGAGTAAGGAGGAGGAGGGAACTCTGCGGCGCCTGCAGACAGGAACTCTTCTGTGTGTCCTGCCATCGCCAAACACTTTTATCCGAACATAGATGGCCGCTGCCCACGCTGTGGAGAGATCTGCGATATCTTTCACACGGTGTGGGCATGTACAGGTGCCGTCAGAAGTAAATGGAAGGCAATATTAACGAAAAAATTAATTATTGGCACCCCAATTTACGCCCGCCCCCCCCTCAATTCGCCTTAATTGGCATTGTGTGAATTGCACTGCACAACCAACAAATGTGGACCGTTATGCTTTAAATTTAAAGAAACTTCAATATTTTGACAAAGTCGCTTTCCATATACCTTTGACGGCGAGTGTACTCAGAATCCTCACCTTCCCGCTTCCCCCACCCCCACCCGAGAGGCATAAGAGACTACCCTCCTTAAGTGCTCTACACTGGAGTCCCAAAGGGCTCTAGTAAACCTGGCGCGAGACGGGGCCTCGTCGTGCGGTGTCCCGGTCTAAAGATACCGACTATATAGGGGGGTCTTCTGACCCCCAGACTCTCTTTGAGTATTAAAAAAGCTTTTCACCACCACCAGTTGGTCGAAATTATTCCGGAGCTCTCCTCTACGGCGCCTTTTTCTTCCTTTCTTCTTTCACTCCCTCAATTTCGTAGAATGTGGCTCTGTAATTATTGCGTATCTGATGGCAGCGTACTCAGTAATCAAGACCAGGTTTCTAGGACTTTACTGTGGAATTAATGAGGAATATTGTAGGACAGTGTTAGGCACATATTGCTAGGAATAGTCTAACCTTCCAATGCAAATCAAAATCGTGCTTTTGCATCTGTGCGCTCGTACCTACGAGTTACGACTGCCATTGAAAACCAATGGTGTGCGCTTTTTTACATTAATTGTGAGGCTACTGAAGATTATCGTAAAATACTGTTATGATTGTACAGACTGGATTGGTTTATTCTTCGATGCGGAAGAATAGTTTCTTTTTTATATTTGTTCTCTCCTCTGACCTAGTAATTAACACAGCTATTGAAAACCAGGAAGGCGCGTTTTCTACAATAAAGGTCAGAAAACTATAAGCGTCTCGAGATTAGGACTGAATTTGTATTCATTGTTACTTTCCATTTTATGATATGTGGAAAAACTACATTCATAAAAAACTTCAGGCCGAAAAAAATGCGTTTGTCCAAAACTTCTGTGCATGAAAAGTTATTAATAGAAGGCACTTTACGGGTACCGTCACAGGAACATATCTCCAGGCCAATACAGAGCAGGTGGTTCTTCAAAGAACCATTAGTAGAGACCATTCCGTGTTCAGGTCACCTACGTGTTCACAATATTGCCACGTATCATTTCAGTGTTTGTTCGTTCACGCTCAAGGCAGCAGGAAAGGGTCGTTATCACTTTTGTTCGTGACGCGAGAAGCGACCAGACTAATCTCGATTGTTCGCAGCCATGAAAGGCTGCACTAGCATTTTCCGGATTACCGTAGATGATCTTGACCTGTTATCTGGAAGTTTCCTTGCCGGCTTTAAATTGAACGATTTCGCGAGCAGCGGGCATTCATAGTTCGACGACCGCCGAGCACGCCTGTTGCTTACGCCGCCGCCGAGTGATTCAGTTCTTTTGAGGGCGCAAGTCAGCCCAAATAAAGAGCTTCGTTTACAAGTCTTTCTGGTGTCTTCCTGACCGCTGGACTGCCGTCCCTACAACGTGACATCTGGTGGAGGTGCTGGGTAGCCTCCCATGTTCCGGACACCCCCTACAAGTCGTGACGCTAGCCCTTTGAGTCATCTACCGCAGGACCTGAGTCCAGTCCACCGCGCAAGCCGACGCCTGCAAGGGGACGAACCTGAGTTCGGGATTCTGCCGGACCCTACCCGGAAGCGAAAGCCAGCAGCAACGTCTACCATGAGCTTGCCCCAGACGATGACTCCAATCATTCTTCAGCAGCCCCGGGCGCCACCAACCTTCGACGCTTCGCCTGGTGCCGACCCCGAAGAATGGCTGGAGCGGTTCGACCGTGTGGCTGTCTTCAACAACTGGGACGATGCCATGAAATTTAGGTACGTCTTCTTCGCCCTGGAGGGACCAGCAAGAGTCTGGTTCGAGAATGAGGAAACCAGCCTTGCCAACTGGGAAACCTTCAAGGAACAGCTTCTGAAGACCTTCACAAACGTCGTGCGAAAGGAGAGAGCCCAGCAGCTGCTACAGTCTCGCATACAACACCCAAACGAGACCGTTGCAGTGTATACTGAGGAGATGAAGCGTCTCTTCCGGCGTGCCGACATGAACATGAAGGAAGAAGAGAAGGTGAAGTTGCTTATGCGAGGAGTTAAAGAGCAACTCTTTGCCGGCCTCGTCCGCAACCCACCGAAAACCGTCGCGGAATTCGTAGAAGAGGCATCCACAATGGAAAAAACCCTTGACGCCCGAGCCCGCCAATATGACCGCCAGCAGCGCGTCTTCTCAGCAAACTGCCTGGACACCGTTAACAACGATAACCTGCGAGAGGTTATCCGTCAAGTTGTGCGAGAAGAGCTCCAACGATTGCTGCCAACGGGAACCCAGCCGCAGCTTTCACCGCTCGCTGACGTCGTCCGGGACGATGTTCAACAGGCCTTGGGTGTGACGCCGACATCCACGCAGCCTCTGCAGCCCCCAGCCATGACTTACGCCGCAGCTGTGCGCCGTCCTGCCCCTCGACGACGGGACCCAAGCCCCTATCGCCCTCAGCCAGCTGCGTTGGACCGCCGCCCACTCGCCCCAACCCGCCCGTCCTACGAGCGACGCGCGCAGCCGAGGAAATGCGACGAGTGGAGAACTCCCGACCAGCGCCGCCCACTGTGCTTCCACTGTGGCGAAGCCGGTCACGTCCTCCGGCACTGCCCGTACAGAAGACTGGGCATCCGAGGGTTCTCTTACGACGCTCCACGACCCCGACCCGGCCAGCGACCAGCCGAAATCGAGGAGTTTTTGCGTCGGGAAGAATACTCATCGCCGAGCCGCCTATCACGTTCCCCGTCGCCATCGTCCCCGCGCTTTGTTTCTCCTAGCCGAGGTTACGCCGTGCGTGGACGCTCCCCCAGCCCCCGAAGGTTAAACTAAATAAAGCAGCCTCTGGAGGTGAGGTTGCTTCTAAGCGCAATGACAAAGATCCTCCATCGACGAGTACTCAAGATCATGCCTCAACTACGACGACAACACCGACGACGACAACACCGACGACGACAACACCGACGACGACAACACCGACGACGACAACACCGACGACGACAACACCGACGACGACAACACCGACGACGACGACACCGACGACGACGACGCGGCCAGACTTGAAGCTTTTACCGCTGCCCAGTGAAGTAACGTCGCAGTACGCCCACCGCAGCCTCACTACTCGACGAAGCCGAGATCGGACACCGAAGACAACGTACAATACGGGAACGCGAACAAGTGACCTTGAAGTTACGGTCGACGGTTACGCGGTTACTGCCTTGGTGGACACGGGAGCTGACTACTCTGTCATGAGTGGCCCACTCGCTGTCCGACTCAGGAAGGTAACAACAACCTGGGATGGCCCGCTGATCCGCACCGCAGGTGGCAACCTGATTACGCCGTCAGGACGCTGCACCGCGAGAGTTACTGTAAATGGGAGAACCTATGCGACAACCTTCCTGATCCTACAGCAATGCTCGAGAGACGTGATTTTGGGAATGGACTTCCTGAACGAACATCGGGCGATCATCGACCTTCGATCTAAGTCGATCAAGCTTTCCACGGAAAAAGCCATACCTGTTGTGACGGGCGCGACTCATCACGTTGCCTTAAACGTCCTCGATGAAGCATTGAGCGTGCCGCCCCGATCAAGTGTTCTCGTCGGCATAGGTACTGGAGACATCGAAAATGCCGAAGGCGTTATCGAGGGGAACACCCAGTTACTCCTGGATCGAGGATTGGGCGTCGCGAGGGGAGTCGCCGAAATCCGAAATGGCCAAGCCCAGGTGTTGCTAACCAACTTCACGGAAGAATACCGGCATCTAAACAAAGGTACGACGATCGCTTTCCTCGACGAGTTGGCAGACATCAGAGACGTATTTGCCCTACCCGACCAACCAGCAGAACCATCTGACCAAGGCCATCAACCCACGTTCGACATAAACCCGGAATTACCCCGGAGCAGACAAGACCAAATACGCAGTCTTCTTCAAAGGTACACCGATTGCTTCTCATCAGCATCGAATTTGCGACGAACCCGGCTTGCCAAGCACCGCATTGTCACAGACGAACACGCACGACCACTCCGACAGAGCCCCTACCGCGTATCGCCGCTAGAACGCCAAGCTATCCGCAAGCAAGTTGAGGAAATGCTTCGTGACGACGTCATACAGCCATCGAGGAGCCCCTGGGCAGCACCGGTCGTCCTAGTGAAAAAGAAAGACGGCACCCTTCGCTTTTGCGTCGATTACCGCCGCCTGAACAACATTACGAAGAAGGATGTCTACCCCCTCCCCGGCATCGACGATACACTGGACCGGCTGTGCAACGCTAAGTACTTCTCATCGATGGACCTGAAGAGCGGCTACTGGCAAATTGAAGTCGACGAAAGAGATCGCGAGAAGACTGCGTTCATCACGCCAGACGGACTCTTCGAGTTCAAGGTGATGCCATTCGGCCTCTGCTCTGCCCCAGCGACGTTCCAGCGAGTAATGGATACGGTGCTCGCAGGCTTGAAGTGGCAGTTTTGCCTAGTCTACTTAGATGACGTTGTTGTCTTCTCCTCAAGCTTTGAAGACCACCTCAGAAGGCTTCGGATAGTGCTGGAAACGATCAAGTCTTCAGGCCTGACACTGAAACCGGAGAAGTGCCACTTCGCCTACGAGGAGCTGCTGTTCCTTGGTCACGTCGTAAGCAAGGATGGAGTTCGCCCAGACCCCCAGAAGACGGCTGCGATCGCAGAGTTTCCACAGCCTAATGACAAGAAGGCTATACGCAGATTCCTTGGATTGTGCGCTTATTACCGACGATTCGTCAAGAACTTTTCGCGCATCGCTGAACCTTTGACTCAACTTACCAAGGCTGACGTGACTTTTAAATGGGAAAGGCCACAAGAGGAAGCTTTCAACGAGCTGAAGCGTCGCTTACAGTCCCCTCCTGTGCTCGGGCACTTTGATGAAAACGCCGAAACCGAAGTTCATACCGATGCAAGCGGGGTGGGCTTAGGAGCGGTCCTCGTTCAGAAAAATGGCAGACAGGAGAAAGTTATCGCGTACGCTAGCCGTTCACTGTCGAGAGCCGAAGCCAACTATTCGACGACAGAGAAAGAATGTCTCGCCATTATTTGGGCCACGTCCAAATTTCGCCCCTACCTATACGGACGACCATTCAAGGTTGTGAGCGATCACCATGCTCTGTGCTGGCTGGCCAATTTGAAAGATCCCTCCGGCCGCCTTGCTCGTTGGAGTCTGCGTCTTCAAGAATTCGACATAACTGTAGTCTACAAATCTGGCCGCAAGCATTCCGATGCAGACTGCTTGTCACGAGCTCCTGTCGACACAGCATCCGAAGAGGAAGACGACGACGCTTTCTTAGGACCGGTAAGCGCCAGCAGTTTCGCACAGCAGCAGCACTCGGATCCTGACTTGCAAAGCCTAGTCGATTATCTGAAAGGCAAGACCGCATCACCTCCCCGAGGGTTCAAGCGGCAACTGTCGTCCTTCGTCCTTCACAATAATGTCCTCCTGAAGAACTTCGCGCCGAACAGGACAGTGCATCTTCTTATCGTGCCCAAAAATCTCAGGCAAGAAATTATGCAGGCATGTCATGATGAGCCGACTGCAGGACATCTCGGGATTGCTCGCACGTTGCACCGCATCCAGGAGAAGTACTATTGGCCACGGCTAGCTACCGACGTTTCCCATTACGTGAAAACGTGCCGTGAGTGTCAGCGACGCAAAACGCCTCCGACTAGACCAGCCGGACTCCTGAACCCCATACCACCGCCAATTAAGCCCTTTCAGCAAATAGGGATGGACCTCCTCGGCCCCTTTCCGACCTCTTCATCAGGAAACAAGTGGATCATCGTGGCCACCGACTACATGACCCGCTACGCCGAAGCAAAAGCGTTGCCTAGTGGTACCGCAACAGAAGTCGCAAAATTTTTTTGTCGAACAAATTCTCCTGCGACACGGCGCCCCGGAAGTGCTCATCACAGACAGAGGAACGGCGTTTACAGCGGATCTGACGCAAGCCATTTTAAACTACAGCCAGACAAGCCATCGGAGGACCACTGCCTATCATCCACAAACCAACGGACTCACAGAGCGTCTGAACAAGACCATCGCAGACATGCTCTCCATGTACATCGACGCCGAACACAAGACGTGGGACTCCATTCTGCCCTACGTGATCTTCGCTTATAATACTGCCGTCCAGGAGACAACCAGGTTTACCCCATTCCAGCTGGTATACGGCAGGAAGCCCACGACAACACTCGACGCAATGCTCCCGCACGTTTCCGACGAAGACAACCTCGACGTCGCCGCCTACCTTCATCGCGCCGAGGAAGCCCGAAGACTTGCGCGGCTTCGCATTCAAGACCAGCAGCACACCGACGCCCGACGCTACAATCTGCGCCGACGAGACACGCATTACAAGCCAGGTGATCGGGTTTGGATATGGACGCCAGTTCGCCGTCGTGGATTGAGCGAAAAGTTGCTGCGACGCTACTTTGGCCCGTACAGGGTTCTCCGTCGCATCGGTGACCTCGACTATGAAGTCATCCCCGACGCCACGACAGCATCTCAGCGACGCCGCCCACGCCCGGAAGTCGTACATGTCGTACGCCTGAAGCCATATTATGAACGCTAAAGGACTCGAAGTTTCATTTGCCGTGTTTATTTTCATTTTAAAGCATCGAGACGATGCTTCTTTGGAAGGGGGGTAATGCCACGTATCATTTCAGTGTTTGTTCGTTCACGCTCAAGGCAGCAGGAAAGGGTCGTTATCACTTTTGTTCGTGACGCGAGAAGCGACCAGACTAATCTCGATTGTTCGCAGCCATGAAAGGCTGCATCTAGCATTTTCCGGATTACCGTAGATGATCTTGACCTGTTATCTGGAAGTTTCCTTGCCGGCTTTAAATTGAACGATTTCGCGAGCAGCGGGCATTCATAGTTCGACGACCGCCGAGCACGCCTGTTGCTTACGCCGCCGCCGAGTGATTCAGTTCTTTTGAGGGCGCAAGTCAGCCCAAATAAAGAGCTTCGTTTACAAGTCTTTCTGGTGTCTTCCTGACCGCTGGACTGCCGTCACTACAACGTGACAATATCAAATGAATAAAAATCATTTTTGTTTTCGGACCGCCGAGAAATTGCAGAAAGTTGAAGAACAAATTAAAACACACGTCGTTGAGCCTCTATACCTTTTCCACGACATATGAGAATTACGGAATAAAAAAATCTTGTTAGCACTCAGCTCTTAGACAATAAAATGCAAAGAGGGTGAACGCAAAGTAGAAAAAAGAATCAATTTTCGTCACCCATCTAGAAAACTTGCTAGAGCTAATGGCATTTTAGACCAATGAACTTTGCCATTTGCTCTTCCAATGATGAAGCCCAAACTGACGCGGTATTTCAAGACAGGCTGAAAAGGATATCTAAGCTGGTCGTACTTCCTCATATTGTACGTCTCTGCATTACTATACTAAGGACATGGAGGCGCTCTCTTTCAGTTTCATCTTATTGAAATTTTATGCGTACTTCCAAGTTACGCGAATTAGTTTATTTAGGATGTTTATTCAGCGAAGAATAAAAGAACTAACTAAAAAAATGAGTAGCTAAACACGAGAAGTGCTTCCTTACAGAGGTTATAGGAGAACCAGCTAGAGGAAAAAATTTAATCGCTGATGTAAAAAAGCGGAACTAGACAGTGGTCTGCAGGCATCAATGAGTGGCCGTTATGTCAAAGATATATGGTGAAGGGGAACCAAGCTTTTATATGTTATTTTCTTTAATCTGATTCCCGGAAAACGGAGGTATGTAAGAACTCATAGTTTCTACTTCCCACAGAGAGTAAACGAAACAAACGACGTTTGAAATCGCGTTCAACTAAACTAGCCTTCGCAAACACAACTGCTGTAGTGTGGAGAATGTTTTCGTGGTTCCGCTTTTTTTTCAATATTCCTTTAGAATTTCGTTTGATTTCCCCCCCCCCCTTGATATCGCTTCGCTAGAGTGGAGACCTGCCGCACTGCTTGACGGCATAACAAAGGTGAAAAAAAATGCGCACACTCTTTTGTTTTTTATTCTCTTTCCATGATTACTAGTTAGTCATTAACCAGTCATGACGAGTTAGTCATTAATTACTCATGGCTAACTAGTCATGACAAGTTAACTACTCATTGACTGGCAAATGACAAACCAGCAAATGACTCATGACTGGTTAGTCATGATTAGTTGGTCATTAACCAGTCATGAATAGTTAACTAACCACTGATTTCTAGTTAGTCACGCCTAGTCATGACTTGTTCGTGTGACTGCTTAGTCATTAAGCAGACATGACTAGTTAGTCACTAACCAATCATGACCACTTTGTCATGAACTGATTAGTCATGACTAACTAGTCGTTAAGCAGTCATGAACTAATTACTCATTACTAGTTAGTCATAAACTAACCATGACTAGTTAGTCATGGGTCATGACAAATTAGTCGTGACTAACCAATCCAAGTCGCCCCATAGCTGTCTCGTGTGTGCCTACGGCCAGCCAAAGTTGCCGCGCGCACTTTAGATCTTCAAAGTGGCCCCTGAATTTTTCCTTCCATCCTTTTGATTCTGTACTATGAGTTGGAGCGCCCGACTACTGAGCCGTAATACCCGTATGTGTATCCAGCCTCTGACATGGAGTGCCCGGGTATTTTTCCAAGATATTTGAGCGTGTTATCAATGATAGGCTCTCGTATTTTTTTCATAAACACGATGTAATTACCAAGTCGCAGTTTGGCTTTCGAAAGGGTAAGTCTGCAGAACAAGCTTTGATAAACATAAAGGACAAAATATTTGAAAAAATCGAAAACAAACTGCTTACTCTGGGAATCTTCTTGGACTTGAAAAAGGCATTCGATACTGTGCAACACGATATCCTTCTTAAGAAGCTTGCTGTGTACGGTGTCCGAAGTGTAGCGAAGGATTTAATTACATCATATCTCTCAAATCGGTATCAGTATGTATGCGTCGACAATCTGGTGTCACAAAAATTGAAAGTCGAATATGTCGTCCCTCAAGGATCAATCTTAGGACCCCTCTTATTTCTTGTATACATAAATGATATAACGTCAATACCAAGCTCCCCTGAAATAATAATGTATGCTGACGACACAAATATCTTCTTCACTGGCACCACAAAAGAGGGCATAGAATCATCAGCTAACAGTTACCTCCTGCATCTTTCCAGATGGCTTAAAAGCAACCGGCTGAGTTTAAACACAGGCAAAACCAAATACATAATTTTTAAGCCAGCAAATAAAAGAGACCCCTACTGTGTTCATCTGAAATTTGAGGACACGCTACTGGAAGCAGTCACAGAGCAAAAGTTCTTGGGCGTATGGTTTACAGAGGACCTTACATGGAATACTCACGTTAACAAATTAAAAAGTGAGCTATCTCGAGTTACTGGTTGCATGTATAAAATACAAAATATACTACCCACCTGGTTGAAGCAAGCATTATACTATTCACTTTTTTATTCAAAACTCAGTTACGGCATTCTAGTATGGGGAACTACGACAGCTTCAAACTACAACAAACTAATCATGATACAAAAGAAAATATTGAGATGTGTGAAAACTATATTGGTGACAAACGAGGACTCCGAACAAAACCGCTCTTCATTAAACACAGCATGCTTAAAGCAGATCAAGTTTATTATTTCAAACTACTTCAGTGGATTTATAAAAATAGGCTGCACACAATACCCGTAGACAGTTGCACTTCATACCCAATACGTAGACCACACCATCTCAAGCCCGCCACAAGAACTAAGTACGGAAGGCAAACATTGAATTATCAAACAATTAACATATTAAACAGTGATCACTTTAATGTACAATACACACAATCCTTCCACAACTTCAAAAAGAACTGTAAAAAGCTATTAGTGGGCAGTGACATTGCATTCTCTTTTTGTTAACTTGCGTTCATCCCTGATAACACATGTAACCTCAGCTACGTTGCATTATGTTTTGTTATTTCTATTATTTATGTTATATTATGTTATGTTATTTCTCTGTTCGGTTGTACAATATATTTGCCATTGTTTCAGCATGTACCCTACACATCAGTCTAAACCTTGTTTTTTTCTGAAATGCTTGTATGTACTGACCTATTTACTGCATATGCGATTTATTTTTAGGACCAATGAATTGTGGTTTTTCTTTTCTTTGATTGGCTTCTGATGCAAGCCAATTTTGTTATTACATAATGCCTATTGCATATGCCTTTTCTTCCTCTTTAAAATATACCATGTTCAAGAAAAACTAATGCTGTGAAGACATGTGATCTAAATAACTGAATTTCTTTTGCTTTCTGTTGTGTGCTAAAAATGTTTAGCAAATGAGTGTGTAAATGACACGTTATGCTGCCTTGAACTCTGGGGGCGCAGAGGCTCTGTCAGGTATTTTGCCTTTACCTCTGCCCCCTACACGGAGACACAATAAAGAAAGAAAAAAAAACCCTACCGCGGTGGCCGTATTTCTATAGAGGCGGAACACAAGAGGCGCCCTTGCGTTTTAAGGCGGAAGCCTTTAATGTCTCATCGTTGTAAGCAGCAGTTGTCGACAGAAAATGTCACGCTTTTCAATTGGTGGAAACGGTCATGACGTCACAGTGCGCGAATTTCAAACGGGGCCAATTGCACTTCGGCTAGCACCATACAACCAATTGAAGGGATCGTATAGTGATGCTCCAAGTAAGTGGGACTGAGCTTAGTTAATTGCTTAGTTAACCCAATTAGCCTAATTAACTTTTCTAGTCAGGCCATATAAATAAATAAAAGCGATTAAGAAATTGGTCGAGCTCAGGAATCGAACCCCGGTCTTCGGCGTGAGAGACGAGCACGCTATCCACTCCGCCATGCCAGCTCGATGGTTTGGAATGAACAAAGGCGCATCTAGTGAATACGGTGTCTTCACTCACTCTCATCCTCCTCCATTCCCCTCCAGCGAGGTTTAGGTGTCCACCGACAAATGAGAGACAGATAAATTTCCTTTCCTCAAAAACCGATTTACCGACGAGCGAGGCGTAGAACCGAATGGGCGATGGCGTTCTATGGACTCCTTGGCAGCGTTGCAAGAGGCTGTCGCTTTCCACTCTTAGGGGCGAAGCTTAACATCTTAACCACACATTAGTGACCACACTTTAGGTCAAAAAAGTGCCCCCCTGAATTTTGACGGGTGTCCACCGAGATATGTGAGACAGTTACTGCGTAACTTCCTTTCCTCAAATACAATTTTCATTTTCTTCATTACGGCTCCTCTTTATCTTCTTTCACTCCCACCTCCCTTCCTCTACGGTGCGGTTCAGGTGTCCACCGAGATGACAGAGAATTACTGCGCCATTTCCTTTCCTCAAAAAGCGTTGCGTGCAAAGGGCAAGGCATCGCGCCGAACGGGTGGTGGCGTTCCGTGGACTCCCTGGCAGCGCTGCAACGCGCTGTCGCGTTCCACTCCTAAAGGCGAAGCTTAAGCGTCATTAATTAGCAGTTAATTAGTATTCAGGCATTAATCAGTAATTAAGAATTAATTAGTGATTTGCCATCACTTAGTAATTAGTACTCAAATATATGTGACGCCACCAGTGCCACAGAAACAGCGAAGGTGGTGCAGAAAACGCTTCCGCCTCTACCCACTTTAGACAGTCAAAGTGCCCCATGAATTTTGCGATGTTGTTGCGGCTTAAAGAAGGATGAAAAGAAAATTGCATGGGCCTGGCTACTGGCTCAAGCCGAGCCACAACCGCTGAAACGTGCAGATAGAGGAGAGTCGAAAGATATAAGAGGAAAGTGAAAGAACAGACGTCCGTCGCAGCAACCGCGTCCACCAAGGCCCAGACGCTGGCTTTAACGTATATGGTCCCGCCAAAAATTTTGCTGTGCTGTGTCAGTGCACGTTAAAGTGCACGTTAAAGATCCCCAGGTGGTCTAAATTTTTCTTAAAACTTTCACTACGGCGCCTCTCTATTCCTTTCTTCTTTCACTCCCTCCTTTCTTCCTTCTCATATGGCGCGGTTCGGGTGTTCACTGATATAGGTGAGACAGGTACTGCTTCCTCTCCTCAATATTAATTTTCATGTTCCCCTTCCCTCAGGGCACGGTTGAGGGGTTCGCCGAGAAGTGAGACACTTACTGCGCCTTTTCCTCCCCTCCCCCTTCCCATTCCTTACAGATGCACTTAATCGCAGGGCTTACATGCAGGATGCAAACTTATCGCAAGTGCCGCCATTTTCAGCGATCACCGTAATGTTTGGACACGTAACAATAGAAGCTTACGCACAGAGTCCAGTGAAGCAGAGCGGTAAAGACAATACTCTCCTTCTAAATAACCCAAGGAATATCTTGCGCAGGGCGCTGCTTAGCACTTCGTTCCTTGTACCCCGTCTGCGGATTTGATCTTCATTGAACTCTGCAGGAGAGTTGTCAACGTTACTCACCTGTTGGATTAGGAGTTGTTTCACGTTTACGCCATCGGCGAGAGTAGTTGCTGTATGCATCTAAACCAGTGGCGAAAGCGCACTTCACAGTGCTCCCACTAAACCATACTGAATGCGGCTGTCTGCACCTTCGTGAGGGACACCTCTGTCCAAGCCACGAGTCGTAGAAGTGGTGTCGATAACATATAGAGAGACTAGAAGTTACCATGATATGATTTTTTCTCTCAGCCCGAATTATTTCCGACACGCGGTTCCGACTAGTACTACGCAGATGCCTTTTCGACCGAAAAAGTTGTACACGCTGTTGCGTAAAAAAAAATGGTGAGAGAGAGAGAGAGAGAAAACTTTATTTACACAGGAATTCGGGGCACGCACCAGGGTCCCCGCACGACCCCACTGCACTCAAGTGTTTATGTTCCTGAGGTCCATAACACTGGCAGCACGGCCGGTGGCGATGGTCTGCACGGCCGGGTCCTCCGAGCGCAGCAGGGTCTCCCAGTCCTCCCAGGTCTTGACGTTCTCTAGGTCCCGCGGGGGAGGGTCCGCCGGGCAGAGGGAAAGGATGTGGAGGGAAGAAGCGAAGGGTTCTGGGCATAGGGCGCAAGCAGGAGTGGGGAAGGAGGGATGATAGTGGGTTAGGGTAAGGGGCGAGGGGAGAGTATGTGTTTGTAATCTGCGCCAGAGTGTTGCGTGTCTGTTATCTAGGGAGGGGTGGGGCGGGGGGTAGAGCTGGCGAGAGGCTCTGTATGCCTGGGTCGGCTCACTGAATGAGTGCATGCGATCCTTCGTGAATCCCCGATCCGAGGCCACCTGAGCCCGGTTTAAAGAACCTCGGGCTAAAAGGTTGGCGGCCTCGTTACCGGGATTCCCGGAGTGCGCAGGCACCCATATCAGCTCCACTTGGCGGGGCGGGGGTGCATCGGGCGAGTCCAGTATGCCAAAAGCAGGGGCATGAACTCGGCCTCGAGCAAAATTTAGAATCGCAGTTTTAGAGTCAGTTAAAATATACCGGGCTTCCGTGCGGGTTATAGCAAGTGCAAAGGCGGCTTCCTCTGCAGCCTCTGGGGACGTATCTGGAGGGAGAGGCAGTGTGAGGAGGGTGGATGAAGAGGAGTCCATCGCAGCTGCTGTCGCTTCATCACCCGTGCAGGCAGCGTCCACCCATACGGCGTCCGGCTGGGGGCCGTACGCTCGATGGAGTGCCTTCGCACGGGCTCTGCGGCGCTGCTCATGGTGGGACGGGTGCATATTCCTCGGGAGCGGCCTGATGAGAAGCTCTCGGTGAAGGGATCGTGGGATGGCGAGAAGGGTTGGGTCGTTGGCCGGTATTTGGATTCCCAGGGAGTCCAGGATATACCGACCTGTGGAAGTTTTTGTGAGCCTGATGTATTGGGCCTGTCGGTGGGCCTCCACCAGTTCCCCGATCGTGTTGTGGAGGCCCAGGCCTTGTAATCTGTCTGTGGGTGTGTTGAGGGGAAGATGAAGTGCTACCTTGAATGCCTTGCGAATCAAAGCATCCAAAGCGTTTATGTCATGTTTGGATAGTTGTAAGTATGGGGTAGTGTAGAGTACACGGCTGAGGACAAAGGCATGAATGAGGCGACATAGGTCGCGCTCCTTCATGCCTCTATGATGTCCCGAAACCCTGCGGATGAGGTGCGATATCGCGCCTGCATCCTGCTTGAGTTTCTTGAGGGTAGTGGTGTTTTTGCCATCGTTCTGGATGTGCAAGCCCAATACACGGAGGGTGCCAACCTCAGGTACCGGGTAACCATTCAATTCAATGGCAATGGGGGAGCGGGGACAGCGGTGGTTCCTAGGCCGGATGAGGAGCAGTTCGGACTTCTCTGGGGAGCAAGACAGTCCGATGGTCCGTGCGTAATTTTGGGTGAGGGTGGCTGCTTCCTGTAAGGTGTTCTCTATGTCGCCGTCACTGCCGTGGGTGGTCCACAGGGTGATATCGTCGGCATAAAGAGTGTGCTTGAGGTGGGGAATAGTTGCCAATTTCCGGGCGAGGGGTATGAGGGTTATGTTAAAGAGAAAGGGGAAAGGACGGACCCTTGAGGGGTGCCGATACTCTGAAGTGTGTAGGAGGGGGAAGACAGAGGGCCGAAGTGTATCTCAGCCGTGCGGTCAGTCAGGAATGCTTGAATGCAGGCATACGTGCGCACACCCACATTCAATGGGGATAGAGCAGTCATGATCGCCTGATGTTCAATGCGATCAAAAGCTTTGGAGAGATTCAAATTCAAATTAAAATATTTATTCCAACATTACACCATACAGATATAATGTCGAGGATGGCAGGCAAAAAGCCTCCTGGAGGCTTGACCGGTCCTGCATCCTGGTGTACACTTGGCAGAGCGGCGGTGGCAGTCAGCTCATCAGAGCACAAGAAGTGAATAAAGAAAGCCCAAAACAAAACAAAGAAACATTGACAAATATGTATGAAGGAGAGACAGAGGTATTAAAGAAATAATAAAGACAAAAATATAATACATTTTATGCAGTATAGGAACGCATGAAGGCATTAAAGTTTGACGGGTTCATGCTTAGAATGTCGATACCCATTTCAATTAGGGAATTTAACAACCTTGGTAAATTATTCTCAAGCATCTGTTAGCTATAATTAGTTCTGTATCTCGAAACATTCCATATTTCCGTGCGGCGTGTAGTGTAGGCAGGTACATTCTGATGCAGGTTCGCGATTTTCACTAACGTAAAATTATGCTTCCTGCTGCTATAGTAAAAATCCCGCAGAAGTCTGTATGTGTAAATGTCGTGAATCTTTCTTATGTTATACTTCTCGAAGAGTGGTTCAGTGTGTTCCGTAAAGGATACATTGGCAATAATACGTAGAGCCCTTTTCTGCATGATTAATATATTATTAAGATTTGATTGTGTCGTTGTACCCCATACTAAGTGACCATAATTAATGTGCGAGGCAAACAAGGCATTATACAAAAGTATTTTAACAAAAGTAGGAAAAATGTGTCGATTGCGACTTAGCATTCCAACCGTACTGCTTAGCTTCTTGAGGACTGAATCTGCATGCTCGTCCGATTGTAGGCTGCTGGAGAAGGTTACACCAAGAATTTTAATTGAGTTAACAACCTCAATTTGCATAGACTCGAACAGTATATTATGGTACTGTGGGATTTCTTTTCCTTGAGTTCGGAAAATTACTGCTTTTGTTTTACTGCAATTAACCTGTAGGCAATTTTTTTTCGACCAAATCGAAAGTCTCCCGAGAAGTTCATTTGCCATTCTTATTAATTCTGTGTAATTGCGGGACGATAAAAAAATACTCGTGTCATCTGCGTACATTATAAATTTTGCTTCTTGATAAATCGATACTATATCATTAATATAAATGTTAAAAAGTAGCGGCCCGAGAATAATTCCCTGTGGTACACCTGAGATTATGCCCTGGGTTTGCGATTTTAATTCGCTTAATGAGACAAATTGGTGCCTGTTTTTGAGGTAGGAAGATAATAAAGCGAGAGGTGTGCCCCTTACGCCGTACCATTCTAGTTTATTGAGGAGAATATTGTGGCTGATATGGTCAAACGCCTGAGTGTAATCAACAAATACACCGAGAGTTAAAAGCTTGTTTTCAAAGTATCTTAGTATGTGCTCTTTCTGATCTAAAAGCGCTAGTTCTGTGGACTTCTCTTTCTGAAATCCATACTGTGCTTCGGTTATAAGCTGGTGTTTACTGCAAAATGAAGACAGCCTATTGAGGATAATTTTCTCAAAACCTTTAGAAAAAATGGAGAGAATCGATATTGGACGGTAGTTTTTTATATTCTGTTTGTCGCCTTTTTTAAAAATAGGAATTACTCGTGCGGTTTTCATTCTGTCGGGAAAAACCCCGCAAGAGATACACATGTTATAAATGTACACCAGTATAGGGGCGAGTTCATGTATGGCATATTTAACAGGCCGTATCTGTAGGTCGTCCATGTCGCAGCTGCGTGAATTTTTAAGGTTGAGATAAATGGAACACACCTCTTCACTGTCAGTTGGCGCAAAAAAAAATGGAATTATTGTTTCTAGGTGCAGTGAGGTCACTGCTAGGACGAGCATTCTGGTCAGTATCTTTTGTTACAAAGTACTGATTAAATGCATCAGCAAGCTCCTGGTCTCTCACTAAGCGTCCATTTAACGAAATCTCTTGTGGTTGTTCCCCCTTCTGTTTCCGTCCTGTAAGAGCATTTACCTTGTTCCACAGTTTAGCCGTTTGTCCGGTACAGGATACAAGTTCCTGAATATAATACGCGTCTCTTGCTATTCTTAACTCTTTAGTTAACTTATTTCTGAAGGTCTTAAACAATTTGAGATGTGAGGGTTCTCGAGTTTTTAGAAATTTCGCATACAACCTGTCTCGTTTTCTAATTTTCCTTAAAAGCTCATTGGTTACCCAAGGCTTCCGAATCTTTTTATTTATTTTTTGCTCTTTAGAGACAAAGTGTTTCCTGTATACTGTCACAAAGTGACTTATGAAGGTATCATAAGCCTCCTGTGCTGTATGTTGTAAAAACACGGTATCCCAGCAAGTACCTTGTATGTCGATGCGGAAAGCCTCTAGAGAGTTTTCAGTGATGCTTTGCAAGTTTATACATGCTTTCTTCGTATTCGGTGCTCTTTCGGGTGCTTTAACGGACATACATATTGGCATATGGTCACCTATACAGCAGCTTAGTACGGCACTGGAGACACATGGCAGATCGTAGTTTGTGATAAAAAGGTCAAGTAAAGTAGCTGACGTGGAAGTTATCCTTGTTTCAGATTTTATAACATTCGAGTATCCATAGGATGCAAGTAGTCTTTCAAAGTCAATTGATTTGCGAGTAGCACCTTTGATATCAATGTTGAGATCGCCGCCAATTATAACTCTCTGCCTATTCTGACTTGCAAAGACAAAAAATTTCTCAAGAAAATTGAAAAATGCACTATGGTCTCCATCAGGGGGCCGATAACATGTAGCAAAAAGTAAACAATTGGCTTCAACACAGAGCATTTCGTAGTCATCGGTCACGGAACAGAAATCAGATAACAAATCAGTTTTCATAGAGTCATCTATCAACATTGCAACACCTCCGCCACGTCTTGATGTCCTGTTCAAATAAAATGTGTTTTTATTGGGCAATCTAAATACCTCAGAATCTTCATTATACCATGTTTCACTAAACATGACAACATCACAGTGTATGTTTATGCCAGCAAAGTAGGCCTCCAACTCTGGAATTTTCTTATTGAGTGACTGGACATTCATATGAACACAGCTCAGTCGTTTTGAACCCAAGTTATGAAGATCCAAAGCTATGACTGCCTTGGTGTGACCTGGAAGAAGCGGGTCAAAAAGGTCGTGTGTGAGTTGCAGCATGGCATCCTGTGCGGATAGATGAGGGCGGAATCCCACCATGCTATGCGGGTAGAGATTGTTGTCCGCCATGTGACTTGTGAGTCTCGCTAACACAACATGCTCGAGGAGCTTCCCGAGGCATGAGGTTAGCGAAATCGGGCGAAGGTTTTGAATGGGGAGTGGTTTGTTGGGTTTTGGTATAAATATTACCTTCGCGTGGCGCCAGGACTGCGGGAGGTTACCCTCCCTCCAGCACTGGTTGAAGTATTTCGTAATGTGGGTGATCGATTGGTCATCCAGATTACGGAGCATGGAGTTTGTGATTTGGTCTGCACCAGGTGCGGAGTTGGCGCGGAGAATCAGGAGGGCCGCTCTGACTTCCGTCTCCGTGATGTCGGTGTCGAGTGTTGGATTTGGTTGTCCTGTGTAGTGCGGTAGAGGTATGGGGCCGCCTGGAGATGTGTACATGGTTTGAAGTGTGTCTAGAAGGGTGTCGGGATCGTCAATGTGTTCATGTGTGAGGCGTGTCACGTGGTGCTGTGCTGCTGATTTGGTGCGTGTGGGGTCAATGAGGTGTCGGAGGAGTTGCCATGCACGTTTGCTGGACAGGTTTCCGGCGATGCCGTCGCATATCTGTCCCCAGTTGGATCGACAGAGCTCCTCATAGTGCTGTTGGATTTGTGTCTGCAGCGCGGCCAGCCGCTTTTTAAGCGTTCTGTTGTGTTTGTTGCCTTTCCAGCGTTCCAGGATGCTGTGATAAGCCTCCCAGAGGTGGGCTAGGCGTGTGTCAGGGGTCGGTGTTTCGGTTGTAGTTTCAATGTGTCGTGTGTTGTGGTGAACGTCATGCTTGAGTGATTGCACCCATGCATCGATGTCTGCGATGGGAGTGTCTGGGAGGGCGGTGCGTGCAGCGCGAAAGGCATCCCAGTTAATGAGTTCGTGTGTCATATTTTCGTGACGGGGTGGTTTGTATGGGACAGTGATTTGTATAATGTAATGATCACTGCCCAGTGTATGTTGTGTTCTGTTCCAAGTAACGCCGCGGATACAACGGCTCAGCGTCAGGTCCGGACTGGTGTCCATGCTGACACTGTTGCCGATCCGCGTAGGCGTCTGAAACGTGTTGTGCACAGTGAGTTGGAGGTTCTGCAGGAGCAGCCAGAGCCTGCAACCTCGATGTGTCGTGGTTGTGTATCCCCAGTCAGTATGCTGACTGTTGAAGTCCCCCCCGATGAGTAGGGGATGTTTCCCTGCTAGATGGTGTAGCTTTCGCAGAAGTGATTCTAGCGGGGCCATCGGCAGGGACATACGACACTCCCCATAACGTCAGTCGCCGTCATGTCACAACTGCTCGTCGTCTTACCTGTACCCATTGTTACACATATCGTAAGACTACACCAGTGCAATCTAAAGCTCTGTAAACTCTCACCTCCCCTTCTTCAAGGCTCCATGTATATGAAATATCTTTGAAGGTGCTCGTCCCGAAACTTCCACCGAACTATACAGCCTCTCGCACAAGAGATGTGCTTAATCCCTGGAAAAGGGATGAAATTCCGAGCGCGGCAGCTATGTTTCCATAAAGGCGAAATCTGACTGAACAAATGAACTCCAAGTCTATACGAACTCAGGAACCTCAGGGTTCAGAATTCATCCAGAGCCATCAGGCTCTAGAGCGAAAGGCTTCGTGGTACTCTCCCCACTTCATCCCTTCGTTCACGACGGCCACCGCGTTGCTTTGAGGCTAGCGCACTGTTGTGATCGGAGGCCCAGCCAGCGGAAACAGGCGGGCCAGGCAGCCGTCATCGAGCTAGTGTGACCGAAAGCGCCACTGTTCGGAGAAGACGGAGGAAACGTCGGCATGGGGGCGGCTTCTGACGAAGGCGTCACCGTGAACAAAGGCGTCTAATCTCCTTCGCCGGTACTGCTGAATGCGGCGCTCTTCCCGCACTGCGCATTGCCGTGGACCGACGGAGGAGACCTGAATGGCGGTGGTGGCGGCGCTAACCCACCGCCTGCTGAACCTTAGCAGCTACACAAAGCGGAAGTGGACGGCTAATTCGTCCTTCCCACCTTCAGTGAAGAGTCCATCGGTGTGAGCTGTCAGCAATCGTGTCTCCCACGATCAGAGTTGCCGCATAAGGAGCCAACGACCTTTCGGCTTGCTCATCCCGCGGCAAATCCCAATTCGAGACTGCAAGGCAAAGAGGTTCTTCCTTGCCTGTGCTTATTTCTGTGCGTGGTCACGTGGGGTGGGCGGGGCCTATAAAGATGCTAAATGCCCATTGGACACATGACCAGGTATCTGATTCGCTAGCTAGGTGCCTGGGAACTATCCATGCTACTTAAACCGCAATCCGGAGTATCACCGAGCGCTTCTTTTCCGGACTATTGGTCTCCCTGTTATTTTGTAAATATGTAAAATAAATATTGTGCCTTTGTGTCTTCACCAGCAGCCGGAAACAGTTGCTGATCGCTGTTAAGCCCAATATTCTAATACGTATCCGTAACTTTTGTCGAACTTATAAACGTGTCCGAACTGAACAGTCGATAATGGGGCCGTACATTAAAGAAGTGAAGCGTGAAAGCTATTTGATGACATGCTTTGTGTGCTGTCTCCTTTGTGTGCTCCCCGAGACCAGGCTTAGACCCTATGGTTTCCACTAATGGGATGACGCCTTCATCGCAGCAGCACCTGACGAGGACCTGACTATTTCCCATTAGCAATCTCAATTTGAAGTTACTCTCGCGTGGTGTAAGTTGCAGCATGGCATGCAAACATGACATAAACGCTTTGGATGCTTTGATTCGCAAGGCATTCAAGGTAGCACTTCATCTTCCCCTCAACACACCCACAGACAGATTACTAGGCCTGGGCCTCCACAACACGATCGGGGAACTGGTGGAGGCCCACCGACAGGCCCAATACATCAGGCTCACAAAAACTTCCACAGGTCGGTATATCCTGGACTCCCTGGGAATCAAAATACCGGCCAACGACCCAACCCTTCTCGCCATCCCACGATCCCTTCACCGAGAGCTCCTCATCAGGCCGCTCCCGAGGAATATGCACTCGTCCCATCATGAGCAGCGCCGCAGAGCCCGTGCGAAGGCACTCCATCGAGCGTACGGCCCCCAGCCAGACGCCGTATGGATGGACGCTGCCTGCACGGGTAATGAAGCGACAGCAGCTGTGGTGGACTCCTCTTTTTCCGCCCTCCTCACACTACCTCTCCCTCCAGATACGTCCCCAGAGGCTGCAGAGGAAGCCGCCATTGCACTTGCTATAACCCGCACGGAAGCCCGGTATATTTTAACTGACTCTAAAACTGCGATTCTAAATTTTGCTCGAGGCCGAGTTCATGTCCCTGCTTTTGGCATACTGGACTCGCCCGATGCACCCCCGCCCCGCCAAGTGGAGCTGATATGGGTGCCTGCGCACTCCGGGAATCCCGGAAACGAGGCCGCCAACCTTTCAGCCCGAGGTTCTTTAAACCGGGCTCAGGAGGCCTCGGATCGGGGATTCACGAAGGATCGCATGCACTCATTCAGTGAGCTGACCCAGGCATACAGAGCCTCTCGCCAGCTCTACCCCCCGCCCCACCCCTCCCTAGATAACAGACACGCAACACTCTGGCGCAGATTACAAACACATACTCTCCCCTCGCCCCTTACCCTAACCCACTATCATCCCTCCTTCCCCACTCCTGCTTGCGCCCTATGCCCAGAACCCTTCGCTTCTTCCCTCCACATCCTTTCCCTCTGCCCGGCGGACCCTCCCCCGCGGGACCTAGAGAACCTCAAGACCTGGGAGGACTGGGAGACCCTGCTGCATTCGGAGGACCCGGCCGTGCAGACCATCGCCACCGGCCGTGCTGCCACTGTTATGGACCTCAGGAACATAAACACTTGAGTGCAGTGGGGTCGTGCGGGGACCCTGGGGCGTGCCCCGAATTCCTTTGTAAATAAAGTTTTCTCTCTCTCTCTCTCTCTCTCTCTCGCGTGGTGGTATGATACAGTAGAGCTAAAATGCGACCGCGCTCACCGCCACCTGCACTGAATACCCATCTTTAATGCATTCGTGAGTAACGAGCTGCTGAAAAGAAAGTGTATTCTATTTTTTCCATGCTTTTTCTTCTCCCCCCTTTTATAGAGCACATATATAGTGGTATTCAAATACTGAGACCACGAGCTTTGACTAAAGCATGCGAGTTCGAATATATTTATTTCCTAGCATATCCTGCGCAAATGGGTATGCATGGTTCCCTAGAGGCTGTGTGAAAAAATGAGCAGTTTTAAAATCTCAATGGCGCGACACTGCTAAGCAGGAGTAAGAAATCAGTCCTGATTTCAATGGGCTATTCAGTTTGCTTCTTTTTCCAAGTTTAATGTCAGCAGAGGTTTTTTCGTTTAAGGCGCAAGCCTTTAATGCCTCACCGTTGTAAGCAAGAGTTGTCGACATAAATGTCACGCTTTTCAATTGGTCGAGACGGTCGTGACGTCACAGTGCGCGAATTTCAAACGGGTCCAGTTGTACTTAGGCTAGGAACCATGCAACTAATTAAAGGGATCGTATAGTGATGCTCCAAGAAAGTGGGACTGAGTTCCGTTAATTGCTTACTTAACCAGTTAGCCTAATTAACCCTTCTACTCAGAGCAGATAAATAAATAAAACCAAGTAGGAAATTGGCTGAGCTGTGGAATCGAACCCCGGTCGCCGGAGTGCGAGACGAACACGCTACCACTCCGCCATGCCAGCTCGGTGGTTTGGAATGAACAAGGCGCGTCTAGTAAATGCGGTGTCTTCGTTCACTCCCATCTTCCTCCCTTCCCGTTACGGCGAAGTTTATGTATCCACCGAGATAAGAGAGACAGATACATTTCCTTTCCTCACAAACCAATTTACCGATGACCAAGGCGCAGAGCCGAACGGGCGATGGCGTTCTATGGACTACCTGGCAGCGTTGCACTCTTAGAAGCGAAGCTTAACATCTTAACCACACATCATTGACACAAGCAGCAACACTGCGCTTAAGGTTTTCTCCTCACCGCACTTTAGGTCAACAAAGTGCCCCCCGGAATTTTTTCTTTCGTTCCGCTCTCTAATAAAAGTGATGCTGTTGGCACTGAAATTTAAAAAAAAAGCGTGTTTTTGTTTTTTGTTTTAGACAGTTGAATCTCCAGTGTCCCGTCTCCAAGCGGAAAATTATTAAGGAAAAGGAAATTAAGAAAATTATTAAGGAATTAAGGAAAATATTGACCACGACGTTGTTCCTTTCGTATTGTAATCACTATGTCGAGAACCATTTCAACTGTTCCCAACAAACCTGTCTTAGAACCCCCAAAGAACTTTTTTTTTCTTTCTTACTAACGACATCACGAAATTGGTCATAAATATAGCTCTAGCACACTTTGCCTGATGAGCAAGGGAGTCCTGTAAGTAAGCGCATGGGAACACTGCACGATAACTAACAAACAAAGGCAACCTAAGTGCTAGGCGGGACGTTTAAAAAGTCGTAATTCAACAATAGAGGCGGCTCCAGAGAAGCGCGATTAACAGCGCGCTAACGCTGGGGGCCTACAACTAATAATCCCTCATTAGCTCCTTCCCAGGCCTTAATCGTCACGCATGGGCAGGCATGCCGCATGTATGTCAGCTTTGACAGGTGGTTAAACATCACGCGCTAACCAGGGCAGTAAATGTGCGTACGCGGGAAGTGCAACGTACATAGAATGGCGCATGCACAGCATGGGAGTAACGGGCCAGTAGCCCGCTGTGCTACGGCGAAAAAAAAACACGACTGATAAGTGAGCAGCTTCCTTCAATCTTCCTACAGTTCGCTTTGAATATAACGCGAAGAAAATGTAATTTAATAATGTAATGCAGGCACCCATAATACGAAGTTACACCCGATGTTCCGCGTGACTCTTTCAAAAATCCACGTTCCGTCTCCGTGTGTCCACGTCTGCACTAAAGTCAAAGGCAGGTCAGCTACCGAGCCATAACTCGGGCCTTCATGGAGAAAACAGCGGCGGAAACAAGTAATTCCAATTTTATTCGTGGAGAGCATACGTTTTTACAGGCAGATGTCTTTAGCCTGTTTGAAACCAGCCACACAAATATACAAATCGGTAAGGATACTTTTAGAAATTCTAAATGCTGATAAATTCAAGATGGCAAAATGCGCATTAAAAGTCTACATGAGCCAAATGTGTATACTCCAAAACTAGAGCCGCATGGCAAAGATATCGTTTTTTTTATCAACGCATGCATTTTTATGTCCGTAATGTTGCCAATACATGCACGACAAAGACTCTATGTCAGTCTGACATAAAACTTCTAATAAAGTGCTCGTTCAATCCAAGGATCGAGTGAGCGCGCCAGTTATTGAGTAATGAGTCAAAGAAATTTTAATTTACTTAGCCACCACCTACCAGGGCTCACGGCAAAGTGACATTCATACCGTCGCCAATATTCGACAGCGTTGCATTTGGTTGATTTTATTTCTTTTAAGCATGAAATACTTTTAGCTCCCGTTGTCCGCAGTGTGGTGACGGGACGCCGAGACCGAGAGCCAACATCCGGGCACTGAATTCCACACATCCGGGCACTGAAACGAGAGCATCCGGGCACCGTACGAGATTGAACGTGACTCTCTAAGCCCTCCTACAGGACCGGCATACAAGCGCCGGTAGCTTCGCGCCGAACGTGTGGTGGCGTTCCTCCCTCCCTGTACGGTGCGGTTCGGGTGTCCACCGAGATGACAGAGAATTACTGCTCCATTTCCTTTCCTCAAAAAGCCTTGCGTTCAAAGGGCAAGGCATCGCGCCGAACGGGTGGTGGCGTTCCTCCTTCCCTGTACGGTGTGGTTCGGGTGTCCACCGAGATGACAGAGAATTACTGCTCCATTTCCTTTCCTCAAAAAGCCTTGCGTTCAAAGGGCAAGGCATCGCGCCGAACGTGTGGTGGCGTTCCTCCCTCCCTGTACGGTGCGGTTCAGGTGTCCACCGAGATGACAGAGAATTACTGCTCCATTTCCTTTCCTCAAAAAGCCTTGCGTTCAAAGGGCAAGGCATCGCGCCGAACGTGTGGTGGCGTTCCTCCCTCCCTGTACGGTGCGGTTCAGGTGTCCACCGAGATGACAGAGAATTACTGCTCCATTTCCTTTCCTCAAAAAGCCTTGCGTTCAAGGGGCAAGGCATCGCGCCGAACGTGTGGTGGCGTTCCTCCCTCCCTGTACGGTGCGGTTCGGGTGTCCACCGAGATGACAGAGAATTACTGCTCCATTTCCTTTCCTCAAAAAGCCTTGCGTTCAAAGGGCAAGGCATCGCGCCGAACGTGTGGTGGCGTTCCTCCCTCCCTGTACGGTGCGGTTCAGGTGTCCACCGAGATGACAGAGAATTACTGCTCCATTTCCTTTCCTCAAA
This sequence comes from Amblyomma mixtum, assembly GCF_055824585.1. NCBI lineage: Eukaryota > Metazoa > Arthropoda > Arachnida > Ixodida > Ixodidae > Amblyomma > Amblyomma mixtum. The sequence goes on along the minus strand of NC_143020.1, from coordinate 59,049,953 downwards.
AAGCCTTGCGTTCAAGGGGCAAGGCATCGCGCCGAACGTGTGGTGGCGTTCCTCCCTCCCTGTACGGTGCGGTTCGGGTGTCCACCGAGATGACAGAGAATTACTGCTCCATTTCCTTTCCGCAAAAAGCCTTGCGTTCAAAGGGCAAGGCAACGCGCCGAACGTGTGGTGGCGTTCCTCCCTCCCTGTACGGTGCGGTTCGGGTGTCCACCGAGATGACAGAGAATAACTGCTCCATTTCCTTTCCTCAAAAAGCCTTGCGTTCAAAGGGCAAGGCATCGCGCCGAACGGGTGGTGGCGTTCCGTGGACTGCCTGGCAGCGCTGCAACACGCTTTCGCGTTCCACTCCTAAAGGCGAAGCTTAAGCGTCATTAATTAGCAGTTAGTTAGTATTCAGTCAGTAATGAGTAATTAGCCACTGATTAGTACTTTGTCATTACTTCGTCATCAATTGTGTGTGACGTAATCCAGTGCTGACTTCAACAGTGTCACATAGGCAAAGTGGAACAAATAACCGAGGAATGAAAACAACGATTACAAAGATTAAAGGCAAACAGAAACCGGATACAGCTGACGAGGCAGGGCGGAAGAGATTCCCTAGACACTCGCAGGAAACGATTGCGTCCACATGGACCAGTGCACAGTATGTGTGGTGTGGTGTCTTGAACGCTAGACCCATTTCAAGATTGACTAGTACCATCTACAACCAATGTGTTATGCCCGTAAACATTTCATGCTTACTCTACTCTCGGTTACGGGAGAGGCAGGGATTTTTTTTCAGGCACAGTGCAGATCTGGTTGTTGGCGGTTGCAGGACTGGAAAAAGATAAAGCAGAGCGCACAACAAAAAAGGGCAACAGGTGTCGGACATTACGAATAACTGAAACACGAAAAGAATTCAGTGCAAAAGATACGTACATGGAGTCCGAAATTTAAAACAATTATTAAGTTGAAAGCTCGTAATGCCTCATCATTGTCGACAGAAGGTTTGGTTTGGTTTGGTTTATGGGGTTTAACGTCCCAAAGCAACTAAGGCTATGAGAGACGCCGTAGTGGAGGGCTCCGGAAATTTCGACCACCTGGGGTTCTTTAACGTGCACTGACATCGCACATTACACGGGCCTCTAGAATTTCTCCTCCAAAGAAATTCACCCGCCGCGGCCGGGATCGAACCCGCGTCTTTCGGGTCAGCAGCCGAACAGAAGGTTGTCAGCAGAGGTGTCACGCTTTTCGGTTGGTCGAAGTGGTTATGACGTCAGAGTGCGCGGATTCGAAGTAATGGGATCACCCACGGATACCTGACGCCCCCTTTTGGAGCACCCACCTGATAAAATAATCGTCCGCTCCGACAGGGGGCGTAAGGCGTCCGTGGGTGACCACATTACATACCTCATTACTGCGAACAGAGCCATGGATACAACCGAACTCATCGAAGCGGAGAGAGAGTCGTACTAAAGAAGCTTTCAAAGTCGGCAGTCAAAGTGTGTAGTTGTAATGTGTTGTCGAAGTGTGTAGTCAAATAATGCACTAAATAGTACAGCACAAACAATCTCGCAGTCAATGTCAAACAGTGCGCAAGGAAAGGCAAGGAAAGGCAGCACTTTTGAGAGACAAAGTGCCCCCTGAATTTTTGTTTAGGAAGTGAATTTCAGTCAGTCAATCAGTCATAGCATGGGAACGAAGCTCTACTTTAGAGCAATAGTGTTGCGAAAACCTACTGCATGGATGTTAATGGGGATGGCTTTAAGTACAAAAGTATTCCTATATTGGCCTTGCTGATCAAAAAGCTACGTGACTGCAGTGAATGGGTCAATTTTTGCGGAGTGCTAACTTCAAAATGCAATTTCCCTGTATGAGCTCAGTGGCGAGTCGAGTCAATTAATATATGACAAATATAAATGTGATTGCTTCTCTTCTTACTTTTTCAGACAATTGATATCGTCCTTTTACATGCCAGTTCCACACGACTGGCGTATATATTCTTTCATTGACCGAATAGAAGCATTTTGCGTTAGAAGATTGTTGTTCACAGCATGTAGTTTAACCTGCTTTTCTGAAAGCCTAGGCTCATCAATACCGAAGAGTATATCTCTGAAATGCGTCCTCCCATTGAAAGGTCACTGCTAGGAATAACACCTAGTTAATTATATTTCTCTACATGCATGTGGGTATTTCTCAGACTGATTTTGAAATAAGCTGCCATTCTTTTTAATTAGACCATTACAGACAATTCCATCAATATTTAGATCCATGCTCCTCATATCGCATCATCATTCAGCTCTTATTATAGGGTATTGCAGTTTGTAATTTGTAATAAAGCTCAGTGTTTAATACAATATAATAATTAAAAAGTTTTATTAAAACTACTACTCGTATTTTTTCAGTTAACTCTCAAATTTATTTAGAACAGCAATGGAACTGATAAATCTCTGGGGAACAACAGCTATAACGGCGAGTACGTAAGAAGTCCTGTTAATAGCCTCTACAGGTCTCTTTTTATTGCGTAATTATACTCCATACCACTGGACAATATGGGATGGAAGTCCTATTCGGTATATTTCCTGTGGCAGTTTCTCGTGCGGTACTTTCATCATCGTCATCATCATCAGCATGAGCCTCACTACGCTCACTGCGGGACAAAGGCCTCTCCCAAATGTCTCCAACTAACCCTCTCTTCTGCCAGATGCGGCCACCCTATCTCCGCAAACTTCTTAATCTAATCCACCCACCGAACTTTCTGCCGCCCCCTGCTACGCTTGCCCTCTCTTGGAATCCGGTCCGTTACCCTTAAGGACCATCGGTTACCTTACCTTCGCATTACATGCCCTGCCCAAGACCATGCCTTCCTGCCTCTTAATGCTACAAATATCATTTTCTTTCCCCAACTCACTGCGTTGTCTTTAACTTAAGTTTAGTTCTTTTGAATAGCCACCACGTTTTTGTCTCATAGGTGACTACCGGTGAGACACAGTTTTTATATATGCTTTTCTCTTGAAGGATAAACCGCCATTCCTGATGCGGTACTCTACCTAGCACTTTACAGGAGTCCTAAAAGATGACATCCGCCTGTCAAGATTCGTCAACAGTATGTCATTGTAATTTCTGCAACTTACTTTTAAAAAATGCATATATGAAATTTGACATATATGCATTTTTTAAGAGTGGCGGAAATTACAATGATATATTGTTGACGAATCTTGACAGGCGGATGTCATCTAATAAACCACTAATAAATGTCATAAATAATAAACCAGCTCTTAGACACGGTACAATGCCTAGCTCCTAGTCCCCGCTCGGCAGCTTCTGTGCTTCAGAATTGAGGTCGTTGACACCATAAGCAAAAAGTCTCCTGTAATGGCACGCAATTAATGCCTCTCTGCGTGCAATCACCGTTTCCGTACCACCATTGCGCATTCCATACACAAATTCCATCCCCTCCCCCCACCCGCGATCTTCGCTGTCCCCAGAATTGATCTGCACCGGTTAAGCTTTTCATAATTAAGTTCCTCGATGGCATTACCTCTCAGGTTCTCGGCACCCGTTACATCTCGGGAAGCCACGTCAGCTAAGCGAATCTTCTGCAACCGCACTCAGCCCACTCACCGTGCTGCAGAAATAATGTGAGCTTTATCCTCATTCATACACTCTTTGCTCGAGTGACTACTTTATATTAGCGAAACAATCTCACAGCCACGTTCTTTTTTTTCTTTGAGGAACAATTTATTATTCATCAGCTTCTCTTTCATCCCCTAGCGCGATACAATGTTCGAGAAGCCGCTCAACGTTAGCTTTGATAGGACACGTTCAACGAGATAATTATATGCTTTAGTGACCCTCGGCTCCTTCACAAAGCTCGTGCAGCTGTGGGTGTCTTGAAAGTGAGGAGAAAATAAACAAAGATAAAAAGAATTAGGAGGTAGAGAACGAGAAGAGACAAGATAGAGGGGACTCTTGGGGTATACTGAAACCAACAGGAATGTTGGAGACCAGAGACAAGCATGCAGTTGAAGGTAGATGAACACAATGCGTTACTAACATTAGGCATAGTCTTACGTCGGCGTTCATCTAGCTTTTCTTCTTGTTGGAGATGTAACAAAAAATTCTGCAGTGGGAATAGAGGGTAATTAGTAGAATTAACCAATAAATTCTGACCAACAACCACCTTACTGAGATCTGGGTACTTGCCGCTTTGTACATAAGCTTGTCATATTTGTACGACCCTATCTACCCCATAAGTGAATGACTGATAAACTTAATTGAAAGAAAGGAGAGGTTCGCACATAGTCCACGGCCAGAACGTAATGAAGTCCTGATATCTCTTAATATATTTTTCTTAGTCTGCTCTAAAAGAGAGGGTGTCGCGCATATTATTTTTTTTTTTGGCACGCGGCAAGATGAAATTAGATGAACGTCAATATCCTCACATCTCCAATGTCTAGTGTAGCTTAGGTTCCAGTCCCAGCTGTGGCCCATTCAAGCATGAAATAGAGGATTTCATAGCGTCACCCATAGTCGACGAGATTTGCAAGCCTTATTATACACCGTGTTCAACCTGTATTCTTTATTTTTAGATTTTGCGACTGTTCACACCATAACAGATGTGTTCGAGTTTGATAGCCAATGCCTCAGACAGTCAGTTTTGTTTAAGTTACTGGCAGTCGGATATCTCATAGGACTTTCGAATTAGTGTTTAATAACATCCTGACTAGAAACTGGCATATGACACCTCTTCTCAGGACTGCGTTCCTTATCACATTGTAGTGCCTCTGTCTTTCTTATCCACACCTCCATCGCCTGAGACCTATTTTGGTAAGAAGGGAAACTGAGTGCCTTTTAATGCCTGCCTTTGTCCACATGCTCGCGTATTGCATATTTTCTTTCTAAATGCTCAGCAAATGTTTTCTGTGAGCTGCTGGTATTAATTTTGTTTCACTTCGCCCTCTTGTCCAGCATGCTATTTAAGGCGGAAAGATGAACAAACACTATGAGTAAATTAAAAGATTTGGCATTTAACAAACCATGACATTCATTAAAATGTGTACCAGGCCACAATATGAATATAAGTTAAATTTAATTTCGCAGTGTTATGCACCGGTGGCAACAATTCGGCACGTAAGAAGTACGTAGCAAAAAAGTAATAAGGCATGAGAGAGTCAACGGAACGAAATGAAGGAAAAAGAGCCAGAACACGAGTAATCAAAAGGCTAATAACAAAAAAAAACACCGAATACGCTCTTTCGGATATTGGAAAGTCTGAAAAAAGTTCTGCCCTTAAAGGAACAATATTTCTCAGTTCACTTTGAAGATGTATTTCACACGCATAGTCTCAGCGCTTAACAAAACATATTCACAACGGCATTCATACGGCTGGCTGAGATGGAAAGCCGTACACTGCGTTTGAAAAGAATTACAATTTGCTCACACTCTCGGCCAACTGACGGGAAATTACTGATTCGTCATACATTTTGCGTAGCCTGCTTGCTGCTGAGAGGGATATATTAACATGTCTGCGATATTTCTTCTACCACACTTGCGGTTCGAAAGTAAAGCATTGATGGAGAAACTATTGATCTTTTTTTTTCTTTTCAATAGATAAAACTCATGAAAGCACCAATGCATAAAAATATTTTCCTGCCTTCTCTCCTGGCAACGCATTTTGAGCGTGCAGAGATAGCGTACGTAGCGATCCCAAACCTGCGCAACGCTTTGCGAAAAAAACGACAGGCTTGATAAGAGATACTATAAGCAACGAATGAAATGCGACTAAGAAAACTTCGGCGGAAAGAAAAAACACTAGCACTTTAGCTCCTGGAGTGCAAATTAAAGCCAGTTTGAATAATACTTCTCAGGATGTCTTGGCGTCTGCGAAGAGAAAATAACTGAACTGGTATTGTGCTTCCCCTTGCGAAGAGCTTCGCATTTTCCCGCCAGTGTAGTAAACGTCTCATTTCTTGCTGATAATACATTTTCCTGTTCTCCTCAGCAACCGCGTGCCACCTCTAACCAGCAGCAATCGTAGTTCGGCCCAACGTGCAGGACTGGTTTGTTTTGCAGATAGGGCCGTTATCCTCAACCCCTCCTCGCATTTCACTGTGTTTGCATGCATTTGTTAGCACTCTTCACCTGCGTGGAATGCTTTCCGCTTCCCTTTATCTTATCCCTGTTCTCTCGGTGTACACCAGTCGCATGCATGCTATTACACCTGGTCGGTGTTTTGTACAGCGAGGGAAAATAGTGGTTCGTAGAATCGTTAAAGCTCACAACTGCATGCACTCCAATAATGAGCTTTTCTACTTGTTCGTTCTTTTTTTCGCTCAACTGTTGCCGTTGCAGAGATACGGTTGAAAGTTGTAAATCGAGTAATAAAGTAATTAACGAGTTTTCCGCTCACGGAAGTTTTTCCGCGAGGTTCAAGTATCAATTATGCATGCGTAGATTTAGTAAGCGTGTCTAGTTTAAACAAATAGAAAGACGGTGGGACACTCTAACAAGAAATGATGAAGCGCTAACGAGCTTTCTACCGCTTCCATGGAGCCACGCGAGCGCTTACCAGCAACGTGTACAGGCGCTTCTTTGGTTCATTATCTGTATATCGCTAGTATATCTATTATGTTCTAGCAATTGCACAGTGAAGTCGAACGCTAATATCGTCCCTCCGTAGCTGCAATATAGCGTGTTCAAGCCTATACATGCCTTGGTTAGCATGCAGTAAATATAAATACTTTCAAAGACATGTTCTCTAAACGCCTAAATCAGTTGTAGAGCTCTGGATAGTGTCCATTGCACAATTTCTGGGAATTCAGCTGCGAAACCCTGATACAAACTATATTGTGTATGGAATACATCGGGTTTGAAAATGTCACCAGTTTTGGGAAATGTTGCCTGGGTAAATGGTGACCAAATTATTCGTATTTCGTGCTTGCTGTCCTATTGAATGCTGCTGAAAGTAGCCCTTTGTCCAGGTTGAAAGAAGTGCGTGAAAAAATAGTCACAAAAAAATGGCGTCAGTTCATAGAAAAATGGTAAAAGGGTGCGCCAAGGTAGGTTAAGTTTGGCCTAATGAAGACGGCGTCTAGTTCATTATGTTCCTTCTGATTCCTCTGATTTCAGGCTTTTCAGGAAATCTGGACCGAACGGAGATGTGCAAGGCACACAGTCACATTGATGTCCGAATTAGCAACCGAAAGTTATTACGCCTGAGACTCTAAGGCATGCAGTAACGCTTAATTACAAAAACAAATGCTCGAACAAAAAGCCTCTACCAGATTCCGCGCAATCGGCTCCCACTGCTTTTCACACTGTAGTATAGAAATTGGTGTTTTTGCAGTAACCTTAAAATCACGTGTTTTCCCGTCAGTGCTGTGCGCCATTTTTGGCCATATGATTTTTCTCTCTTGAAAACCGAAACGATCCAGGAACCTCAACGAAGCAAACTAACCAACATTCCAATTTTAATGCGCTCGTATTTTCTTCGTTCCGTGGGTTACCATGAGTACAGGCTACAAGTTGGGTTGAGTTCCACCGCATGAGGCGGATTTAGGGTTGCTTGAGGGCGGAACGTATCTCTGATCCGCAAGGCATCTATGGTCAAAGACCCTTTTCCCAAGCATCTCACCCTAGAAGAGCCGAGCATCTGGCCAGGGGAAACCTTGTACCCATTAATCAAACCGGTGGGTACCTGGCGGCACTGTACCGCAATGTATTCAGTCTATGTAGTGCTCCATAAATAATTAGTAACCGAAATCTCCTTTTTAATTTTGTAAAGTGCTGCAAAAAGCTTTTGGTTGGCGATAGCTTATAAATTTCCAAACCTCAACAGTGTAGACGTAGACATGTTGGTGCTAAGTTCGCCGAGGTCGCAGCGTCATAAGACTCGTCCTCTGACGCATGCGAGGAAGAGAGAGAAACGAAGTCCGCACTGATGGGGAAAGGCGGCTCATTGATGGGCGCAAGGCGCTTGCGAGCGCAAGTCTTCTTGTGCGCCGTTGCGACATGCAGCCGAAGCCACTGCCGAATGGCCGCCGGCACCCAGCTCGAGCTGCCTTTTCTTTCTCTTCTGAGCATGCAGCTGATTCTCAGCACACTCTATGATGTGATAATGTGTCAGAGTAGAACGAATAAACCGCTTGAGCATTACTATACGCCAGTATGTAACGCTTAATGCCTCATGGATATTCCGTAAGGGCCTGATAGTGAAGCTTTGAGACCAGCCGGTATTCACGCGCCAAGCTTTTCGCGAATTCGCCAAGCCGAGGTAGAATTCTAGAGAATACGAAACGTAAATCCAAATTTATTTGCCATAGCACCAATTTAAAACAACGCCTCTGTCTGTCACTCCAACCAGCGTTGCACGTAGGGGCAATCTTGTGAATATGTTTTTTTTTGTTTCGCCCCGTGAAACCTATCGATATTTTGCAGTGAAAACAGGTTGGTCTTAAGGACTGTACGCTTTTCGCTGCTCTTGCCGGAAATTTAGCTGAGCATCGTCTAAAGCAGAATCTGCGCATGAGGGTGAACCTTTTGCCGAGCACAGCTGCTAATTTACTAGTAGGCCGCGTTGTCACTCCCCTTTGGGATCGCCATGAACAAATGTGGCTAAGGCAATGCCTCTAATACTTGCGTCGTCAACGTGTAAGGAATAAGTGGCTAAGTCCAACTTCGGCTTGCATAATTCAGTCCTACAGGGGTCCAGTGTCGGCGTTGCAAGGGATAACTAAACTAAAATTGTCACGTTCAATCTCGTCGGCTGCAGGGCGGAAACCTAAACAAAGGTGATGGCTCCGTGCTGAAAACTCCGTGGCAATCGCAAATGGGGCTGCCTAATCCTAGTCGCCCCAGGTACCACATCAGCCATCCCGAGGCTGTAAAGTAGCCATGCTGGTATGATGCCACATCGATCAATTATAAAGTTCTTGAGGGCGGATGCAACATAAATACGGGCATGCGCAGTGAAAACCCTTCTCAAGCCCAGTTGGAGCTGCTCACATACTTCTGTGCTGTCATGCAGGCTACCGTATGGCTCCTATGCAGCCGAGTACACTTTCTGCCCACATATGTTCCTTGCAAAAGTACAGGATGGCTGACGCAACATAGATAAGTAGTCTGCGCGGAAAAAACGTTGTGAAGCCCATCTGGTGCTGCAGATTGAACATTACTATAGATCCTACACTGGACGGTCCGGATTTTGCAGTTTCCGACACATACTTGAATCACGAGCAGGCCGTTTCAAATTTCCAGTCTGTACTACAATGTATTTGGATATTTAGTAACGAAGGAACGGCCTCGTAGTTGCACTGTAAATAACAACGAAAACTGCTTTGAATACTTTTCACGTGCAATTCATAGATCATGCCCCGAGCTCTTTACCCCAACTGGCGAAAGCGGCGTCACCGCATCATGCTTACGTCACAGCTAGGTGTTTGTAACTAGTGCTCGCGTAGGCCTGAACCCCTAGAGACTATAACGCTGCTGCCGTCGTACTGCAGGTTACCCGGAGGGTGTCTATACGATACAAATTCCCTCTCAAGTCGACTTCTTATTCTCAGTAAAACATGTTTCAGATCTTTCTATCCGGTATGTCTCTAGTTAGCTCTCCGCTTTCCTGACACCATACTACTCAGTAAGCTGTTACCGAACTCCTTCAGTAGTCATTTCGCCGCTACTATCACAAGGATGAGCACAGTATAGTTTTAGTTAAGCGTTATCGCATAACGCTGCTGCCTCCGCCATCTTCAACAGCGCAGGTAGTGCGCATTTGCCGTTCGCGGGTAGTTGTAGCCTCCTGTACGATTTCAATATTGCATCGTGCTAAAACTCCGTAATAATGCCAGGGGGAGCGAGAAAATAAAAATGTTTTCAAAAAGGCCGCATACGGAAAGGATATTCACCAATCCTCCTTTGTACCTTCCCTTACGCCGCCGCTCGGGTGTCCACGGAGACATACGAGACAGTTACTGCGTCATTTCTTTTCCTTGAAACCAATTTTCGTTCGTCACGCCTTCGCCCGGCCGTGCCTAAATGAACAGATTCCTCCTCTAATTCTCGGCTGGCCTAAATTTGCAGCGCGCTCACGCGATAAATGAAAAACACCGGTGCTGCAACCGGCACATCGTCTCCGTGGGCCTCTCAGAGCTACAGCGAAAAGAGAAAACTCAGTAAAGGAGTTGAGTGCTTAAGAATGGAAAACCTGACGTAGTGAGTGAGGCGGGGGGAAAGAAGACCGGAGAGTATTAACGCGATTCCCGCGTCTTCTTCGCTTTTATAAAGCACTCGCTTTGCCATTTGCGCTTTCAGACCCGAGGTGTACACCGACGTCCTATTTCACCATGGCTAGAGAGGGAGTCTTTCCTGCTCTTACCTGTTTCGTGACATTTTGTTTCTATTTAATGTTTGAAAACCAGGACGTTTCGCATGATGAGTAGTTTTTTTTCTCCTCAATTTTCTGCTTTCTGTTCCGAGATGTTCAGAAAATGTTTTTCTAGTTAACCTTCTTTGAAGGAGATCAAAAAATTTATACTAATATCGAGACAAAAAGAGAAACATTCTACTGAATGTGATTGCAGTAAAAGAATGGGAAGAACAAATCCCACCGCTGAAATTTAAGAGGTTAGAGCGGAACACTCTCATAAAGAAGTGGCGTACTCCTAACAAGTTAGTGAAGTAAACTAATTGTTTTCTATTTCTCAATCCTTTAAAGTCGATTTGTAGAAAAGGAAGGACTATTGGAAGTGACCGGTTGCGCTTTTCGTGAGAGGTAGACCGGGCGAGCAGTGCTGGAAAATTGCCTCGGCAGTAAACAAACTTTAGAAAACGACCGGTACAGTCCTTTGAAGCTTTATTTTCATCTTTTTGTTTGAAGCTCTTTGAAATCCTGTTTGATTCCGCACCGGTGAATCTTCGCCTGCAGTTGAAACTGACAGCACTGCAAGGCGGTGCCATAAAGAATTAAGGAATGAAATTCGCTAAACCATTATTTGATGGGCCCAGTCCCATGAGGTTAAAAGGTATTCTTTGGTCAAATACGTTTCTTTCGGTTCTTTACCCACTTAAATCGCGTTGAATTTCAGCTTCCAATGATCTAGACATCCGCCTGGAGACGTTTCTCGTGTGATACATCTGCTTGCTCCTATGGAGCCTATTTCCAGGCAATGTTTGTTCGGGTTCTGTCATTTTATTTTCATCATTGATGTAGCTATCTCTCTTGTTCGTCGTTATTGCTGGGAAGGCAATGTATCCGAGATGCCAATCATGTTGTAATAAGAGTTTTTTTTAAGAGTCTGTATAGACGCCAATTTTTTTTTTTTGAACAAATCAATCATGCCAATAAACCCGGTCGTCTTTGCAGCAGTGTTCTCACCCTGTTTGCTTACCTCTCGAGCTTAAGACACACACCTACAGGTTTAACACATGCTACCTCTACCGCATGCGATGGTGCTTCACAGCAGCCTCTGAGTGAGGAGGAATCCGGTCTTCAACATGGAATTACTGGGAAGAAAGCTTTCGCCTTTAATTTATGGTGGAACTTAAGTTCCTTCTGTGGTTCGCTATTTGTACTTGGCTGAATTCATGAAAAATAACCGCTGGTCCTGAAGAGTGACGGAGTGGATTCGAAGAGACGGCAAGCGTAGCAGGAGGCGGCAGAAAGTTAGGTGGGCGGATGAGATTACGAAGTGCGCGGGGATACGATGACCGCAGCTGAATTCATGAAAAAATGACCATTGGTCTTTAAGAACAACGGAGTGGATTTCAAGAGAAGGCAATCGTAACAGGCGGTGGCCGAAAGTTAGGAGGCCGGATGAGATTAAGAAATTTCCGGGGATACGGTGGCCGCAGCTGTCAAAGGACAGGTTTAATTGAAGAGACATTGAAGAGGCCTTTGCCCTGCCTTGGGCTTAATGAGGCTGATGATGATGACGATGAATTCATGTGGGAAAGGAATAACTGCTTCTGAGATTTTTTGAAACGCTTTTCTTCACAGTGATCAAATGCTGAATATCGCTTCGCAAGCAATATGTTCACTTTTTTTCCTCAATCGTTCTTTTTCCTCGTGTACACCAAAAGAATTGTTTTTGTTGCAACTTCCGATATCTGTCGAAGCAAAGACGGTCTAATTGCTTGATGTGAAGTGTTGGACCCGCGGGTGCAGCTAGTCGCCAATAGCTGTACTGTACGACCTTATGCACCGATCCGAACGGACCCTTTCCGGGTTTGTTGGCAGCCGGTATATCTAAAGAACTCTTAGGTGAAGAAGATGGTGATACAACAGAAAAGCCGGTCTTGCAGCAGTGCAAAAAATTTGAGGGAACTTTGAAAGCGCAGATTAAAACTTTATGTTAAAAATGGGTGCTCTGGAAATTATTCAGGGGAGGCTTTGGAATGCCTGCGGATGGATGATTTTTCGAATTTTTTTTTAAGGAACTGCTAGTATTGAGGGCTCCGCAGTATCTGTAAGAAATGCATAAAAAATGGAACTTTCATTTAAAAACGCTTCGTGTTGCCCTGCTGCAGTGCGAGAGGTTTGGAAGGCCAAAATGATGACGTGTTCGAAAGAGCAAATCTGAGTAGACGCAGTCTTGTTTTATGTCTCTTGCTAAATTTCGTGGCACATGCTTACTCTATTTTTTTTTATGGCGTCATCATCATTCCATTTATCTTATCGATAGCATATCTATTCAAGGAAGCGTCTCTTCGACCAAGTTGAGGTGGTGAGGGCTGTTTGGAAAGTGAAACAGGAACACAAAAGCAGAGGCGAAAATGTGTTCTCTTTATATTTCGCCACTTTTTTCATTTACTGTAGTATATCGGCCACATAATAGCATTAGTAATGTTCACCTAAAGCTGCCCGGTCCTCTCCCCATCTGCTCCACTTTTTCTCGTAGCTGTCAAGCTATCGTAGCTATCGTAACATTTAAAGCACATGGAAAGAGTTTTGTAATTGGTTTTTGATGTTCTCATTGTTATGTACTAAACTCTTTAGGCAAATTTTCTGCATATATTAATTACTTTGTTCAGAAAACACACATTACTACCTGGAATTCTCAGTTTTTACTTCCGTAGAGTCTTCCTGAGCGTATTTAGCTGCTGTGCTATCAATGAAAATGAAAGGGGAAAATACTCAGACTGAAGCGACAGACCGTTTGGTTTTCAATTTTTCTGTTCTTTGCCCGGCAGTTAACTTATGCGGCACATTCAATCTTTACTTAATGCAGTGTTAATGGAACGAAATCATTAAGCAGTTTTCTTCCCACGTTATTTTCTTCGAACAATTTTAGCACGTTAAAAATCTTTTTGTACCGCAAAACTTGCTGATGGACTCCAAATGGGATCGCGCTTTACATGCCTTCCTTATGCCTTTTCCAGTATGACGTAGAGCGCGTGGGCGGCAAATCTTGCAGGGGTCTATTAAGAAACAATTAGGTGACCTCGATTCTCTCTTTAAATTTCAAGCGCTGCGCCGTACTCGGAAGTCATAATTCGCAGATTGAAAATTTATGCTCTCTGGAAACTAGGACGCCCCTTGAAGAAAACTGTACGCCTAGAATTGAGCACGTTGTGGCCATTAATCGCTGTACATATAGTTTTTTGCAGCACTTATTGGAGAGAGTAATCATAAATGCAGGGTGGAAACAAAAAGTAAATACACCATTCAAACACGTGCACTTCACCGCCACAACCGCATGTTATCAGGAAACAATCAAAACGGATTAAGTTCGATCGATCACATCACAGCAATCCTGCTCTTCTCACTAGCGACTCCTTTCATTGTGAAAACGTCAAAGGCTAATGGTTGCCACCACTCGTTAAGCCACGTTGATTTCTTTTAGTACCGACTTTGTAAATATTGGACGAACGACCAACAGCTTAACTTGTTGAGACGCAGCTGGCTCTCGGGCGGGATTATCGCTTTGTAAATTGTTTATCCAAAATTTATTTCCATACTGTTTTAGTCAGAAAATTCTTAACGCTGTGCCAACTATCCAACTACTACATAATCATCACATTTGAAGTGCATTAACTATTTCAGTGCTGATGCGGTCTGTGTATTGTATTTTTTTGTTCCTGCTTTTTCTTCACGAAATAATCCATAAAATCTATTGGACTGAAGAATTCGCTTTCAGTATGGGTGACTGTAGCAATCTTCTATATAGAGGGTAACATAGCCATCTAATAAAGGTAATAAATGATCACAAAGGTGTTTTTTTTCACGTAACGATTTCTGAACTCCAGTTGCTTGCTAATTTTCTCGTGCGCACATATTTAGGCAACCGATAAACTACATAGCTTACGTTAGTCGTTTCCCGAAACAAATTTCTTTCTTCTCTTAGACAAAAAATTGGGCTCATTATTTCATTCAGTTTGTAATTATTTTGAGTGGGTGCAAGAACACTTGCTTGAAAGAGCACAAGGGCACTGTTCTGTAAATAGCCGCTTCCTGTCGGTTCCAATTCGTCGTCTCTTATTGGCCACTGTCCCGATTGCCATGGACCGTTAGAACACACGCCTCGCTGACCCTGACAGAATCGTGCCCATCAGGCAGGATAATCGAATAAATGCGTCTCGAGTATAGATGCGAGCCCTTGCAAGAAATCTGAATCAGTTCCGTAAAAAAAAACTTTTCTTCAGTTCTTTCATTGCTCAAAAGAACGAACACGGCGGAGAAATTTCTTAATGGAATTTCCTGGGAAGTATAGCCTCATTAAGTACTGTAATAGTTGGCTTAGATAACCTGTTTGGTGGTTTTTCAAGCATATGAAGCCGTACACATTGGGGCAAGGTTTTAACGGCGACGACTGCTCGGTATCAGCTGCATGTGAACCACTCTGAATTACCTCATCGTCTGATTCATGTGAAAGAAACTGGGCCGGCTTGCACGAAACAAATAAGACCGGCTTATTTCCAGTCTAATCTTATTCGTGGTCTAAAAGCTCTCTCGGTTTTGAAGAAAGGAAAGGCGCATAGCTGGTTCATTTTGTCAGTGGACACCTCAAATGCACCACGAACTCCGACTGAAAGTTCGGTAACTCAATGTTTTAGTCGGCGTCGTGCGCACTTGAGGCACTCACCGACAAAGTGAACCATCAATGCGCATTTTCTTTTCTCAAAATCGAGAGAGCTTTTAGACTGCGAATAAGATTAGACTGGAAATAAGCCGGTCTTATTTGTTTCGTGCGAGCCGGCCCTGGTCCAAGTTTGTTACTGAGCACACGAAGTTGCGCAACAGCCTGGCGGGAGACCGCGCGTAAAATTCTATCTGCTCGAACGTCAAAGTGGGAAAAAGCACTCAAGCGCTGCTTTTCAATTTCAAGTCAATTTCCTTGACACCACTGTCCATTTAGAAAACAGCAAGCTCAAAACCACACTTTACAGGAAGCCTACTGACCGACAAAAATACTTAGATTTCACTAGCCATCATCCAAGACACTGCAAACAAGGTATATTCGTAGGACAGGCAACGAGACTAAGAAGAATATGTAGCGACGGCAACGACTAACTGAAACACCTCCACTCGCTAAAAAACACACTAATCATCAGAAACCATCCACAGACAACCCTTAATAATGCGTTCCAACGAGCAACCACTTTGAAACGAGATGTAGTTCTTAAAAAACGAACAAAAGCTAACAGTCAACGACCTCCTGCACTTATAACGAAATACTCAAACGCGCTTCCAAACATAAACAATATCCTGCGGAAATACCACCCCATTTTAACTGGTAACGACCGTCTCAAGAAAATATTTCCCGACGCACCAAGGGTAACATACAGCCGCAACACAAACCTGAAGGACATCCTGGTGCATGCTAGGCTCGGTAAGAAACCACCACCGACAGTAACTTCATGCTCTCGACCTAGATGCAAGTTATGCAAACATTTACAAAGGGACACTACGGTTAAAAGTACGGCAAGCGATGTCAGTTTCGATATAAAGACCAGTTTTGACTCCACATCGTCCAATATTATCTACATGCTCCAGTGCTCCTTCTGCCAGAAACAATGTATCGGAGAAACCGGGCAAACAATGAGTGCCAGATTAAACGGGCACCGGGCTGACACAACACGGAATGAACAGAAGGCAGTGTCGACCCATTTTAATCAACGCCATCACAAATTCGACGAACTCAAATTGTTCATTCTTCAGTCAGGCTTCAAATTGACTAGGGACAGAAAATACAGAGAAGCATTCGTAATCCACAAATTGAAAACACTGCAACCAACCGGGATTAACATGCCCAGAGGAAACCTGGAATCTCTCAGGTACATTCCAGGGTTAGCATAATTTGAAATTAACAAATGTCTTGCACCCCATTTCCGGCCTACTCACCCTCTCCTTTTCTTCACCTTTTTTTTTTCTCCTAATCCCCTATTATCAGTTCTCGGAAACCATGACATTCCTGTTACCCCCTCCGCCCCACCTTTCGGCTTTCTCTGAACTCGAGCCATGCCTCCCCCCCCCCCCCCCTGCCTTGTCCTTCCTTGGAAATGCCCCTCGTTCCAATGCCAGCCTATTTTGTTTGCCATGTTCTCATTTCCCTGTACCACGCTGACTAATCCTCTTATCTGAGTTTTTCAGGTCCACCCAGCGCCTCCCCCCCGTCGCAGCCCCTTCAAAGCCTTTGTTCATTACACACCCCCCGGATATAAGTTTTTCCAATATTGCAGCTTAACGAATCAAGATTCACCTCCCTCCCCTTCCTGACACGCATCCCCTCTCACACCACTTTCCTTCCCCCACCCGGGGCCTTCCTCCTCGGAGCGAAGGCCCTATTTAATCCCTGCCAATGATGAACGCTTTGCCCAGACGAAGACAATTCCCCTTGTCGAAACGTTGGCTCAAGCAACCTGAGGTTTTCCCCTCCCTTGTTCATTTTGTGATCGCCAAGGACCATCTACCACACCCTCTCTCTACCACTTTATCAGCAATGTGATTCGAAAGATCGAACGTTATTTATACGCGTTTGAAAGCTCGTTGGTTTGGCATCTCAGCGTTACAAAGTGGGCTCGCTAGCATTTCTAAAGCAGAAAATAAAACATGTATACAAAAATGTATACCACTGTATAATCCGTTGCTCTGGTACTTATCATCAATCGCATGTTTGAGGCCCGAGTGCTTCTAAATCGCTTCAACTATGTGTACAGTACGTGTACGAATGGGCTGTGAGCAACTGTGTTCTGCTAAACAAAGCAAAGGAGTTGGCTCCTCCGAAACGCATGGATGCTTTTCTATCATGTGATAGCATTTAGCCAATAGAGGCACAAACGTTGCATGGAAAATGAACGTGCAGCTCTAGGAACTACACCGTATGTGCTAGGCATAGCAAACACGGCGTGGTTGGTCACAAAAGTCGCTGATTGGTCGTGACAGTCATATCACCGGGCGACACGACAGGATCGAAACCTTATTGGTCTATGGGGCGCGTGACGTAATGTTACCACCTGAGATCTCCGAGTTGGCTGGTGCGCTGGCGTGTTTATTCATAAATTTCCTGGTAGATCAAGACAGGGATGATGTCACAAGTCCGAGTTTAGAGGAGTGCTGGACACGGGACATGGCCGACCACGGGGGTGGCCTCGACTGCAGTTGACAGCTACACTTGGCTGTGTCTAGGCGTGTCTAGGTCATCATATCAGGTTGGAATGAAGCCGGGATCAACAGCGCCTTTGACTACCGTCCTGAAAATCTTCGCTGAAAATGAAAAATGCAAAGAAAGTTTTTGTAGCTGATCAATTACTTTCGCTGCACTCGCTTCAGTACACTGGAATCCAAAAACCCAAAGTAAGGTTGGCAATACTAAGGCGCAGGAAATAGATATTCTATTAGCAGTTGCGTCGTATCCCTTTTTGACAAAGCTAGCACGCCTCGGGTGGAACAGCACCACACCCTCGCACTGTGGAGTGCCGAGCGTTGTCTTCATCAACTTCGATCTGCTCCGTCCGGCGGCACTGTCCGCTGATCGCACTCTTCTACGTAGCACAGATAAATGCTTTGACATTTATTTGAATGCAGTAAACGGAAAAATTGGTGAAATGGGCCCCATGTTCAACTCATCATGCCATTCGCGGGAAATCAGCATTCGAGCTAGCTCGAGCCATGCCGCAGGCATCTTTTGCAAAAGGGGGGCGCTGACGTTGCTTAGGTGCACGTGCTCCTCGAGGCCTGCTTCCAGAAGAAGAGGAAGAAAGCAAGGAGGAAACCTCGGGTCATGGCGGAAGACCTAAATTCGACCCTTGGCAGTGGTCGCCAGGCTTCTCGAATTTCATTCTTGCGCAGCAAGGACCTACGGTCGGCAGGCATCTGCCTCGGCTGCGCCTGTGGTGCCTCCTTGGTCGCGGCCGTCGGAGCTCTGGCCTGGCTGGCCGGTCACTGGGCTGCCAAGCGGGATAACGCAAGCCACACTGTGACTTCGTTCTGCTGTCCCAAAGAGGCAGCCAGGCTGTTCGCCGTCATCGACAGTAGACAGGAGCCCTGCACAGATTTCTTCGCGTACATCTGCAAGAACGCCATCGAGCAAGACTTCGTCCAGCAAGACGTCGTCAGCGACATGGCGGTGAGCATTCCTTTCGCGATCAACATGGAGGCTTCGCAATTAGTAAACCCTACTGGGTTTCTCGGCGGTGCACCAGTGAAAGACGGCAACGCAATAGGTGAAGAGATTGGCGGTTCAAACGCTAGACTGGTTGATGTTTTCTCTTTGTGTTGTCATTTTCTAGCTGTACACTTTTGCAAGGACGTGGCACACCCCCAAAATTTTCCAATTCATTCTATGACGCCAGTGGCAATAAGTGGTACAGTTACATGCGTGGAGCTTCTTTCGTTCCTCAAGCATTTATAAATGACACCTCTGAAGATTTATTTGCATTTGCATGTCTCTCAGAAAGTACCGAAAGCAAAGTTATTAGAAACCATCTGAGTGTTATTTTCTGGCATTTATTTTTTCAATGGCTTCGAATGCTCCCTAAAGCCACTATCTCAACGATAAATGATAACAGTTCACTACCACGGTACTAGCACGAAACAGTCTTCTGGTTAGCCGTCAGGCAATAGAGGTAAGAAAGCGAGAACTTAGTTCGCACCACAGAGCAAGCGTGCAGACTCCGCTAATAAGAGGGGCTCATTTTTGCTTCATCGGGAAGAGCTTGGTGGGGCCCCAGAAAGATCGCGCTCAGATTTCCGTTGGCTCTGGTGCAGCAATCCCACCGCTGCTCCAGCAGTAACGTGATGCTGTCGCTTCCTCCACGTTGTTATTCAAACACACGCATACGCCGTGGCGTAAGCCACAGCTTCTTCGTAGCGCTGCACTGGCATCATTGCCTGCGTCCCCGCGTTTATGGTCTCATAGACCCTGCTTGATACACCTAACCTGCCGTGTCGCGCATGCTTCTACGTGCGCGCTCCCCATGCAGACATGTTTCGCGTCTGTTCTTTCTATTTTGCTTTCTTTGGACGGCGATGTAGTAAGTGTTGGTATTACATCAAGAAAACGGTAATGTATGTCAGGTTTAACATTCAGATTTTACTGCTGGGCAAAGAGAGAAAGAGTAGTGGAGTGCGCTGGATTAGTCTCAGGAACCTTGGATACTTTAATATGTGCTGGCATCGCACAAAGCACATATGCTGTATATAGGAAATTAATGCAACTTAGCTTTGTAGGTGGAACATTGGCGATAGAAAGAACCTTTACTGCTGAGGGAACAAGTTTCGTTTGTGATATCATGGTTTAAGCCAACGACAAAAAAAATGGCTGAGGCTTAACTTGGTTAAGCCTGGAGAATGCGAAGCATCATCGTGTCGCGTAATTTGGAGGCGCACAACCACAGCGACGGCGCGAGGTGGGCCCCCGTTTCTCCACTGTCGTGACGTCATCGTTTCACGTGGTGTGACGTCATGTATCACGTGATTTGGAGGCGCACAACCACAGCGACGCCGCGAGGTGGGCCCCCGTTTCTCCACTGTCGTGACGTCATCGTGTCACGTGGTGTGACGTCATGTATCACGTGATTTGGAGGCGCACAAACACAGCGACGGCGCGAGGTGGGCCCCCGTTTCTCTACTGTCGTGACGTCATCGTGTCACGTGATTTGGAGGCGCACAACCACAGCGACGGCGCAAGGTGGGCCCCCGTTTCTCCACTGTCGTGACGTCATCGTGTCACGTGGTGTGACGTCATGTATCACGTGATTTGGAGGCGCATAACCACGGTGAAGGGCTGAAGTGGTAGCTTAAGTAGTATGCTTCGCATAAAAATGTACATTTCGTACCGTCCACGTGCGCAGCCCGAGCATTCAAATAGCACTGCATAGCATGCCCTTCTTACGTCTCGCATTGCGTTTCCGTACCGGCCGCCTCTTGGCTTGGTTGGTGTACTTCGTTCTCTCCTACTGGCTGCCAACATACCGCCTGACAGAAGCCGACGACGGCCACACGTAACGCAGGAACGGGCGTCTAAGAACTGTGCTCTTAAACATAAATATGTTAGATTCTGGAGGATGAATAAAATCCAGGTTTATAACACTTCGAAACAACAGTCATCAGGCCTTCAAAGTAAAATCACCCTGCGCTAGTAGTGACCTCTCATGACTAAGATCATCTCATTTTGCCGCCCGCGCTTGGGGTCATCACGGACCGGCATTCTCCCGTACTCAAGGTGCTTGAACGACTCACGGCACTGCGCGCGACTCATACCGTCCTCCTTGTAGATTTTTGTAAGCAATTCAGAGGTCAAGTTTGCAAATTTTGCAGCAGATTTCACGCACACACGTTGTTCTTAACGCTCTTGTCTTTTTCGCACTAACCCGACTAACAGCTTCTGCACGCGCTCACCTCAGCGGCTGTAGCTCGCCAGCTAACGGCCTGAGAGAAACGCGGCAAATGACAGTTTGTCGTTCAAACTTGCGCCTGTGCGCGCTCAGTAGGCGCAGTGCCCTCCCTCGCCCGGTATGCGCGCTACTTTATAAGTTCTGCTTCTTTCTGAACCCACCATATATAAATTTTTATAGTTTTCAGATCTCAGAGGCACAGTCTTTACTCGTAGTCTAAGACTTTTCCTATAGCCTGCAGCTACTTAGTGGCAGCATTCTTCACAGCGCTCAGTGTATTCAGTTGCCTCGCGACACAGCTTGAAGGTGCTTGCTTTTACCATCAGCGTACAGATTTCTCGTCTAACGCAAGAGCACAATACGATATTTCTTTGCTTATTTCTCTCGTCTCTCAAACGACTTATAAGGCTATTTCTGAACAGTTGGTCTGGAGTAGGCGTATTTTCTCATGGTGGTCAGCGGGCAGACTCCGGCACACTAATGGTACGGTTACGCCGCCTAGTTAGAGAACTGCTCTCCACTTATTTCAATGCGCGAACCCAAACCTTGCATTATCACACCCTCTTGCGTCACATGACCTCAGTAGACGAATCACTGCAGGCGCCCACTCTCTAATCGGTTTAGGCTACATTTTCATTTACGTAGCATATGAGGGGAGCGGGGGAGAGGGAGGGGGGGGAGCATCATCGTTATACCCGGAATAATTCCTGTAATTATTTGTGACGCTGAGTGTGCCGCGCGGCATAAAACATGGTGTTAGTGACTAACGGTAGACTATGTTACAAAAAGGCATGAAGCCCGGTTGCGTGTAAAAAGTCACATAATTTTCGGGCGTAATTGTTTTTCGTTATCCACACGTTCAAAGTAGAGTCATTGTTGGCAGACAGGCCTGCCTCTTGAAGAACTTGAGCGCGCACCAGTAAAGTTCCTGGACATGTGCACAGAAGGTGGTGGACATTGGTGCCGGAAGCGGGTGCTTCGCAGTGAGGGCATTTTTGCGGCAAAAGAATCTTGGCACTTTGCCACTGGTTGCGAACTGCAGGCGTAAGGGCCACTACGACACGCAGCCGCCTCAGAGAGACCTCCTCCACCCGTCATAGGTTGGGGGGAAGGGGGTAGATACACGGGGGAATAAGAGCACGTGTACGCTGCCTGAGGGGGGCTGAAGATGTTAGATGTGTCAGAAGTGGATCTGGTGGCAAAGAGGCAGGTGGAGTTTGTGGAATGTCAGTGGCACGAGATGTCATGTCAGGTGCGATGCTGTGGACATCAGTGCGAGCTTGTGCCCAGTGAATGAGTATAGGCACCGGGTAAGATTTACAAGCAGCATGTATGGCCTGGGAAACCTGAAGGGTACCGCGGACTTTCTTTAGATGCTTCACGGCTTCTTGTGAATGGGTACATAGGTGCACCTTGTTATAAGGAGGGTCGTCAGGTAAGGCTGCGATGGCATTTAATACCGCTTGCAGCTCCAAAGAAAGAGGTGATGAAGTGTCAGTAGAGTAGGTTTGTCGGCCGTAGAGTTGAGGGTGTGCCGGGCTTATAAAAGTAGTTGATCCTTCTGTTGGGGTTATGGCAACATCTGTGTAAATAATGCAGCTGTCATGTTGCGTAGAAAAAGTTTGTGGTAACGGCGGTGAGAGGAACTCCGACTTCTTATGACGAGCAGGCTTGTTTGATGTAATGTGAGAGTAGTCCCATGGAGGTGGTTGAGGCGCGAACTTCAGACGAAGAGAAACTTTCCGTGCTCTATTGGTTTGTCTCTGGGTAATTAAATCTTGCAGTGTGCTGAGCTGCGCATACTCCTGCAGCAGACAAATAGGAGTTGCTCGGGGTAGGCCAGTAATGACTCGCATGGCTTCGTGGTTGAGTGCTTCAAGTGTGCACCACTGTCGTTTAGTAAGTTGTTTGAACTGAGCCTGGTATAGGAGCCGAGGTTGAAAGACAGTACGAACAAGTCGACGAGCTGTATCAGAACGTGCACCTCCAGAGCGATTGGCTATCCTGCGGATGAGGCCAAGTGTGTTTATACCGCTCTTGCGCATAGCTGACAACCAAGCAGTGCCCTTGCCTGAAGCATGAACGTGCAGGCCTAAAACGTTCGTATGTTCCACCTCAGGAAGTGGGGCATTGTATAGTGAGCACGAACGGTGTGGCTTTGAAAGTACGGCGGCCAGCTTTATTGCCAACATGGACATAGCAGGATTTCGAGAGGTTGAGAGAGAGACCAGTGTCGGCAAGAAAGTTGTGGAGGATATTGAGAGCATTTTGCAGGGAGTCTTGCTGCACCTGAGCTGAGCGATTTGTGGACCAGAGAGTGATATCGTCTGCATATGCTAAAAACTGAACATTAGGCAGGGGGGAGAGACTGTGTATCAGAGGAATGAATGGGATGTTAAATAGAACTGGGGCTGAAACTGAGCCCTGCGGTACACCCCGATTAGAAATGAAGCGGCCTGTGGGTTTAGCATTGACGCGGATAGCAAATGTTCGTTGCGAAAGAAAGGCATGAATTGCTCGACAAAGCAGCAAGGGCATGCCAAGTGATGCCATTGTGTTGAGAATGGCTGCGTGGAGAATGTTGTCGTAGGCTTTCGTGATGTCTGTTGCCAGGACTGTGCGAACGAGACGGCTGTGATGTGAGCGACGTATAATGTCGTTGGCAAAGCGGTCAAGACCATCCTCAGCTCCGTATCCTGGTCAGAAACCAATTTGAGCAGACGAATATTTCTGATGACGGTCGAGCCACCAAGAGACTCGAGTGGCAAGCAGTTTTTCATAGAGTTTACAAATAGTTGGGGTAAGAGAAATTGGTCGTAGGGCTCCAAGAGTTGTGGGTGGTTTTCCGGGCTTTGGTATCGGAACAACCACTAAATGTTTCCAATCGGATGGCATTTCACTGGATGTCCAGATTTGGTTAAAAATTCTGAGAAGTGAAGTCAATGCTTCACCCTCCAGATTCCGGAATAAGGCATAAGGTACACCATCATGACCAGGTGCAGTGTTAGGGCGGATGTCTTCAATGGCAGCTATAAGCTCAGCCATGGTGAACAGGCAGGTGATCTCATCCTCTGCCTCATGTTTAGGACTGACTGGAACAGGCGCCGCTGAGCAATCATAATTTCGAAAGAACTGAAGTGCAGCTTGCGAAGCGAATTCATCTGGAGAAAGACGAAGGGCAAGGCGAATACTCTCGGCATAGTCTTTTACGGACGGCTTGCGTTCCATGGAATGAATTACACGCCACAAGTGGCGGTTGCCGAGAGGGGTGTTGAGTTGAGAACACCACTCTTTCCAGCGGTTGTGCAGAAGGCGTTTAGAATACCGACGGGCTTTAGCTGCGACTCTATGAAGTTCGGTTTGTGCGTGTTGATCTGACGGATGGTGAGTGACGTATACGTCCAGCTGCTTGCGCCTTGCCCAGAGATTAAGCAGGTGAAAGTCAGGATTTGGTTGGTCTTCGTTGATAGTAGAAGAAATTGTGTTTTGAGTTAAGACAAGCTTGGATGCAGAAAGGGCCGAGGCAGGAGTTATTGAGAGAAGGCGACCATCCATACGAAGACTGTCCCAAGAAGTGATATGGACCTTGCGACGAATTTTACGTAGTGTACTTGAGACAAAGTCAATTAGAATGGGGGAGTGATCACTTCCCCAGGTGTCTGCTTCGCAAGACCAGTGAGGTTTGCCGGGACCAAGCCACCATGCAGGTAAGGTCCGGAGTTGATGGAGGAGCACGCGGTCGGGTATAAATAGAGGAGTTGTTCAGAAGTGTAAAGGACTGGTCGAAAAACGTGTCGTAAATCTGATCTCCACGTTTAGAGTTATGAGTGTATCCCCAAGCTGTATGTGGCCCATTAAAATCTCCTCCAACTAGTATGGATACACCTGGGTAGGAGGTGCGTAGATGGGTAAGCCATCCAAAGCTGAGTAGAGAGGTTTGGGGCCGACCATAAAAAGAGACCAATACTACTGGAGTACGCTGCGGCTTAGTGATAATGGCAAGTACTTCTTGACGGGTATTGCACCAACGAGATAGGTCGACGGGAGAATGTGGCGTCGAACAACGAACATATATAGCTGCTTTTCCAGGAGGAAGACCACTTCGGCGGTTGGGTATTGATGGACAGTGATATGCACAATAACCAGACAGAGGAAGGATGGCATTATGTTCCTGTAGAAGGAAAACCCAGGCAGAGAGTTTGCCGTCTTGAATACGCAGCTTCAATTCAGGGCGCTTATTAGTAGGACCCCGACAGTTCCATTGTAGCACATGGGAAGTAGCGTTAGTGGTCATTCGCTTGCAAAACAGATGCAGTCATCTGAGGCAGTTGCTGCAGCAGGATAATCAGGGATGACATTGAGGTTGTAGTTGTAGATTGCTCGGGTTGTTCATATTTTGAGCCTGAAGGTTGAGGCACTAGGCAGACAGGCGTAACTGGGGGTATACGCGGACGTTGTAGTAGGAGAGAGCGACGTCGGCATAGCTGGTCAAGTTGTTGGCGAATGTTGGCGATCGCATCACCGATGGCAGATATCTCATCAGACATAGAGGGGTTTAGCGGAGGAAATTTGTCTTCCTTTTCCACTCGTTTCGGGAACCTGGCTTTAAAACATAGGCATAGGAAGGGCGGATACTAGAAGGTGAGGGCAACGATACTGGCGGTTTTTCAGTATCATCCTCATATGTGTCTGCTGACAGAGCATCAAAAGGGTTGGAGATCTTGACTCCAGGCTGAGTAGGCCCAGCAACCGGACGACGTTTCTTTCGAGGGCATTTAGAATAAGTGATGTCGTGGTCGTTTGTCTTACAAAAAGGACACGTGAATGAGGGAACGCCATCCGCTCGTGGTTTGGGCAGAGTGTCTTGCGATGCAGGGCAGAACTTTTTGATGTGACCTTGTCGCAGGCACCGATAACAGAAAACTGGTGCAGGATGGAAAGGCTTCGGATGAACGATTCGTCCATTATAGAAGAATCGGGTGGGAAGTTCTAATGGCCCCGTAAGCAGGAGAAGAAATGTGCCTCGGTTCCCTAGTCGGCGGGCATTAAGCAGTGAGTGGGTGTCGGAGTACAGATCCGTCATCACTTCCTTCGGAGGCGCATTAGGTTCCGTTTCATAAATGACACATCTTTGCAAGTCGGGTCCAGATGCTAGATAGGCGTGCACAGGTACATACTGTGACTCGCTGGTATATAATTTGTCAATATGACAGATCTTTTCAGCATCGGCAAGTTACGGTACTTGAGCAGTGATGGAGTTGGAGGGACGATAGTAAATAAAACCGCGGTACCCTGAGACCACCATTGCACGGTCAATGAGCTGCTGTACCGATCTTGAAGGAAACTGACGTTATGTCGTATTCCAAGGTAGGCTTAATGTGCACTCGGAAGAAGCGATTAAGTTCAGGGAGTGAATATTTCGATGTTGTCATCTTTGAAGGGGTAGGATCGGTTGGAGTGGCCTTTACCTTTTTCGCAGCCGGTTCAAAGCTGGCATCAGAGACAGTCCGCGCAGGAGTGGGAAGGAGTGGTGTAGGGGTAGGCACAGGAGTAGGCAATGCGGTAGGGGTGAACGATGATTCGTCCCCTGGAGGTGAAGACGGTGACTTGAGTAGTGACGAAATACCGGGTGCAGGAGGAGTTGAGGTGCTGAGGATACATCCTTGAGGTGGAAGGGTAGGCGAAACAGCAGACGCATTAATAGCAGGATGTGTCCTTTCCATGTCAAAATTACAGTTCATGTCCGTTGGCCAGGCTGAGGTAGGCCTGCGCGCCTCACAACACGAACGTAGGCATTGTGAAGGCAGTGTCGGAGGGTCCGTCCCGAGATCTTGTGGCGTTCTTGGGATCTTCAGGCAGCTTGAAGAGGTGACGCTGTGGCCGGGAAGATAAACACAGCACAAAAAAAGCTAAGAAGTAGCCAATCGGTACAGACAGGGCGACCGCCCACTTTGGTCTTCATCGTCATCCTCATCCTGTAAACAGGCAGTGAATAGCCTATAGGCGAGATTGTGTCTCCCTACCGGGCACCTATATTTACTGGAATTTTATTGCTAATTTTATTTGGAACTATGGTCGCTGTGCAATCCCTATAAATATCTTCAAATATTTTCACATAACACTCTTCTATACCCTGATTCTGCTATGCCTGTATGACTGCTGAGGTTCCTACTGAGCCGAACGTTTTCTCGTAATTAATGAACACTATATATATGGGCTGGTTATATTCTGCGCATTTCTCTATGACCCGATTGACAACGTGAATATGGTCTATTGCCGAGTATCTTTTATAAAAGCCTGCCTGATCATTTGGCTGATTGAAGGTTTTCCTGACCCTATTAGCGGTGAACTTAGTAAATACCTTGTAGGCAATAGACAATAAGCTGCTCGGTCTGTAATTCTTCACGTCTTTGACGTCTCCTTTCTTATAAATTAAGGTAATCTTACGTTTTTTCAAGCGTTAGGTACACTCAAGGTCACAAGGCAGTGCGTATACAGGGTTGCTAAATGTTCGAGCACAATCTCTCCTCCATCCGTCAACAAATCTGCTGTTATCTGATCCTCACCAGCTGCATTCCCCTTTTGCATTGCACCTAAGTCTTTCTTTACTTCCTCCTTCGTTACTGACGGCAGGCCCCATTGCTGTGCTCTACTGCCTCCATCAGTAACACTCTGTTTGCAATCGCTACTGTATAGATTTGTGTAAACCTCTTCGGTTACGTCAGGCCCCATTGCTGTGCTCTACTGCCTCCATCAGTAACACTGTTTGCAATCGCTACTGTATAGATTTGTGTAAACCTCTTCGGTTACGTTAACTATCTTATCCATATTGCTAACGACATTGCTTTCTTTGTCTTTTATCGCATGCATCTGGTTTTTACGTAAGCCTAGTTTTCTCTTCATAAACTCTCTAGTTTTCTAGTTCTCTCTTGGGATGCTATTCACAAAAATATCCAGGAACGATAGCTTCGGCATTAAACAGCCAAGTGTCGACGCGCAAATTTTGTCATGCACGGATCAAACCGCTTTTTGTTTCTTTTCGCGCAAGGACCAAATAAAATAGCGCTACTCCCTGTAACGCGAACAGACGCGGGAATGTTCTGCTCGCGCAATAGGCCTTTTTTTTTGTTACTTAGACATCGATAATTTCAAACTTCGCATTGCGCCTGCGGGATTTTCTTTTTTTCTAGTGGGATGTCACCACCAACATCATCAAGGGTACCCAGAACTACAGCAGTGAAGCTGCGGAAGCGCTCCATGCCCTTTACACATCGTGCATCCGGGAGATATGGCAGCACGAGAGGCGCACCAGAGACACCGTGGCTAGCATGCTGGAAATCGCCAACGTCACCGGGCGATTGAGAGGCGCGGACCTGCTTCGTTTGGTGCTTGCGGCCGATCGGCAGTACCACCTGACGTTTATTTTCGATATAGCGACCACGGCCATTGAAGCAAGAACACAGCTCACGTTCATCAGAACAAGATTCCGGACCGTCCACTATAAGGCGTTTTGCGATGCGTTCTGCTATGCCCTCAGTCTATCCATCCTTAATGGGCATTTCCACACTAACTACACCGCTGAGGACATCGCCAAGTTTGAGAATAAATTTCCTCCAGCCAGGTGGAGACACTCATCCATCTCTTTGGCAGAGATTAGCGACGCTTTCGGACATCTGGAAACGTCGCAGTTCAAAGAAATATTCCTCCAGTTCTTCATCGACCTTGAATATTTCGATACAGTTGCGGCGGTGTCCAAAGCTGACCTTCTCAAAGACATTCGTCTCCTAACTGACGCAAGGAACCAGCCGCTGTCAGTATTCTACGTGGTGCTGCTTCTCGCCCTGGAGGCCATGCGCTACATTCAACAGGACGCCCCTCTGAATTCACCCACAATGCGTAGCGAAGACGTCTGCTACAAACACGTCTACGAGAGCGCCCAGCTATGGCGCGTCACATACGTAGCGGCACTCTCGACTCCCGCTAAGGACCGCCAGCTACGCAACATCTTCGAGGCCACACGAAAAGCGCTGTATAACTACGTCCCTCTCCAGCGGCTAGTGGCCGCCGGGAACGACATGCAACACTTCCGGGCCATCGTGAGCAACTTTTCGCTCATGCTTCCTGGTGAACTGATTTTCCAGAAGCCGGCCGTACCCCACATGTCCACGCAACACTTCGCCCGGAACTTGTTCTCGGCGCTCAAGTTTGAGTTCGACTCTAACAAGGAAAAGGCGCGACAAGGAGTGCCCTGGTTTAGAGACGACGCCCAGACCAGAGTCATGGACCGCATGTTCTTTGTGAACGAGACCACCCTGTACGTGTCGTCGCTGGGCTACGGCTGGCTGAGTTCGGGCACCACTGACCCACTGCTCGCCGACGCTGCAGTGGTTGCGAGTCGCATGGCAGCCCTGCTGTGGATTAGCCTGGTTGAGAGGGGCGACTGGTCACCTGAAACGACAACGGCGCTCGAATCGTACAGGTAATGTGCATTACTCCGACGTGAATTGATGAAAGTAAGCGCGGCACAAAAATGTCTTTCGCCAAGGATCTTGCGCATTCTTTTGCATTTGTCCCAGATGCGAGATGAAGCTTTGGTGTTTTCTTGTATGGTGTACTCGTCAAAAAGGTTACAGAGTACTTCGTTTACGAGGTGATTAATTGGGGACGGATGGATTTTCGGAAACCGCTCGTGGAAAGCTTGTTCTCGGTTGCAAAAGTAGTCTAATTCAAGAAAAATGATTAGCGTTCCGGAGTTAGCAGGTAAGACTTAGGTAACCGCTAAGCATAGCCTCTTTCACTCACTCGCCGTGCAGCATAAGTGTGCGCCCTGATAAATTCTGGCAATTACATACGGAAGTTATTGCTTTATTTGTTCTTGTCTTTGCGCATCTTTGTTCTGCAGACTATAATAGATGATGTAGTTACGTACAGTAGACCATGAATAACACATATCCGGTGTTATTCTAACCTAACACCTACGAAAACAGTATCACATGACAGCATCACATCAGGCTCCCCACGAGTTGTGTGCATAGATCAAGTTGAAAAATTACAGGGTACACTCAAGCTCCATCTTACGGATATTACGATGTGGCGTTAGTTATTTAATGCACCTATATACATAATTGGTCATTCGACACTTTTTATTAATATGTCAATGGGAGTTATCTTACCACTCCTTGCGCAATGTTGCCGCGGTTAACGAATACGCCTTTTCCCGGCGATGGCAGGTGCCTCCACCGCTCGGTCTTGTGCGACCGAAGTTTCTCTACCCGTGCAACGTCTCGCCATCAACCACTAATTTAAATGGTACCTCTCAGGGTGGTTCGTTTGTTCGCAGTCCGATGGGTAGGGTAAGACGTCCCCTCTGGGTCACGTGACATACATAGCCCACCTAGGCTGGGTCTCCGGGCTTGGCTCCCTCGGCCACCTTACGCAACCCTATTTATCGCTCACACCGCCGACAACGCCGGGACCTCTGTCGCTGTCACGTTATACATGAGCACACTGCCATTGCACCTTAAAGAGCTCATATTTCGCTCTGCACGGCTGTAATTCATACCGCAACAATAAAGCCGTCCTGGCTTTGTGTTAACCAGCGTGCACAAAACCTAACTGGAAGATACGTGGTTCGGTGTGTTACAAACGTGAAAAGTCTTTCTGATAGTAACGGTGACTCCCTGTGCGGGCCTTGACCCCATGTCTGATTCCAAGTTAGAGAGGGGTAGAACTAGCAATGTGCTCACGTTCCTGGTGGTTTCTCAACGCTACAGCGTTTTCACTGCGTCAGGACCACCGGAAAACTGGAGGTGGTCGCATCAATTCTTGCACGCCTTCGGCCGATCACTTGCGCACAGGAGGTATCTCAAGAAGCGTTTGTTTTACGGCGAGAACCACTGAGCGTACCCTGAGCTCTTCGGCATATCATGCCCACGACACAGCTAGGGAGTTGCCCGAGCTACAGCGCGTTAACAATCAATACTTGCGCCTAAGCAAAACACCTGCGGGGAGCCGCCTTCTGACCCGCTTACACATATCCTACGCAACACATACAGAAGAACGGGTCCGCATCCCTGAAGCCTGGCGCTTTGCACTCCAGGTGCGACCCCTTCCGAAGAACATGACTGCAGACACCCATGATGGTCGCCGTCTCGCGCGGGCGGAGGCTATTTCTCAACAATATGGCCATAAGCCAGGTGTCTTCTATGTGGATGCGGCCGGCCCACACCATGGGGGCTGGTACACGGCGGCCGTCATCCACCAAAACACTACAGTTCAGGGCCTTACTTTCCGTGCCCCAAACATTACATTTGCGGAAGAGATCGCCATTGTACTGGCCGCCGCAGATCCAGAGTCCCGAGTCATTATTACGGACTACAGGGGCGCCTGCCGCAATATTGGGCAAGGGTATATTCCAGACCATGCTTTCAAAATTCTCCACACATGCGAATACACAGGGTTTCCGACCCATCGTACCATCGTGTGGGCTCCGGCTCATGCGGGTCTTGAGGGGAACGAGGCAGCAGACGCTGCCGCCCGCGCGCTTACTCACCGGGCGTCGCATCATCCGCAGCCTGATCCGGAATTCAATTTCAATCCGGCCATCACCTTTAAAGAGATCACCTTTCTTTATCAAAATTTTCATGGTCTCTATCCCCCTCCCTGTAAAGGCCTCACCAGGGTGGAGGAGCGCTGGCTTCTCCGCCTCTATACCAATACTGTACTGTGCCCGGCAGTACTTAAGCACTTTAATTCTTCTTTCTCGGGCGCGTGCCCACACTGTGAGGAGGAGGTTTCGGACACCTACCACATGGTGTGGGCATGCCCTTCCAATCCTGCCTACCCACCCCACCTCCACCCCACTCGAGAGGACTGGGAAGCTGCCCTGCGCGGCTGCTTCGAACTGGCAATGCCCAACAGGCATTGGTAGCTAGAGCCCGGGCCGCTGCGGAAGCTACAGGGATCCCGGACTAGGGATCCCTCCTAGTGTTTGTAAGGGGCGGGCCCTACCGGCTCGCCCCATCGACCTCTCACTGTAAATAGAAATAAAAGTTTTCCTCCTCCTCCTAAGATAGGCTGGAAGAAAGTAAAGTCAGGCAGCCAGGATTCAGCAGGAAAAAGGGAAATCTGACTTGGGGGAGCCGCAGTTGACGAGACAAGAAGCTTTAGCCCGACTTGTCGCAAAAGCTACCGCGCAGCTTAAGATAAGAAAAAAAAATAGTGGCAATGAAAGTATGCTCTACATTAGAGCCATCATGCACCCGATCTAAGAGATATATCGTGCTACGGTGAGGCTGTGATGTTACAGATAAGACAAGCAAGTGGTTTCAGCGTGCATGTGCGCTAGCGCCCCACCTGTATTTTCGTTTCGGCTGTGCCCAAAAAAAGAAGCCCTCAACCGCCGCCATGTACGGCACCGTGAAAGTCGTCGCCTCGCATGGGAGACCCTGTCGTGCGCAGAGTTTGCCAAGCGGGAGGCCGGTCAGCGCTGACGTCGAAATGAGCGTCAGCGTAAGATGAGCAGTGCCCGTATCCGCGAATGCCACAGGAGACGACGAAAGGAATTTTAAACATAGAAGGGACGCATGTGTGTTTTATAGAAAAACACCTCATAAAACGACGCAAAGAAGGAGGTGCATAAGTGATTTAGTCTTTGACATCCCCGCATTGTGCGAGACCTGGAGAGAACTATTGCACCCTTAAGCGTATTAGTCTGCCGTGAAAAGCTATACAGAAATATAGATGTTGAAAAAAATCGCCAGTCTTCCGCACGTACCTACCACAAGATATAGCTCGTCTGTTTTTACGGTAGCTGTTCAGTGCTATGTCAGAAAAAAAGTAAATTAGCACAGCACAACGCTCATTAATCCCGCTCGTTGGTTGCATCACTGAAGCGGTAATGTTTAAAGGCTGTCGACGAACCGTCTCTAGCGTGGGGCGAAATTGCAGAAATCTATAGACGGCAAATTTTCTAGGAAGACCGCAGGACAGGACGCCCTTAGTGCTTGCTGCCATTGTATCGTACGATCCATTGTATCGAACGGAGCCGCCTTGTACGCAGATCGGCCCATGCTGTGGACTCCGGGTTTGACAAAATGATTTCACTTCATCGTATACCACGTCGTGCTTTTTCCGAAGCTTGTCTCAATTAGTCGTGCAATTAACATCATTTCGATAGCACTTTTGGAACTTTGGGCTACCAGAATTGCACCCTCCACTTGTTTAAAACTTGCTGGTCCAGAAAACAGTCCAATTGTTGCAAATTTTACCTGAAAGAGAGTACTCGGAAAGATGAAAGCTGTCCTTTCATTATCTTTAGACGTACTCATTGATTAGCTGCTCGTGAAATACGTCGATCAGAAATGCCTCCCGTTGAAATCTTTACTCTTTACGTTGTTAAACTGATTATTACCAACTGAAAACCGAATTGTTGGTTTGCCCAAGAGAGTTTTTGCCTTTCAGCGCCTCTTCGAGAGGATATGTCTAAACAAACTTACATTAAAAATGAACACATAGTTAGCCGCAAGTGCTCATGATGCTACCTTTGCACATAATGCGAGGCGCGAAATTTTTTCGGCTCAGTGAAGAATCATCCAGACACAGCGCCATATACTAAACGGAAGAATGTTTGGGGGTTTCGGGTGTCAAAACTTTAGTGATAGCTGAAACAATCTTCGGTAATGCATTTTCAGCTACTCAGGAATGTACGAAACATATATCAGCGTAATAGACGGAAATCACCAAAAGAGGCCCACATATTTTTGTTTTCTCTTATCATGGCTGACAAACCTTCCATTGCAGGGAATGCGTCCTAGCTACATCGTCCGCCCAATACCTTGCATTCATGCACGAAGTAGTAGCGCTCAAGGAAGGGCTGCAAATCGCCGCCATTGTCGGGGCAGCAGGCACAGCCCCCGATGAAGCCGTCCGACCTGCGAGAGCTGCGTGGTACACAGTTCAGGCTGCCTGGAGCCTCTTCCGAATCTCCAGGGCTCAATTCTTCTACGCGCGCTTTGCCTACTACCGTTGCAGCAGCGCTTACGCTAGGCCTTTAGTGAATGAACTTATCAGGGGCAACGCTGACTTT
This sequence comes from Amblyomma mixtum, assembly GCF_055824585.1. Lineage (NCBI taxonomy): Eukaryota > Metazoa > Arthropoda > Arachnida > Ixodida > Ixodidae > Amblyomma > Amblyomma mixtum. The sequence goes on along the minus strand of NC_143020.1, from coordinate 59,016,052 downwards.
GCCACAGCTTTCCAATGCACTCACAGCACGGACACGGCTGAACAAGGTGATGACTGCGTCGAGATTAATGGGCTGAGCAGATAACAGAGACTGATGCATATAGGACATTTTGAAGTGATCACGCGTGTGTTTATAGTCTGAAATCGTGTTCAGTGATCGCCTTCTAGCCTTTTTTTTTTTTTTGGAAAGGATTTGTGAGTTTGTAGATGTGTGTAAACTTTGGATATCAGGCATCTAGAAGCTGAGGAGTATTTAGTATTTAGTATTTAGTTTTTCTTTGCATTTTATGGACGGCTCCTAACTCTTGTTTACTTTCTCGCATCCACTAGTCATTTCTAATTTTTACTTTTATGGATGTTCATTCAAATTATGAGATATCTCTCGTCACAATCTTCTCGGCTACATTAGATACGTGTCATCTTTACCGCTATATTGTAAATATTATAACGTCTACACTGTAGAGATTTATTTGTTATGACACTACAGATATGCAAGTTAAACTTTCTGCGTCTGGAGCATCGCAACTTCTGCTGGACTTACTAACGCTCCAAGAACGCAGGTTGGAGTGTAAATGCGCTTCTCCGCTGAAAAAATTCAGATAGATCCTTCCGAAAATGGCTGCCTGGGTCCACAGTTTGTGCACTCAGCCTTTTTTCTGGGCCCATGTTAGATAATAAATACACAACCTAAAAATAACAGTCACGGAGGGAGTAAAGACTACTTAAGTGCTTTGAATTCGATAATTTGTTCTTTATTTGTATCCCTTCCTAATATTTCTCTTCATTACTAATGACTCCCCTGCCCATTCACTTGCAGTCGAAAGGCAACTCATAATTTTGGTTTTAATTCTCCAACCAGCAGCGCGATTTTGTGCTCTAAGGGTTGCGTGCTCGTTCCAGAAACTGAATGTCCTGGGGTCAATTTCCTCCATTTTCGAGAGTTACTATCAGCAAATAATGAAATACGAACAAGAAAACTAAGGTGGCAACAAAGAAGCACCAGCATACTAGCTCCTCGATCAGATATGAGAGCGAGTTTCAGCAACACTTCTGAAAAGGTATCTTCGTGCGATCGAACTGAAAATGACTTAAGCTTGTATTGAGCTTCGCCTTGCGAAGAGTTTCGTATTTTGCTTCCAGTGAAGTTCCCGTCTCATTTCTTGCTGATAGCCCCGCCACGATGGCTCAGGGGTTACGGCGCTCGGCTGCTGACCCGAAAGACGCGGGTTCGATCCCGGCCGCGGCGGCTGAATTTCGATGAAGGCGAAATTCTAGAGGCCCGTGTGCTGTGCGATGTCAGTGCACGTTAAAGAACCCCAGGTGGTCGAAATTTCCGGAGTCCCTCACTGTGGCGTCCCTCATAGCCTGAGTTCGTTTGGGACGTTAAACCCTAATGAACAAACAAACAAAAATTTCTTGCTGATAATACCATTTTCGGTTCTCTTCAACAGCGTGCCAGCTCTAACCAGCAGCGATCGTAGTTGTATCCTACGTGCAGAACTGGTGTGTTTTGCAAATACCGCCGTTTTCTTCCACCCCACCTCACAGGTCGCTATGTTTGCATGCATTTCTTCAAAGTTTTCATCCACGTGGAATGCTTTACGCTGTCCTTTATCTTATCCCTGTTCCGTCGGTGTACACCAGTCGCATGCATGCTATTATGCCTGGCCGGTGTTTTGCACGACGAGGGAAAATAGTTGTTCGTAGCACAGTTAAAGCTGACAGCTATATGCACTCCGACTAATGAGCTTTTCTACTTGTTCGTTTTGTTTTGCTATCTATTGCAGAGATAGGGTTGAAAGCTGGAAATCGAGTAATAAAAGAATTAAACAGTTTTCAGCTCACGGAAGATTTTGTATTCAGCGATGTTCAGTTGCCAATTATGCATGCGTGGAATTAGTAAGCGTGTCTAGTTTAAACAAATAGAAAGAAGGTGGGACACCCTAGCCAGAATTAACGAAGCGTTAAACAATTCTCTAGCGCTTCCATGGAGCCACGCGAGCAATTATCTGCAACGAGACGAGGCGCTTCTTTCGTTCATTGTCAGTATTGCGGTGGTATCTCTCTTATGTTCTAGCAACTGCACAGTGTAGTAGAATGCAAATGTCGTCCCTCTGTAAATGCAACATAACATGTCTTGATTTGCATGCAGTAAATATGCATACTTTCAAAGACGTGTTCACTAGACGCCTATATCAGTTCTAAAGATCTGGATAGTGTCCGTTGCACGAATTCTGGTAAGCTGCGGCAGCCTGATACATACCACACTGTGTATGCGCTACATCTGAGTTCACAATGTCACCACTTGTGGATAGTGTTGGCCATTGTAAACGATGAATAAAATATTCTTATTTCGTGTTTGCTGTCGTGCTGAATGCTGCTTAAAGTCACTTTTTGTCCAGATTGAAGCAAGTGCGTGAAAAAATAGGCACAAAAAATGGCGTCATTTCATAGCAATACGGTAGAAGGGTGCCCCAAGGTTTGTTAAGTTTGGTGTCATAGAGAAGAGAGCGACTTGTTGATTATGTTCCTTTTGATTCTTCCGACTTCAGGTTTTTTAGGAAATCTGGACCGAAAGAAGATGTGCAACACACAGTCACATTAGTGCGCGAATTAGCAAAGGAAGTTATTACGCCGCAGTCTATAAGGCAAGCAGTAACGCTTAAGTAGAAAAACGAATGCTCGAACAAAAAGTCTCTACTAGATTCCGCATAATGGGCCACGATTTAATGGCTGGAATGCCAATATGTCCCCATCGAGCACGGCGGCTCTGGCTTTGTGTTCTCGAATACCCCTTCAAGCCCAGCACTTGCGGGGCACGTAACGCATGCAGTGCTCTCTGATACCTAGGGCAGTGTTCGAGTGGGAGAGTAAGAGGATGTGTGCATTTGATGCATAGGCGGTGCGTTCTCTTCACGTGGGTCGGCAAAGGGCGTCATACTTTATCGGGAGCGGTGAACCCCAGAAGCAGAAGAGTGCTAGCTGCTGTTGTGACCGTACTTCTGACCACGTGGGCCCGATCAAGCAGCTACAGTGAACAATCAACGAGGCCGACAACTTCGCGACGGCGGTGGGATGTGGGATGCTTGGAATGCCCCTCCGAGCCTCAGCGGATTAGTGTAGCAGGAATGTCAAGGGCCATTGTCAGCAGTAACCCCAGCGAAATTCCTTGAGCGGATTAGTGTAGCAGGAATGTCAAGGGCCATTGTCAGCAGTAACCCCAGCGAAATTCCTTGAGCGGAGGTGACCACTATAGCGGCGAAGTCCGGAGACGCGCCGGAGGTATTGTCCGAGCGACCACGGCGGAGGCGACGTGCCGGCGCCAGTCACGCTGGCGGTTAATTGAAGAATTCTGTGTTCCCGACTCGCGTTCTGGGCAATCGGCGGGGAGGCGGGTTCATTCACCTGCTGGAAGACTTCGGGAGATTCCTTTCCCGCAGGGCTGGATGAGTCGGCATCTCCCCCTCTCATCGACCCAGCTGCGAGAGAGTGGAAAAGCCCTCACCTGCTCAGCCGTGGGTGGTAACAAGAACGTCCCCTTCGGTCCATCCGATTGGACAGTGCTCGTCGACCATTATTCCCCAGCCTGGGATCTGGGGAAACCGAACGATATTTAACTCGGCCGTGAGTGTGGCCGGGAGAAGCCTGCTAGCTCCAGTCGACTACGGTTGACGAAGACGTTCCCCTTCCACTGAGAGCCATTCTCAGTCCCGCTCTATGTAAATAATGTAAATACAGTTTTTCCTTCACTTCCCCTACTCCCCGTCTCCGGCCCACGTTTCCTTCCTCCTTCGGCAATGCGGCGGTGATCCTGTACCCGATGCCTGGTGGGACAGGCTACTAGCATCGAGAAACATATCAACTGGTTGGCAGCGGCGGGATCTTCCACGCTTGGTCCTGGCTTCAGCAGTGGTAAGCGCTTGACTTTCTTTAAGAATCTGCCAGGCTTGATAACTCTGGAAATTTATCACTACCTGTAGATTGTTTTTCTGCACGTGCTCGCTTAAGCATTTCACGTAGCAGCTTATTTTATGAAAGTCCTCGTTCGGAAGTTGCCATGGATTTGAGCAAGCTAAAGAAGCCAGAGTTGATGTTGCTGTGTGAAAAGCTGGGTATTGAGGCCAGGAAAAGTCACAGAAAGCCGCAGCTGATTGAGGCTATTAAGGAATGTGGTGCTAAGGAGGGAGACAAAATTTGGGAGACCTGGGAAGTCATTCAGGAGGGAATCAGGAACGCTAAGGAGGAGGCCGACAGGGTTGAAAAAGAGCGCAAGGAGGAGGCCGACAGGGTTGAAAAGGAACGCAAGGAGAAGGCCGTCAGGGTTGAAAAAGAACGCAAGGAGGAGGCCGACAGGGTTGAAAAAGAACGCCTTTACCACAAGGAAGCCGCTAAAAAGGAGGCTGACAGGTTGGATAAAGAAATTGCTCTAAAGCGTTTGGAGTTGCAACAAATTTTAGAGGCGAAGCGCGCCGAGAGGAATTCGACATTAAATCAGGAGGTTTCGGCGCGAAAAGAAATTAAAGTCGGCAATGAAAACTGCGTGTCTTTGCCCATTGCCCGCGTCACGATCGAGAGCCCACTCGGCAGCGTGTGACCGAAGCAGCCATCTCCCAAAATCTGCCTAAGCAGCATCCCTCGATTTGCTCAAGTCGCTTGGATATGCTGCCCAAAGAAAAAGGCCTTTGTTTTGGAGATAACGCTGCGCAGGTCCTTACCATTTAGAAGGCTCGTGAATTCGCAGCGCCAGCAGAGCACGTAGTTGAAGAGGACAAACCTGAAAGCGACTGTGGAACGCCAAGCCAAAGCGCGGCATTAGCTGAAAAGCGCGATGCCGAGCAGATTGTCCTTGCAACCCAGAAAGGCGTAGGCGCAGAGCAAAAATGTAGTCCTCCAGAAAGCAGTCGCGCGCTGAAAGCGGCAACTGCAAGTTCTGTTGTAAGCGAGGAATGCGTCTCAGCGCTTCCTCAAAAAAATGATCAGTTCAACGATAACGGAACGACAGCCGCTCGCGACCGAACACCCGAAAATGAATTATGCTCCACTGAAACTAGTGTGTCTTTGCCCATTGCCCGCGTCACGATCGAGAGCCCGCTCGAGGTGCGTCTGACCGAGGCAGCCGTCTCCCAAAACCTGCCTAAGCAGCAACCCTCGATTTTCTCAAATCGCTTGGATATGCTGCCCAAAGAAAATGGCCTTTGTTTTGGAGATAATGCTGCGCAGGTCCTTACCATTTCGAAGGCTCGTGAGGTCGCAGCGCCAGCAGAGCACGTGGTTGAAGAGGGCAAACGTCAACCTGTAAGCCCGAAGCCTGTAAATTCTCACGGTGATGAGCTAGAGCACGCTTTGTCACAAACAGACGATGAGACGAACGCCGGCGACTTAAGCCGTGACGGCTCCGCGCTACCTAATGACGAGCCAGCCCAGGACTTACTCAATACTAGCACAGGGGTAAAGAGTACCGATAGTAGTGCAGGCGATAGTGAGTCTTCCGAATCAGGCGCAAGTGATGAGCTGGGGCTAGGTGAGGAATTGAATACCGATCTAGTGTTGCCCCACTCAGATGGCTTTCTCGAACTCCTTCGTGTGGACAGAGAAACGTTCACCGCTGAGGAAGAGAAAGACCAATCTCTACGCAACTTGAGTCACCAAAGTGACATAGGTGTGTCACGGAAGAACATACCTTTCCAGCTCCGTTCTGGCCTGCTGAACCGCCAGTATAAGGATAGGAAAGGTATCCAACACAACCAACTTACTGCCCGCGTCGCGATCGAGAGCCCGCTCGAGCTGCGTCTGACCGAGGCAGCCGTCTCCCAAGACCTGCCTATGCAGCATCCCTCGATTTTCCCAAATTGCTTGGATAGGCTGCCCAAAGAAAAGGGCCTTAGTTTTGGAGATAACGCTGCGCAGGTCCTCACCAGTTCGAAGGCTCCAGAATTCGCAGCGCCAGCAGAGCACGCGGGTGAAGAGGGCAAACATGGCCCTGTAATCCTTATAAACTCTCACGGTAGTGAGCCAGAGCAGGCTGGATCACAAACTGACAATGAGGCGAACGCCGACGACTTAACCTGTGACGGTTCCGCGATGGCTACTGACGCGCCCCGCAAACCAACAGCGAGGGTTTCCACGGAGCGGAAGCATATAGAGGTGGCCAAACGGGAAGAGTTAATTAAGGGGAAAGTGCGGCTCTTATTGACTGCTCGACTGAAATCCGAACCGCGTAGCCGCCCCAATTTCGCACCTCACTGCTCAATAGTTCGCACCCGCCTCGTGGGAACACAAGCCAAGAGAACGCAACGCGCGAACCCAATCCGAGAGAGACGGATACGCTGGCACGGCATTCGCACTCGTTCGTTCCCTTCTCGCATTCTGCTTTCTGAGCGTCAGCCAAACTTCAGAACAGCGAGACTTGGACGAGGAACAGTTAAGGGTCCCAAGCTGAAATTCCTAACCTTGTGTCCTGTTGCACCTGCTAGAGCAGCTATCGGACCGCGGCCGCGCAGGGGGCGGCTGAAGAATAGGAACCAGTAAATTCCTCTGATCGCAACGCTGTTTGCAGACGGATTCGAGGAATAATCCCGTCTTGAGTTGAATGCTTGCTTCTTTTGTTCATTTAACTCTCCTGTACAGAAATGCAAGCTGAAATTCCTAGCATTATGTAATGTCTCATCTGCTAAAGCAGCTGTCGGACCACGGCCGCGCAAGGGGCGGATATGACGCATAATCTCATATTGAGTTTAATGCTTGTTTTTTGTCTTTTGTTCATTACACTCTACTATGCGAAATGAGAGCGAAATTTCGGAGCTTGGCATTGCGGGACTCAGTTCACATGCGTTGCCGAAAGGTGCGAGTAATGGCAACGCTGATGGCCTCAGCCGAAGCTTTCCCGTGTAATGCCCTTTCCTGACTCCCCGGACGTTAATCCGCTATGCAAATTTGTATTTTGTTTTTTGCTTTAGCGGGAATCATTTTTGTCTGTTTTGTATGTGTGTTCAGCAGCTCCACCTTCCCTTTGTGCTCTCACGGGCGGTGGCTTTCTGTGACAAAAACCGTGCTACGGCACCCCCCCCCCCCCAAACATTTTAGGAAATTTTTCCCTTTTGGCTAAACAAGCTCTGTGTATTCTGGTTTGGTCAAACTTGGAAACTTTCGGAGGAGGACGTAAATTTCACGCGACAGCTCATTTTCTCTAAACAGACTTTGTCGACCGAAAACAGCTTGGCAGTTCTTAAAGTCGGTTTGGCGCTTTCTGCTTGTTGGGCTGTGTACCTTGCTGGTTGAGACCGTTACGGTTGTCAACGAAGCAAGAAGAACCTTTGGGCCCACCTGTGACCAAAAGCCGAACGGACACAACTCCAGGTCTCTGCGCGCAGCAGCGTTGGCTGCAACCACTACGAGACCTCTTCGGGCGGCGGACGTGCTGTTGTGACCGTACTTCGGACCACGTGGGCCCGATCAAGCAGCTACCGTGAACAATCAAGAAGGCCGACAACCTCGCGACGACCATGGGAAGTGGGATGCTTGGAATGCCCCTCCGAGCCTCAGCGGATTAGTGTAGCAGGAATGTCTAGGGCCATTGTCAGCAGTAACCCCAGCAAAATTCCTTGAGCGGAGGTGACCACTATAGCGGCGAAGGCCGGAGACGCGCCGGAGGTATTGTCCGAGCGACCACGGCGGAGGCGACGTGCCGGCGCCAGTCACGCTGGCGGTTAATTGAAGAATTCTGTGTTCCCGACTCGCGTTCTGGGAAATCGGCGGGGAGGCGGGTTCATTCACCTGCTGGAAGACTTCGGGAGATTCCTTTCCCGCAGGGCTGGATGAGTCGGCATCTCCCCCTCTCATCGACCCAGCTGCGAGAGAGTGGAAAAGCCCTCACCTGCCCAGCCGTGGGTGGTAACAAGAACGTCCCCTTCGGTCCATCTGATTGGACAGTGCTCGTCGACCATTATTCCCCAGCCAGGGATCTGGGGAAACCGAACGATATTTAACTCGGCCGTGAGTGTGGCCGGGAGAAGCCTGCTAGCTCCAGTCGACTACGGTTGACGAAGACGTTCCCCTTCCACTGAGAGCCATTCTCAGTCCCGCTCTATGTAAATAATGTAAATACAGTTTTTCCTTCACTTCCCCTACTCCCCGTCTCCGGCCCACGTTTCCTTCCTCCTTCGGCAATGCGGCGGTGATCCTGTACCCGATGCCTGGTGGGACACGCTACTAGTACGGCAAAACATAACACCACTAAGCCATCACCACACTTTTTTTTATTGCATGGAAATCAATCCCGTTGGGCTACCGAATGCTTTACGAAGACTCACACTACTCCGCAATGCAGACACACATTCTCACATCTTCGTACACTGCACTCCACCTGCACGTCAAACTTGCGGGAGACATACACATGCGTCCAGAACGCCCTACTATTCGGCAGCCGCTCCTGCGCAACGTAAACTCCCCGCACCAAGGCAGACTGTTAACTGAACCGAGACTTTGACGAACGAGGTAGTCCTGCGTGTCGATCCATCATGCGGGTCTTCAGTTGAAGGTTGCGCGAACACGGGACGAACCACAACGAAGAGACGCAGAGACACACGCAAGACCGATGAAAAAGTATTACCAGCATTAACACATAGCATGGAATCTCGGAGTCTTTCAGGAGAGGCAAGAACCTTAATGTCTCATATTTCAGTGCCCTTTTCGATTGTCCGCTGACGTATGTTCTAGGAAAATACTGCATCAAATCACCAAACAAACCAATGATCAATCGGCTTTGGTTGGCTTCACAGGTAACAGTTTACCGATCATTGCAAAAAAGTCCCCTAGGTGCGAAGCGTTGCTTGACGGATAGAGCCGAAGTGTGAAGTTTAAAGAGAAAGTTTTTGTAGCTGATTAATTACATTCACTGCACTCGCTTCCGTACAACAGAATCCAAAAGCCCAAGGTAAGGTTGCGAATACTAAGGCGCAGCAAATAGATATTCTGTTAGCAATTTCGTCGTATCCCTTCTTGACTGATTGTAAAACATTGTATTCGCCGGCAAGAGCTTGGTAAGAGGTCGCGTTAAGTGGTCGAGAGTACGCAGCCCTAGACGACTTTGTCAGCCCAATCCACCGCCAAAATTTGCGTTCTGGGGTTAGAGCTAGCCAGCACGGTCTCCCACCGCTCATGACGCCAGTGGCAATAAGTGGTACAGTTACATGCGTGGAGCTTCTTTCGTTCCTCAGGCATTTATCAATGACACCTCTGAAGATTTATTTGCGTTTGCATGTCTCTCAGAAAGTACCGAAAGCAAAGTTATTAGAAACCATCTCAGTGTTATTTTCTGGCATTTATTTTTTCAATGGCTTCGAATGCTCCCTAAAGCCACTATCTGAACTATAAATGATAACAGTTCTCCACCACCGCGGTATTAGCACGAAACAGTCTTCTGGTTAGCCGTCTGGCAAGAGTGGTAAGAAAGCGAGAACTTAGTTCGCACCACAGAGCAAGAGTGCAGACTCCGTTAATAAGAGGGGCTCATTTTTGCTTCATCGGGAAGAGCTTGGTGGGGCCCCAGAAAGATCGCGCTCAGATTTCCGTTGGCTCTGGTATTGCACTTCCACCGCTGCTCCGGCTGTAACGTGATGCGGACGCTTCCTCCGCGTTATTCTTCAAACAAACGCATGCGCAGGGGCGGAAGCCACAGCTTCTTCGTAGCGCTGCACTGGCATCATCGCCTGTGTCCCCGCGTGTATCGACTCATTGACCCTGCATCATACACCTAACCTGCCGCGTCGCGCATGCTTCTACGTGTGCGCTCCCCATGCAGACGTGCTTCGCGTCTGTTCTTTGTATTAAGGCGAAAGCCTTTGAGCACTAATACTCGCGGCCATGACTGTGTCCGTCGGTCCGTTACATCTGAAGTGAAAGTCGTAACGAGTCATTACTAGGCAACAAGTCATGACTAAATACTCATTAACCTAGCTGTAATGACTAGTTAGTCATGACTGGTTAGTAATTAACTGGTTAATAACATATCAATAGTCATGGCTGGTTAGTCAGTAGTCATGACTAGTCTATGTCTAGTTAGTCATGACTGCTTGAGACTGCTATTAAGACTTTTTGCTATAGCCTGCAGCTCCTTAGTGGCAGCACTCTTCACAGCGCCCAGTGTATTCAGTAGCCTCGCGACAAAGCTGGAAGGTGCTTGCTTTTACCATCAGTGTGCACACTTCTCGTCTAACGCAAGAACACAATACAATACTGTCACAAACAGAACAGGAAGCAGAAGGGCTAGGCACAGGCCGCAGCAGAGAATTAGAGTCCCAGCTCCGAGAGCACGCGACTCCATCACATCTTCGTCCTTTCGGCGCCGCCTGGGGACACCTGGCGGCAATATTAAGGCGGAAGCCTTTAACGCCTCATCGTTGTAAGCAAGAGCTGTCGACAGAAATGTCACGCTTCTCAATTGGTCGAAACGGTCGTGACGTCACTATGCACGAAATTCAAACGGCGCCAATTGCACTTTGGCTAGTAACTATGCCACGGTAACCATGCCACGGACAGCTGGGAAATAAGAAGACATGTCATCTTCAAAGACACCAGCTTGACCCAGAACAAACACGTCCCGTGCAACAAAGTCAACTGTACAGACTCATACATAAATATGAGGGTACAACTGAAGACCTAATCAAAGAGCTACCAGACGTTATCTAAATACGGATGATGGCACCACACAACCAGACTACCGGGGGACTCCGAATCCAAATTTAGACGCAGACATCACAGACGCAGAGGTCTGGTACGCAATTGGAAAACTGCGGGCAACATCTGCGGCAGGACCAGACAAAGTAACAAATAAGGCGCTCAGGAACTTAGACACAACGTCGATCGCAGCGGTTACAGACCTTATAAACAAATACTGGCATGCAGGCAACATACCACAAGAGTGGAAACACGCGAAAATCACTTTTATTCCTAAAGCGGGTAAGAAACTCAGCACTGAGAATCTACGCCCAATTTCATTAACATCATGCCTAGGCAAACTCATCGAGCATGTCATCCTCAACAGGCTCCAAAACTATGCAGAGGACACGAACCTCCTACCTGAAACAATGTTAGTATTGAGGGCCCAACTATCTGCCCTGGACATACTCTGGCAGCTTAACAAGGACATCATTGAAGCTGACGAGGGAACAGGAACGAAAGCAATATTGGGTTTAGACCTTATTAAAGCTTTCGACAATGTCACCCACAAAGCCATTTTGACAAACTTGTCAGAAATCAACCCTAGAGAAAGGACGTACAACTACATCCGATCCTTCCTTACTAACAGAACAGCAGTGATAACGGTCGGAAAAGTATAGTCTGCTCCAATCACACTAGGAATTAAAGAAACGCCACACGGCTCCGTCCTGTCCCCTTTCTTTTTTAACCTCTCCGTCATCAAAATTCCTCCCAAATACAGACCTACATCACTCGTTCTATGCAGATGACATCACACTTTGGGTAACCAAAGGATCCGAAGGCTACATAGAAGACACACTCCAAGAATCAGTGGACATCATTGAGGCGTGCGCATGGGAATCCGGCCTCACTTGTTCTGAGCAAAAATCTGAACTCTTCGTGATCCGTCACAAACAAAGAGGTTGGCGTACTACGACTTCCCCCCGCACATAAACGTCGATGTTAATGCACGATCTGTCAAAGAGGTACAAACCATGAGAATTATAGGGTTGCATTTACAAACAAAAGGAAAGAATACTGACACACTCACTAAGCTAAAGCGCACGGTAGAAGCGACGGCGCGATTAATCCGCCGCATAGCTAGTCGCAGACAAGGGGTGAGGGAAAGATATTTATGCCGAGTAGTGCAGGCCTTTGCGCTAAGCAGGATGCTCTATGCCATCCCTTATCTCAAATTTGTGAAAGCTGAAAAGGACAAATTGGATAGCATGATACGGCAGGCCTACAAAGCTGCGTTAGGACTCCCACTAAATGCCTCAACCGAAAGGCTTATGAAGTTAGGAATACATAACACCTACAATGAACTGAAGGAAGCCCATTTAATGGCTCAAACAGCGAGATTAGCCAATTCCAGGACTGGCAGGAGTATTCTTACCAGGCTTGGAATTAACTTTCAACCTACGAATAAAGAGTCTAAAGTAGACTTACCCCGCAACTATAGGACGGCCCTACTAATCAAACCACTCCCCAAAAACCTGCACCCCTTACGCCATGAGGGCAGAAGACAAGCACGAGCCAAAGCATTGCATAATAAATATGGATAGTGCGCTGGAACAGTGTATGTAGATGCGGCAAAATACAAACATACCAATGCCTTTGCATTTGTGGCTGTGAACGAGAATAGTGACCACATCGTCTCGGCAACAATCAAAACCAAATCCTCTGAAACGGCAGAAGAGCCTGCTATAGCCCTCGCCCTAGCGCATACCCAAGAGAGCATCATCCTCAGCGATTCCAAAATTGGGATCAATAATTTCGCAAAAGGGGCGAATTACAACCACCTCTCTTAGAATCCTTAACGCAACCAAATTATCACCAAATTATTCCGAACTGATATTGGTCCCAGCCCATTCGGGGAATCTGGGGAACGAGGCAGCCCACACTAAAGCCTGAGGTTTCGTCGACCGGGTAGTGCATGAGTCTGGCTCCCTGAATTTCACGAAGGACTCCGTGATCACATATGATGATCTCACCAATCATTTTAAACTAGAGAGGAGAATTTTCCCACCTCCGGACAAAAGCCTGACTAAAGAACAAGAGGTTACGTGGCGTCGTCTACAGACGAGATCGATACGCACACCATCACTCCTCGCGCACATTTATCTAGATCTTTACAACCCAAACTGTAAACACTGTGGCCAGCGAGCCACCCACGATCACATCCTGCGTGACTGCAAAATAGAGCCACCTCCGGGTGATCTAGTTACCCCTCTTTCTCTCGAGCGGTGGGAGACCGTGCTGGCTAGCTCTAACCCCAGAAAGCAAGTTTTGGCGGTGGATTGGGCTGGCAAAGTCGTCTAGGGCTGCGAACTCTCGACCACTTAACGTGGCCTCGTACCGAGCTCTTTCCGGCGAATGAAATGTTTTACAATCAATCAAAAAAGCTAGTAACCATGCAACCAATTAAAGGGATCGTATAGTGATGCGGGGGATGGTACACGCCCGCAGTCGTACACATATCCAAAACAGTGAACGGCCTTACTTTCCGAGCCCGTGACATAACACACGCGGAGGAGGTCGCCATTGCGTTGGCTGCATCTGATTCCAATTCAAAAACAATATTTCCGACTCGCGGGGGGCATGTTGGAACGTCGAGCAGGGCTGGGTACCATATCTAGCCTACCGCATTCTCCAAAACAGCGTCTACAGTCGTGACCGGTGTAGACCGGTCAGCGTCTACACCGGTGACCCCGCGCACCGGCGTATCGTTTGGGCTCCCGCTAACATGGGCCTTGAGGGAAATGAGGCAGCTGACGCCACCGCCCGCGCGCTCTCTCATCGGACATTCCCCTCTGACCCTGACGATCAGGAACTCGAATTTATTCCAGCTTACACCTTCAAAGACATCGTTTTACTCTATCAATCTGGCCATGGCCTTTATCCCCGCCCGTGTAAAGGTCTCTCAAAGGCGGAGGAGTGGCTTCTGCTCTGCCTGTATACTAATACTTTGCTGTGCCCGGCAGCTCTGAAACGCTCCGACCCTTCTTTCTCGGGCAGCTGTCCGCACTGTGCGCAGAAGCCTTCGGACATCTACCACATGGTGTGGGCCAGCCCCTCCAACCCTGCTATCCCCCCTCACCCCAGCCCAACCCGGGAGGACTGGGAGGCGACCCTGCTCGGCTGCTCTGACCTGAAGGCCCAACGGGCCTTGGTCGCGCGAGCCCGGGCGGCAGCCGATGCCACTGGGGTCCCGAACTAGGGACCTCCACCTAGTATTTGTAAGGGCTGGCCCCTCTAGGTCAGCTTATGCATAACCTCCACTATTATACCTGTAGATAAATGTTTCCCCCACCACCATAGTGAATACGGTGTCTTCGTTCACTCCCATCTTCCTCGCTTCCCTTTACGGCGAGGTTCAGGTGTCCACCGAGATATGCGAGACAGATACATATCCTTTCCTCAAAAACCAATTAACCGACGAGCAAGGCATAGAGCCGAATGGGCGATGGCGTTCTATGGACTCCCTGGCAGAGTTGGAGGACGCTGTCGCGTTTGACTCTTAGAGGCGACGCCTAACACCTTAACAACGCATCAGTGACACAAGCAGTAACACAGCGCTTGAAGTTTTCGCCTCACCGCACTTTAGGTCAACAAAGTGCCCACCTGAATTTTTTCTTTGCTTGTTTATCTCCTGTCGCAAACGACTTATGAGGCGGTTTCTGAACAGTTGGTCGGGAGTAGGCGCATTTTCTCACGGTGATCAGCGGGCAGACCCCGGCACACTAATGGTATGGTTACGCCCCCTTGTTAGAGAACTGCTCTCCGCTTATTTCAATGCGCCGAACCAAGTCTGCATTAGCACGCCCTCTTGCGTCACATGACCTCAGTAGACGCATCACTACAGGCGCCCACTCTCCAATGAGTTGAGGCTACAATTGCAATTAGGCAGCGCATGAGAGGGGCGGGGAGCGGGGGAGGGGTCATCATCATCATCATACCCGGAATACCTCCTGTAAACAGGCAGTGAATAGCCCAGTCGAGACTGTGTCTCCCTGTCGGACACCTATCCTTATTGGAATTGTATTGCTAACTTTATGGAGAACTATGGTAGCTTTGCAATCGTTATAAATATCTACCAATATTTTCACATAACACTCTTCTACACCTTGGTTCCGCAATGCCTGCATGGCTGCTGAGGTTTTCTACTGAATCGAACGCTTTCTCCTAATCAATGAACGTTAAATATAGGGGCTGGTTATGCTCTGCGCATTTTTCTATCACCTGATTGATAGCGTGAATATGGTCTCTGGTTGAGTATCCTTTATGAAAGCCTGCCTGATCGCTTGGCTCATTGCAGTCTAAAGTTGTCCTGGCCCTATTAGCGATTACCTTAGAAAATACCTTGTAGACAACAGACAACAAGCTGATCGGGCTTTATTCTTTCAAGCATTTGACGTCTCCTTTCTTGTGAATTAAGATAATGTTAGCGTTTTTCTAAGCTTTAGGTACACCAGAGGTCAAACGGCACTGCGCATACAGGGTGCCTAGTTTTTCCAGCACAATCTCTCCTCCATCCTTCAACAAATCTGCTGTTATCTGATCCTTACCAGCTGCTTTCCCCTTTGGCATTGCTCCCAAGGCTTTCTTTACTTCCTCCTTCGTTACTGGCGGGATTTCCCATTGTTGTGCTCTGCAGCGTGTCTGTAACATTCTGATTGCAATCCCTACTGTATAGATCTGTGCAAAACTCTTCGGCTACTTTAACTATCTTATCCATATTGCTCATGACATTTCCTCTTTGTCTCTTATCGCATGCATCTGGTTTTTACCTATGCCTAGTTTTCTCTTCAAAAACTCTCTTGTTTTCTAGTTTTCTCTTCCGGTACTACTCATAAAAATATCCAGGCACGATAGCTTCAGCATTGAACAGCCAAGTGTCGACGCGCAAATTGTGTCACTGCATGGATCAATAATCTGAGAGCCCATTCCATTTTAGCGCACCGCTTCGCATAAAATAGACACCTAAGGTAGTTTTGCGGCGTTGCTGTTGACTTCGCTGAGCTTCCTTTAGTTAAATGAATAACAAAATGAAATACCGCTTTTCTTTTTCTTTCAGCGCAAAGACCAAATGAAATAGCGCTACTGTCTGTAACGCGAACCGACGCGGAATGTTCTACTGGCGCAATACACCTTTTTTTTTCCTTACTTAGAATATCAACGATTTAAAACTTCGCATTGCACCTGCGGGATTTTCTTTCTTTCTAGTGGGATGTCACCACCAACATCATCAAGGGTACCCAGAACTACAGCACTGAAGCTGCGGAAGCGCTCCATGCGCTTTACACATCGTGCATCCAAGAGATATGGCAGTACGAGAGGCGCACCAGAGATACCGTGGCTAGCATTCTGGAAATCGTTAACGTCACTGGACGATTGAGCGGCGCGGACCTGCTTCGTTTGGTGCTTGTGGCGGTTCGCCAGTACCACCTGACGTTTATATTCGATATAGCGACCACAGCCATTGAAGCAAGAGCACAGCTCACGTTCATCAGAAGAAGATTCCGGACCGTCCACTATAAGGCGTTTTGCGATGCGTTGTGCTATGCCGTCAGTCTTTCCATCCTTAATGGGCACTTCCACACTAACTACACCGCTGAGGACATCGCCAAGTTTGAGAATAAATTTCCTCCAGCCAGGTGGAGACACGCATCCATCTCTTTGGCAGAGATTAGCGACGCATTCGGACATCTGGGAACGTCGCAGTTCAAAGAAATATTCCTCGAGTTCTTCATCGACCTTGTATATTTCGATACAGTTGCTGCGGTGTCCAAAGCTGACCTTCTCAAAGACATTCGTCTCCTAACTGACGCAAGGAACCAGCCGCTGTCAGTATTCTACGTGGTGCTGCTTCTCGCCCTGAAGGCCATGCGCTACATTCAACAGGACGTCCCTCTGAATTCACCCACAATGCGTAGCAAAGACGTCTGCTACAAACACGTCTACGAGAGCGCCCAGCTATGGCGCGTCACATACGTAGCGGCACTCTCGACTCCCGCTAAGGACCGCCAGCTCCGCAACATCTTCGAGGCCACGCAAAAAGCGCTGTATAACTACGTCCCCCTCCAGCGGCTAGTGGCCGCCGGGAACGACACGCAACACTTCCGGGCCATCGTGAGCAACTTTTCGCTCATGCTTCCTGGTGAACTGATTTTCCAGAAGCCGGCCGTACCCCACATGTCCACGCAACACTTCGCCCGGAACTTGTTCTCGGCGCTGAAGTTTGAGTTCGACTCTAACAAGGAAAAGGCGCGACAAGGGGTGCCCTGGTTTAGAGACGACACCCAGACCAAAGTCATGGACCGCATGTTCTTTGTGAACGAGACCACCCTGTACGTGTCGTCGCTGGGCTACGGCTGGCTGAGTTCGGGCACCACTGACCCACTGCTCGCCGACGCTGCAGTGGTTGCGAGTCGCATGGCAGCCCTGCTGTGGATTAGCCTGGTTGAGAGGGGCGACTGGCCACCTGAAACGATAACGGCGTTCGAATCGTACAGGTAATGTGCATTACTCCGACGTGAATTGATGAAAATAAGCGCGGCACAAAAATGTCTTTCGCCAAGGATCTTGCGAATTCTTTTGCATTTGTCCCAGATGCGAGATGAAGCTTGGGTGTTTTCTTGCATGGTGTACTCGTCAAAAAGGTTACAGAGTACTTCGTTTACGAGGTGATTAATTAGGAACGGATGGATTTTCGGAAACCGCTCGTGGACAGCTTGTTCTCGGTCGCAAAACTTGTCTAATGCAAGGAAAATTATTAGCGTTCCGGAGTTAGCAGCTAAGACTTTTAAGTAACCGCTAAGCATAGCCTCTTTCACTCACTCGTCGTGCAGCATAAGTGTGCGTCCTGATAAATTCTGGCAACAACATGCAAGTTTTTGCTTTATTAGTTCGTGTCTTCGCGCATCTTTATTTACGTTCTGTAGGCAATAGAAGATGGTGTATTTACCTACAGTATTCCATGAGTAACACGTATCTGGTGAGTACCTCAGAAAACTGCAGTATGTACAGAACGACATGAAGCTACACACGAGGTGTGTGCATAGAAGAAACTGAAAAATTAGAGGGCACGCTCAAGCTCCACCTTACTGATATTACAATGTAGCGTTAGTGAGTTAGTGCACATATATACGTCATTGGTTATTCTCATTTTTACATTCATACGTCAATGGAAGTCTTCTTAGCACTCCTTGCGCAATGATGCCGAGGTTAAGGAATTTGCCAGTTTTTTGCATTCATACGTCAATGGAAGTCTTCTTACCACTCCTCGCGCAATGATGCCGAGGTTAAGGAATTTGCCAGTTCCCTGTGATGGGAGGTGCTGACACCGGTGAGTGTCGTGCGACCAAAGTTTGTCTACCCGTGCAAATTATCGCGATCAATCATTAATTTAGCTGGGACCTCTCAGGGCGGTTAGTTTGATCGCAGTCCGATGGGTAGGGTATGATTACCCCTGTGGGTCACGTGGCATACATAGCCCACCTAGGCTGCGTCTACGGGGTTGGCTGCCTCGGCCACCTTACGGAACCCTATTTATCGCTCACAACGCCGACAACGCCGACGCCGGATCTTCTGCGTAACATGACCTTTGTCGCAGTCACGTTACACATGAGCAAACTGCCATTGCACCTTAAAGAGCTCACATTTCACTCTCAATCACTGTAGTTCATACCGCAGCAATAAAGACGCCCTGGCTTTGTTAACCAGCGTGCACCAAACCTAACTGGAATATACGTGTGGTTCGATGTGTTACAAACGTGAAACTTCTTTCTGATAGTAACGGTGACACCCTGTGCGGGCTTTGACTCCATGTCTGATTCCAAGTGAGAGAGGGGTAGAACTAGCTGCTGCTCACGTTTCCGGTGGTTTCTCAACGCTACAGCGCTTTCCCTTCGTCAGTACCACCGGAAAACTGTAGGCGGTCGCATCAATTCTTGCACGCCTTCGGCCCATTACTTGCGCACAGGGGGTATCTCGAGAAGCGTTTGTTTTACGGCGAGAACTATTGAGCGTACCCTGAGCTATTCTGCATGTCATGCCCCCGCCACAGCTAGGGAGTTGTCCGAGCTACAGCGCATCCTAACATAGACTGGAACAAAGTAAAATCAGGCAGCCAGGATTCAACAGCAAAAGAGGAAATCTGACTTGGGGGAGCCGCACTTGACGCGACGCAGAAGCTTTAGCCCGACTTGTCGCGAAAACCACCGCGCAGCTTAAGATAAGAAAAAAAAAACCTCTGCCTCTCCCATAGCCGAGAGTAGAGTAAGCATGAAATGTTTACGGGCATAACACATTGGTTGTAGATGGTACTAGTCAAAATCTTGAAATGGGTCTAGTGTTCAACACACCACACCACACTCTTCTTGTTGCGTCGAAGCGATCGCCTACAATAGTGCGGGCTTAGGTAGGCAGCCGCGACCCGTGGCAGCCTTGTCGCTTTCGGGAGCGGCCGCATAATCATGTCGTCGTCGGCAGGGACGAGCAGTCTTCTGTTTCGCGTATCACTCGCAAAGCGATCGTTTTCCGCAAGACGCTTCCCACCTCACCTTTCATCAGGCTCCATTGCTAGGCTTAAGCAAGCAGCTGCGACGGTGGTGGTATTGGAATGCAGGACGATGCAGAGGCGTACGCGGACACGATGAGACGCAGGCCTGACAAGAATGTATATGCAGCGCGTCTGAATGCCAAGCGGCCGGTCTTTTACATGCGTGAGTGTGGTACCGCAGCGCCATCCTTGGGAATGGCGCGGAAGCAGTTTTTCAGCCAAAAACCCTTCTCGCCGTGGAGCTCCCCTCTTGCTCTTGTCTTCTCTCGTTAAATCTCGTACGGTGCCCGGATGTTCTCGTTTGAGTGCCCAGATGAGTGGAATTCAGTCCCCGGATGTTGGCTCTCGGTCTCAGCGTGACGTCACCACACTGCTCACAACGGGAGCTAAAACCATTTCATGCTTAACATTTCATGCTTAAAAAGATAGTGGGAACGAAATCAGACGCTACATTAGAGCCATCATGCACCCGATCTTAGAGATATGATATTGTGCTACGGTGAGGCTGTGATGTTACAGATAATACAAGCAAGTGGTTTCAGCGTGCATGTGTGCTAGCGCCCCACGTGTATTTTCATTTCGGCTGTGCCCAAAAGAGAAGCCCTCAACTGGCGCCACGTACGGCACCGCGAAAGTCGACGCCTCGCATGGGAGACCCTGTCGTGCGCAGAGTCCGCCAAGCGGGAGGCCGGTCAGCGCTGAGGCCGAAATGAGCGTCAGCATCAGATGAGCAGTGCCCGTATCCGCGAATGCCACAGGATACAACGTAAGGGACTTTAAACATAGAAGGAACGCATGAGTACTTCATCGAAACATACCTCATGCAACGACACAAAAAAGGAGGTGTGTGATTTAGTTTTTCACATCCCCTGCATTGTGCGAGACCTGGAGAGAACTATTGCACCCTTTAACGTACTAGTGCGCGGTGAAAAGCTATACAGGAATATAGATGTTGAAAAAAATCGCCTGTCTGCTGCACGTTCAGTCTTTGTCAAAAGTAACCAGGCTGCATGGTTTGCTTCTAGCTCGTACAGTGGAGATCTTACAGCTTCCCTGAAGCTTAAATGGTCGTTAAAGGTAAGGATTGGGGTTCTTCTTACCTTCCAACACCTTTTTATCTTTAGGAAAACCACAAGGGCTCCACTATACAATCTAGAATTAAACCATGCAGCCTGGTTACTTTTGACAAAGACGGTACATACTACAAGTACAGCTCTCCTGTTTTTACGGTAGCTGTTCAGTATTATGTCAGAAAAAGTAAAATAGCCCAGCACAGCGCTCATTAAATCCGCTCGCGAGGAACATCAATGAAGCGGTAATGCTTAAAGGCTGTCGACGAACCGTCTGTAGCATGGGGCGAAATTGCAGAAATCTATAGACAGCATACTTTGTCGTAAGACCGCAGGACAGGACGCCCTTAGTGTTTGCTGTTATTGTATCGTACGATCCACTGTATCGAACGATGGCGCCTTGTACGCAAACCGGCCCATGCTGTGGACTCAGGGTTTGACGAAATGATTTCACATCTTCGTATACTACGTCGTGCTTTTTCCGAGGCTCGTCTCAATTAGTCGTGCAAATAACTTCATTTCGATAGCACTTTTGCCACTTTGGGCTACCAGAATTGCGCCCTCCACTTGTTTAAAACTTGCTGGCCCAGACAACAGTCCAATAGTTGCAAATTTTCTCTTAAAGAGGGTACTCGTCATGATGAAAGCTGTCCTTTCAATATCTTTAGACGTACTCTGAGTAGCTGCTCGTGAAATACGTCGACCAGAAATACTCCCGTTGAAATCTTTAGTCGTTACGTTGTTAAACTGATTATTACCAACTGAAAACCTACACAAAGCTTTGTTGGTTTGCTCATGAGTTTTTCTTCCGGAGCCTCTTCGAGAGGATATGCCTAAACAAACTTACACTAAAAACAAACACATAATCTGCCGGCAGTGCTCCTGATACTACCTTTGCACATAATGCAGCGCGCGAAATATTTTCGGCACAGTGAAGAATCATCAAGACACAGTGCAATATACTAAACGGAAGAATGGGGGTTTCGGGTGTGAACGCCTTAGTGGTAGCTGGAACAATCTTCACTAATGCATTGTCATGTACTCTGGAATGTACGAAACATATACCAGAGTAATATTTGAAAATCACCAAAAGAGGCGAACATATTTTTGTTTTCTCTTATCATGGCTGACAAATCTTCCATTGCAGGGAATGCGTCCTGGCTACATCGTCCGCCCAATACCTTGCATTCATGCACGAAGTAGTAGCGCTCAAGGAAGGGCTGCAAATCGCCGCCATTGTCGGGGCAGCAGGCACAGCCCCCGATGAAGCCGTCCGACCTGCGAGAGCTGCGTGGTACACAGTTCAGGCTGCCTGGAGCCTCTTCCGAATGTCCAGGGCTCAATTCTTCTACGCGCGCTTTGCCTACTACCGTTGCAGCAGCGCTTACGCTAGGCCTTTAGTGAATGAACTTATCAGGGGCAACGCTGACTTTGCCACAGCTTTCCAATGCACTCACAGCAAGGACACGGCTGAACAAAGTGATGACTGCGCGGAGATTAATGCGCTGAGCAGATAACAGAGACTGATGCATATAGGACATTTTGAAGTGATCACGCGTGTGTTTATAGTCTGAAATCGTGTTCAGTGATCGCCTTCTAGCCTTTTTTTTTTGGAAAGGATTTGTGAGTTTGTAGATGTGTGCAAACTTTGGATATCAGGCATCTAGAAGCTGAGGAGTATTTAGTATTTAGTATTTAGTATTTAGTTTTTCTTTCCATTTTATGGTCGGCTCCTAACTCTTGTTTACTTTCTCGCATCCACTACTCATTTGTAATTTTTATTTTTATGGATGTTCATTCAAATTATGGGATATCTCTCGTCACAATCTTCTCGGCTACATTAGATACGTGTCATCTTTACCGCTATATTGTAAATATTATAACGTCTACACTGTAGAAATTTATTTGTTATGACGCTACAGATATGCAAGTTAAACTTTCTGCGTCTGGAACATCGCAACTTCTGCTGGACTTACTAACGCTCCAAGAACGCAGGTTGGAGTGTAAATGCGCTTCTCTGCTGAAAAATTCAGGTATATCCTTCCGAAAATGGC
Source organism: Amblyomma mixtum (assembly GCF_055824585.1). NCBI lineage: Eukaryota > Metazoa > Arthropoda > Arachnida > Ixodida > Ixodidae > Amblyomma > Amblyomma mixtum. The sequence goes on along the minus strand of NC_143020.1, from coordinate 58,993,671 downwards.
TGCCTAGGTCCACAGTTTGTGCGTTGCCTATCATTTGGCACGCAGCCTTTTTTCTGGGCCCGTGTTAGATAATAAGTACACAACCTAAAAATAACAATCACGGAGGGCAATAAACACTACTTACGTACTTTGAATTCGAAAGCAATGTGTTCTTTATTTTATCTCTTCTTAATATTTTTCTTCATTTCTAATGACTGCCCTACCAATCAGCGAGGCCCTTTCTAGGATTTTCCGTAAACACGGAGTGCACATTGCACACGTGCTAACCAGCAAGCTGCGAGCCGATGTGGTCAGCGTGAAGGGCCCGCTACCACGTGCCAAGTTCCCTGGCGTTGTTTATCGGATACCTTGCAGCGACTGCCCCTCCGTCTACATTGGGGAAACCGGGAACTTCCAGCGGCGCATGAAGGAGCACCAGGGCGACGTCAGAAACAAGCGCGCCGCAAAAAATGCAGTTGCAAAGCACGTGCTGTCAAATGGCCACGAGATAGGCTGGGATGAGGTGGAAATCTTGGCGACAGAAAGAAACCTATCTGCAAGACTGCATCTAGAATCCCTAATCATCCAGGCAATGGCCAACACGCTAAACAAGAATCAGAGCACACTACATCATATTTACGTGAAAAGATTGCAGAAGATTCTGAAGCGTATATAACCATCCCTTCTTCTGTGACAGCCTTATTGTGAACAAGGGCCCCGTATGGGACCCGAAACGTCATTTTCATCTTTCGACTTGGTCAGTGACCCAATTTTCATTTGTGAATAAATCATGCCCTACCCAGTCACTTGCAGTCGTAAGGGAACGCATAATCTTGGTTTTAATTCTCCAACCAGCAGCGCGATTTTATGCTCTAAGGGTTGCGTGCTCGTCCCAGAAGCTGAATGTCCTGGGGTCAATTTCCTCCATTTTCGAGAGTTACTATCAGCAACTAATGAAACAGGAACAAGAAAACTGAGGTGGCAACAAAGAAGCACCAGCATACTAGCTCCTGGACTACAAGTAAGAGCGGGTTTCAGCAACACTTCTGAAAAGGAATCTTCGTGCGATCGAACTGAAAGTGACTAGAGCTTGTATAGAGCTTCGCCTTGCGAAGAGTTTCGTATTTTGCTTCCAGTGAAGTTCCGGTCTCATTTCTTGCTGATAGCACCGCCGCGATGGCTCAGTGGTTACAGCGCTCGGCTGCTGACCCGAAAGACGCGGGTTCGATACCGGCCGCGGTGGCTGAATTTCGATGAAGGCGAAATTCTAGAGGCCCGTGTGCTGTGCGATGTCAGTGCACGTTAAAGAACCCCAGGTGGTCGAAATTTCCGGAGTCCTTCACTGTGGCGTCCCTCATAGCCTGAGTTCGTTTGGGACGTTAAACCCCAATGAACAAACAAACAAAAATTTCTTGCTGATAATACCATTTTCGGTTCTCTTCAACAGCGTGCCAGCTCTAACCAGCAGCGACCGTAGTTGTACCCTACGTGCAGAACTGGTGTGTTTTGTAGATACAGCCGTTTTCTTACGTCCCTCCTCACACATCGCTGTGTTTGCACGCATTTGTTCAGAGCTTTCATCCACGTGGAATGCTTTACGTTGTCCTTTATCTTACCCTGTTCGTTCCGTGTACACAAGTCGCATGCATGCTATTATGCCTGGCCGTTGTTTTGCACGGCGAGGGAAAATAGTGGTTCATATAGCACCGTTAAAGCTGACAGCTATATGCACTCCGACTAATGAGCTTTTCTACTTGTTCGTTTTGTGTCGCTCAAGTGTTGTCGTTGCAGAGATACGGTTGAAAGTTGGAAATCGAGTAATAAAAGAATTAAGTTTTCCGCTCACGGAAGATTTTGTGTTCGGCGATGTTCAAGTATCAATTATGTATGCGTGGAATTAGTAAGCGTGTCTAGTTTAAACAGACAGAAGGTTGGGCACCCTGGCAAGCATTAACGAAGCGTTAACCAACTCTCTAGCACTTGCATGGAGCCACGCGAGCAATTATCGGCAACGAGACGAGGCGCTTCTTTCGCTCATTGTCAGTATCGCGCTAGTATATCTGTTATGTTCTAGCATCTACACAGTGTAGTAGAATGCAAATATCGTCCCTCCGTAACTGCAACATAACATGCATTGGTTAGCATGCAGTAAATATGCATACTTTCAAAGACGTGTCCACTAAACGCCTATATCAGTTCTAAAGTTCTGGATAGTGTCCGTTGCACGAATTCTGGTAAGCTGCGGCCCCCGGATACATACAGCACTGTGTATGGGCTATATCTCAGTTGAAAATGTCACCAGTTGTGGATAGTGTTGGCCATTGTAAACAATGAATAATATATTCTAATTTCGTGCTTTCTGTCGTTGTGAATGCTGCTCAAAGTAGCTCTTTGTCCAGATTTAAGGAAGAGCGTGAAAAAATAGGCAGAAAAAATGACGTCAGTTCTTAGCAAACCAGTAGAAGGGTGCCCAAGGGTTTGTTAAGTTTGGCGTAAAGAAGACGGCGTCTTGTTCATTATGCTCCTTCTGATTCTTCTGACTTCAGGCTTTTCAGGATATCTGGGCCGAAAGTACATGTGCAAGGCACACAGTCACATTGATGCGCGAATTAACAATGAAAGTTATTACGCCGGAGTCTATAAGGCATACAGTAACGCTTAAGTAGAAAAACAAATGCTCGAACAAATAGCCTCTACTAGATTTCGCGTAATCGGCTCCCACTTATTTTCACACTTAAATGTTGAAATAGGTGTTTCTTTACAGTCACGTGCTTTGCCGTCAATGTTGTGCGCCATTTTTGGCCATACGGTTTTTCTGTCTCTTGAAAACCGAAAAGATGCAAGAACGTCTACGAAGCAAACTAACCAAGATTCCAATTTTAATGCGCTCGTGTTTTCTTCATTACGTAGATTACCACGAGTAGGACGTATTCAGTCGTGGAAGTGCTCCGTAAATGATAGCTGAAATGTTCCTTTTTTTTTTAAGCAATGCGAAAAGCTTTTGTTCTCTCATGGCTTATAAATTCCCAAACCTCAACAGTTAAGACGTAGATATATTGATGCTAAGTTCACCGAGGACACAACGTCATCAGGCTGGTCCCCTGAAGCATGCGAAGAGTAAAACGAAGTCCGGACTAGTGGGGAAAGGCTGCTCACTGATCGGCGCCAGGCGCTTGCGAGCGCCAGTCTTCTTGTGTGCCACTGCGACATGCAGGCGAAGCCTCTGCCGAATAATGATGATGAAGATGGTGTCCTCAGGCTTAATGTTACAATAGCCACCGGCACCCAGCTCGAGCCGCCTTTTCTTTGTCTCCGGAGCATGCAGCTAATTTATGGCACACTCTGTGATGCGGTAATGTGCAGAGCAGACTGAATAAACCGCTTGGGCATTACTAAACTCCAGTATGTAACGCGCAATGCCTCAGAAGTCATGGATATTTCGCAAAGGTCTGATAGTCAAGTTTGGAGCCCAGCCGGTATACACGTGCGGAAGAGCGGAACTATTCGCGAATTCGCCATGCCGAGGTAGAATTCTAGAGAAGACACAAATAAAATCCAGACTTATGTGTCATGGCTTCGATTTAAAACAACGCCTCTGTCTGTTACTCCAACCAGCGTTGCATGAGGTGGGAATCCTGCGAATATTTTTCGTTTTTTTTTCGCCGAATGAAACCTATCGATATTTTGCAGTGAAAACAGGTTGTCTTAAGGATGGTTCGCTTTTCGCTGCTCTTGCCGGGAACTTAGCTGAGCATCGCCTAAAGCAGAAGATGCGCATGAGGGAGAACCTGATGCGAACACAGCTGCTAATTTGTCAGTAGGCCGCGTTGTCACTCCCCTTTGGGTTCGCCATGGGCAAATGAGGCTGGGGCAAGGCTTCTAGTGCATGTGTCGTCACCCTGCAGGAAACAAGCGGCCAAGCCAAATTCGGCTTCCATCATTCAGTCCTACTGGGGTCCTTTGTCGGCGTTTCAAGGGATAATTGAACTCAAATTCTCTCGTTCAACCTCGTCCGCTGCAGGGCGGAAACCTAAACAAAGGTGACGGCTCCATGCGGAAAACTCCGTGGCAATCTCAAATCGGGCTGCCTACTCCTAATCAGCCATTCCGAGGGTGTACAGTGGACACGCCCGTATGGTGCCCACATCGATCTATTAGGTTCTTCAGGGCAGATGCAACATAAATGTACGCATGCGCAGTGAAAAACCTTTTAAAGCCCAGTTTGAGCTGACCACACGCTTCTGTAGCTGTCACGTGGGCTGTGGTGTGACTGCAAGGCGGCCAAGCGCAGTTTTTGCCCACATATGTTGCTTGCAAAAGTACACGATGGCTGACGCAACATAGATAAGTAGTCTGCGCCGGAAAAAACCTTGTGAAGCCCATTTGGTGCTGCAGATTGAACATAACTATAGATCCTACACTGGACGGTCCGGATTTTGCAGTTGCCGACACATACTTGAATCACAAACATGCCGTTTCAGAATTTCCACAGTCTGTACTATCATGCACTTGGATATTTTGCTAACGAAGGAATGGCCTCGTAGTTGCACTGTAAATTAAGAAGGAAACTGGTTTGAATACTTTTCTCATGCCATTCATAGATCAATCCCCAAGCTCTTTTCCCCAACCACCGAAAGCCGCGTTACCGCATCTCGCTTACATCACAGTTCGGTGCTCCTCACTAGAGCTCGCGTGAGCCTGAACCCAAGAAATCCTTAACGCTGCTTCCGTCGTAACGCAGGTTACACCGAGGGTGTCTACGCGAGAGACACCCTCGCACGCCGGCTGCTTATTCTCAGTAAAGCATGTTTCTCATGTTTCTATTCGGTATGTCTCTAGTTAGCTCTCAGCTTTCTTGACCACAGACTACTCAGTAAGCTATTACTCATCGAACTCCTTCAGCAGTCATTTCACCGCTACCATCAAATGCATGAGCACAGTGTTGTTTTAGTTTTGCGTTATAGCACAAAGCTGCTGCCACCTCCAACAGCGCATGCAGTGCGGAGGTCTCTGGGCTTATGCGCATTTGCCGTTCGCGGGTAGTTGTAGCAGCCTGCTATACGATATCAATATAACCTCGTGCTAAAATTCCTTAATAATGCTAGGAGCGAGAAAATAAAATTCTTTTCAGAATTGATTGATTACAAACACCTTTATTTGTTCAATATTCTCAGAACATGTGGGTGCGCCGCCTAGTACGGTAGTCCAGTGGCTGATGCTGCTGCGTTGGCCCTCCCCAGCAGCCAGTGCTGACGGTCAGGATCACCGCTCCGCAGAATAGCCTCCCACTGCTCCTTCGAGGGGTTGGGAATGGGGTCAACTAAGGGATTATATTGGCATGCCCACACCATATGGTAGAGGTTAGCTACCGCTCCACAATGTGGACACTGCGGAGAGTATAGTGTAGGGTACCACTGGTGTAATTTAGCTGGTGTTGGGTATGTGTTGGTTTGTATTCTCCTAAGGGTGTTCTCTTGTATCTTGAAGAGGGATTTGCGTGGTGTTGGGTACTCTTTTCTGGCTGTTCTGTATGGCGCAAGATTGTCAGCATACACTGCTAACCCTATTAGGTCGCGGCACCCTTCATCTGTCATCAGGGGGAGACGCCCGGTATAGAAAAGCTCGGGCATGCCTGTGGGCGGCTTCGTTTCCTCCTGGTAGTTCCAGGTGACCGGGGAATCATATGACTTAGACCTGGTTGGTTGGATGCTTAGTCAGTAATGACAACCCTGACTTGTGAATTAATCCGTTATTGAAGTTGCGACAGGCGTTCTGGGAATCAGTGAGCACAACGGCGTTGGGGTTAGATGCTACAGCTAATGCAATAGCTGCCTCCTCTGCGTGAGTGGGGTTAGATGTTTTCACCGAGGCGCAAATCACCATCGACCCTGAAGGCGTTGAGACCACAATAGTAATGACTCCATTCTTTGGTCCTGCTGCGTCCACGTAAAGGGTGTTAATTTGCTTGTCCCATTTCTTCTGCAGGGTTTCACCTCTTGCTTTCCTCCTCTCGATGTTCAATTCAATTCAATTCAATGTTTATTTTCCAACTCTAGGTTATATGCATGTTATATGCGGGATGCATATTTCGCGGAATGGGGTGCACGTTTATGCGTCTTCTCACATCGCGTGGGACCTCTTCCCTTTGGTCAATTGTATATGGCAGATTAACATGGATTTTATCGAGCAGTTCTCTGCCGGGTTTTTTAAGTGCGAGCCGATTCAGTTGTGAGAGCCATTGTGCTTCCCACTTCTCTTTGAGGGTATTATGTACTCCTAGAGCCATGAGCTTTGCCGTTGGCGTGGAGTTCGGTAGCCCTAGTGCCGTCTTGTAGGCTTTCCTGATGAGTACCTCCAACTTTTCAATTTCCGACCTGGAGAGGTTAAGGAATGCCGTCCCGTACATTATCCGAGAGATTTATTTATTTACACAGAATACCCCTAAAGGCCCTCGAGAGGGTATTACATAGGGGGGGGGGGGGGGGGGGGGGCTCAGGCAATTGAACAGAATAAAACAAAACCACAAATATAAAACAAACAACAAAGCACAAATAAGACACTTTATATGACATAAGTAAGCAAAAGAATCAATCAAAAGCACAAATAAGACACTTTGCATGACATAAGTAAGCAAAAGAATCAAACCAATGGCAGCGCGGCAAAGAACGAAGATTACTGCAGTATTAAAATTATACAAACAGAACACTAATACAATGAATCTTTTTAGTAACAAACCCTGCAAAAAAGGAAGCCATGAACAAATAAAATAACAATGTATGCGAAGAGTTAAGCAGTAGTTATTGAAGATATAAGTTTAAAATATTTATCAGGATCAGTGGTGGTTGCGATATGTGAAGGCAGAGTGTTCCAGTCAGATATTGTGCGTGGTAAGAATGAATGCGCATAGATAAATGTTCCGCACGTGAAACGTCTAACTTTAAAGGGATGATCGCGGCGGCCAAAAATCGAAGGAGGCAAAGAAAAAAAGTCGTTATGAAGTGATGGATGATGATAAAGTTTATGAAAAAGTGATAGTCGTGCTATTTTACAGCGGAGACATAAATCCTGGAGACCTGCGCGTTTCTTTAAGGCTGTGATGCTGGTGTTACGTGAACAATGGGAGTAAATAAAACGAACGGCGCGGTTCTGCACTGATTCTATGTTATTTATTAGGTAAGATTGGTAAGGGTCCCAAATAGACGAGGCATATTCAATTTTAGGTCGAATTAGAGTGGTATAGGCATGAGCACGGAGGTGAGGAGGAGCATGCTTTAGGTTATGTTTTAAGAGACCTAATGACCGATTAGCAGATGCAAGCATAAGGTTAATATGGTGGTTCCATGCTAAGTCCGAATGAAGGTGAAGTCCTAAGTACTTATACGTGGTGACTAGCTCGAGTGAGCTATTATTTAAGCAGTATGCTGTTAGAATTCGAGACGTTCGGTTAGTAAAAGAAATCAATTTAGTTTTTGAATGATTAAGTTGCATAAGCCAGGTTGAGCACCATGCTGTTACTGAATCCAGGTCAGATTGAAGGGATTGGCAATTGGTGTTAGAATAAATTTTGCGATAAATTACACAATCATCAGCAAAAAGTCTGATATGGTAAGAAATGGAATCCGGTAAATCGTTGATAAATATTAGGAAAAGTAAGGGGCCAAGCAAACTTCCTTGTGGGACGCCAGAGTGTACTTGGCTGAAAGACGAATTGTGGTTATTGACAGTTGTAAATTGAGACTTGGAAAAGAGAAAATCTTTAACCCATGCAATGACAAGAGGGTGAATATTAAGCAGTGCTAGTTTCATTAATAACCGGTTGTGAGGTACTCTGTCGAAAGCTTTAGAAAAATCAAGAAATATGGAGTCTACTTGAATGCCAGCATCAATCGATGAATGTATGTCTTGAATGAATCCGGCAAGTTGCGTTTCGCATGAGTAGCCTTTACGGAACCCATGTTGATATTTAAAGATAATGTTATGTTCTTCAAGATAGTTAATTACCTGCAAGTGAATTACGTGTTCAACAAGTTTGCAAATAGTGCTAGTCAATGAAATTGGTCGGTAATTTAGTGGTGAGGAACGATCGCCAGACTTGATCACGAAAGCTTGCACTAAGCGGATGGTGTCCCTTTCCTTCATGCCATGGTGTTTATTTCGGATACGATGTATCATGCGGAGGATTTGCTCGGTGGATGTTGTAAGCTTCTTCATAGTGGTGGTGTTCTTTCGCCCCTGCGGGATATACTGCCCTAGGATCTTGATCTCCGTGGGTTTCTGAACTGGGTGGTTCTTTATATAAACCGAGATGTTCTGCGCTAGGGGTGTCCTCGGGTTCTTCAGGATTAGCAACTCGGACTTTTCCGGCGCACACTGGAGGCCTCTCACCCTGGCGTACCGGACCACCGCGTCGGCTGCTGCTTGAAGACGCTCCTCGATCTCGGCGTCACTCCCCGAGTTACACCAGACAGTGATATCATCCGCATACAATGTGTGTTTGATGCCGAGGATTACGAAAAGAAGGCCTGGTAGATCTTTCATAGACAAATTGAACAAGAGGGGTGACAGTACCGCCCCTTGCGGAGTTCCCCTCGGGCCTAGAGTGATGGGATCTGATTTTATTCCACTAAAGTTTATAGTGGCTTGCCTGGCTGATAAGAAGTTTTTGATGTAGTTGTAGGTTCTTGAGCCACAGTTGGTATCGGCGAGGCTTTGCAGGATGTTTTTATGTAGAAGGTTATCGAACGCTCCTTTCAAATCAAGTGCCAGGATGGCCCTTGTATGTGACTTGGGAGGTGTCTCAAGGAGGTCTTTGTACAGGTACAAGAGGGCGTCCTGTGTCGATAGGTGAGGGCGAAAGCCGAATTGAGTATTAGGTAGGAGGTTGTTTTCTTCTAAGTATCTCAGAAAGACCACATACAAAAAGGACATTCAGCATTCAATCCTCCTTTATCCCTTCCCTTACGGCGTCGTTCGGGTGTCCACGGAGATATATGAGACAGGTACTGCGTCATTTCCTTTCCTGAAAACCGATTTTCATCCGTCACGCCGTCGCCCAGCCGTGTCTGAATGAACAGATTCCTCCTCTAATTCTCGGCTGGCCTAGTTTTGCAGCGCGCTCACGCGACAAAGGAAAGACACCGTTGCTGCAGCTGGCACATCGTCTTCGCGGGCCTTTCAGAACTACAGCGAAAAGAGAAAAGTCAGTAAAGGAGTTGAGTGCTTAAGAATGGAAAACCTGACGTAGTGAGCGAGGCGGGAGGGAAGAACGCCGGAGAGCATTAACGTAATTCCCGCGTCTTTTTCACTTGTGTAAAGCACTCGCTAAGTAGGTGACCTTTTAAACCAATTCGCTTTGCCATTTGAGCTTTCAGACCCGAGGTGTACACCGACGTCCTATTTCACCATTGCTAGAGAGGGAGTCTTTGCTGCTCTTACTTGCTTCGTGACATTTTGTTTCTGTTTTATGTTTGAAAACCAGGACCTTTGGCTTGATGTGTAGTTTCTTTTACACCTTAAGTTTTTGCTTTCTGTTCCGAGATGTTCAGAAAATCTTTTTCTAGTTAACCTTCTTTTAAGGAGATCAAAAAATTTTTAGTAATATAGAGACAAAAATAGAAACATTCTACTGAGTGTGATTGCAAGAAAAGAATGGAAAGAACCAATCCCACAGCTGAAATTGTCAGGTAAGAGTGGGACACTCATATAAAGAAGTGGCGTACTCCTAACAAGTTAGTGAAGTAAACTAATGGCTTTCTATATCTCAATCCTTTAAAGTCAATTCGTAGAAAAGGAAGGACTATTGGCAGTGACCGGTTGCGCTTTTCTTGAGAGGTAAACCGGCCGAGCAGCGCTGGAAAATTGCCTGAGCAGTAAACAAGCTTTAGAAACCGACCGGTACTGTTCTTTGAAGCATTATTTTCATATTTTTGTTTGAACATCTCCGAAATCCTGTTTGATTTCGCACTGGTGATTCTCCACCTGCAGTTGAGACTGACAGCTCTGCGGCGTGGTCCCGTAAAAAATTAGGGAATGAAATTCGCTAAACCATTATTTGATTAGCCCAGTCTCAAGAGTTTATGAAGGTATTCTTTGGTCAAATACGTTTTTTTTTTTCAGTTTTCTGCCCACTTAAATCTTATTGGTTTTTAGCTTCCAGTGATTTATACGTCCGCCTGGAGAAGTTTCTAGCTTCATATCTCTGCTTGTCCCTATGGAGCCTCTTTGCAGGCATTGTTTCTTCAGGTTCTGGTCTATTGAGGTTTAACGTCCCAAGGCGACTCAGGCTATGAGGGACGCCGTAGTGAAGGGCTCCGGAAATTTCGACCACCTGGGGTTTTTTAACGTGCACTGACATCGCACAGCACACGGGCCTCTAGAATTTCGCCTTCATCGAAATTCGGCCGTCGCAGCCAGGATCGAACCCGCGTCTTTCGGGTCAGCAGTTTTCTTCATGTTCTGTCATTTCATTTTCGTCATTTATGTTGCTGTCTTTCTTGTTCGTTGTTATTCCTGGCAACGCAATGTGTTCTAGATGCAAATCTTATTGCAAAAGGTAGATGTTTTCAGCAATCCATATGGACTCCGAGAACGATGCGATCATACCAGTAAACCCTACCGTCTTTGCTGAAGTGTTCTCTCTCTATTTAATATCCTCTCTAGCTTAAGACGCACACCTGCAGGTTTAGCACATGTTAACTATACGGCATGCGAGGGCGCTTCACAGCAGCTCTTGAGTCAGGAGGGATCCCGTCTTCGACGTGGAATTACGGGGAAGAAAGCTTTCGCGTTAAGTTTATGATTTAATATAGGTTACTTTTGTAGTTCGCTGTTTCTACTTGGCTGAATTCATGGAAAAATAACCGCTGGTCCTTAAGGGCACCGGGCTGGATTCCAGGAGAAGGCAAGCGTAGCAGGGGGCGGCAGAAAGGTGGGCGGATGAGATTAAGAAGTTTGCGGGGTTACGGTGGCCGCAGCTGTCAAAGGGCAGGTTTAATTTATGAGACATTAAAGAGACCTTTGCCCTGCCGTGGGTGTAGTGAGCCTGATGATGATGATGATTAAGTCATGTACGAAAATAATGATTGCTTCTGAGATTTGGCGAAACGCTTTTATTCGCGGTGATCAAACGCTGATTTGCGCTTCGCAAGCAATATTTTCACTCTCTTTCTCGATCGTTCTTTTTCCTCGTGTACACTAAAATAATTGCTTTTGTTGCAACTTCCGATGCCGGTAGAAGGCAAGACGGCCTAATAGCTTGAAGTAAAATGCTAGACACGCGTGTGCAGCTACTCATCAATAACTCTACTGTACGACCTTATGCACCGATCCGAAATGACAATTTCCGGAATATTTGGCAGCCTGCATGTCTAAAGAAAACTTAGGGAAAGAAGATTGTGATGCAACAGGTGAGCCCGACTTTAAGCAATAAGAAAAAGCGGAGGGAACTTTGAAAGCGCCAATTAAAACTTTATATTAAAAATGTTCGTTTTGAAACTAATTCAGGGGCGGTTTTGGAATGCCGCCCCTGAATGAATGAATGAATGAATGAATGAATGAATGAATGAATGAATGAATGAATGAATGAATGAATGAATGAATGAATGAATGAATGAATGAATGAATGAATGAATGAATGAATGAATGAATGAATGAATGAATGAATGAATGAATAATTTTTCGAATTTTTTTTCAAGGGCTCCGCAATATCTGTAACGAATGCATAAAGAAATGGAAATTTTCATTTAAAACGCTCCGCCTCACCCTGCTGCAGTGCGAGTGGTTTGGAAGACGAAAGTGATGACGTGTTCAAAAGAACAAGTCTGAACCAACACGGTCTTGTTTTAGGTCCCTTGCAAAATTTCACCCCACATGCTACCTCAATTTATTTTATGGCGTTATCATCATTTCATTCATCTTATCGATAGATTATTTATTCAAGGACGCGTCCCTTTGGCCAAGTTCAGGTGGTGAGGGCTGTTTGGAAAGTGAAACAGGAACACAAAAGCAGAGGCAAAAAGGCGTTCTCTTTATATTTCGCTACTTCTTCATTCACTGTAGTCAAACAGACTCGATATCGGCAGCATAATAGTATTTGTACTGTTCACCTGAAGCTATCCTGTCCTCTCCCCATCTACTCCACTTTTTCTCGCAGCTGTCAAGTGAGGGCGCCCTTAAAACGTTTGAAGCACATGGAAAGCGTTTTGTAGTTTTTTTAGGTGTTTACATTGTTATGAACTAAACCCATTAGGCACATTTTGTGCATTTATTTTTTACTATCATCAGAAAACACACATTACTACCTGGAATTCCCATTTTTTGCTTCCGTAGAGTCTTCCTGAGCGTATTTAGCTGCTGTGCTGTCGATGAAAATGAAAGGGGCAAATACTCAGACTGAAGCTACAAACCGTTTGGTTTTCAATTTTTCTGTTCTTTCCCCTGCAGTTAACTTATGCGGCACATGCAATATTTGCTTGATGCAGCGTTAATGGAACGAAACCATTAAGCAGTTTTCTGTCCACGTTATTTTTTCGAACAATTTTAGCACGTTAAAAATCTATTTGTACCGCAAAACTTGCTGACGGACTCCAAATGGGATCGCGCTTTACTTGCCTTCCTTATGCCTTTTCCAGTATGACGTAGAGCGCGTGGGCGGCAAATCTTGCAGGTGCCTATTTAGAAAGAATTGGGGGACCTTGATTCTCTCTTTAAATTTCAAGCGCTGCGCCATAGTCGGAAGTCATAATTCGCAGATTGAAAATTGATGCTCTCTGGAAACTGGCACGCCCCTTGAAGAAAACTGTACGTCTCAAATTCAGCACATTGTGGCCATTAATCGCTGTACATATTGTTTTTTGCAGCACTTATTGGAGATAATAATCATAAATTCAGGGTGGAAACAAAATGTAAAAACACCATTCAAACACGTGCACTTCACCGCCACAATCGCATGTTATCAGGAAACAACCAAAACGGATTAAGCTTGATCGATCACATATAATTTCACCGTTCAATTTTCGGAACACACTGCTTATAAACAAGTTGAAAAGCTTGGCTAACCTTCGATATTTACAGCGCTGAGTTTCGCAATATGATGCTACTCCACAAGATCAGAAATAGAAACCTTGATTAGGTAATTTTAATGATTAAACGTAATACTTTTGATCAGTGTCACAAACATTATGTTCGCCTTGCTGTACAATCCACTTTACAAACCGCACCCAGTTACCTCTGAGATTTTTAAAACGTTAAAATCTGTGTGCGGTAAAAAATTAACCCTACAAACAACATACCTGATTGTTTCGATGGTCATTCGTCTGCGGCAATAATGTATACCACTGTATAATCCGTTACTGTGACAGTTATCATCAACCGCATGTTTGATACTAGAGTGCTTCTAAATCACTTCAACTATGCGTACACTACGGGTGCGAATGGACTGTGAGCAACTGCGTTGTGCTAAATGATGCTAAGGAGTTGGTTTCTCCGCAATGCCTGGATGCGTTTCTACCTTATCGCTTTTCGCCAATAGAGGCGCAAGCGTCGCGGCGAAGCCGAACGTGCCGCTCTAGGAACTACACACTATCTCCTAGGCATAGGAAACGGGGCGTGGTTGGTCATAATTGTCGCTGATTGGTCATGACACTCATGATACCACAGGGCGACATGACAGGACCGAGAGCGTATTGGTCTATGAGGCACGTGACAATGACACCACGTGAGATCTCCTAGTTGGCGGGTGCGCTGGCCTGTTTGGTCATAAATTTCCTGATAGATCAACACAGTGATGAGGTCACAAGTCTGAGTTTAGAGGAGTGCTGGACACGGGACATGGCCGAGCACGGGAGTGGTCTCGACTGCAGTTGACAGCTACACTTGGTTGTGTCTAGGCGTGTCTGGATCATCATATCAGGTTAGAATAGAGCCGGAATCAACAGCGCGTTTGTCTACCGTCTTCAAAATCTTCGCTGAGGATGAAACAGTTGGCTTGGGCTTAGATAAGGCCAAGCCTGGATATATCGAAGCGAAAAGTTGCGGTGATCCGCGATAAACACGCGCTTCCGGCGAACGCCAAACGATGACGCATAGCGCGCGGCAGCGTGCGCCTGTAATATACGCAAGCGTGCCTTATATACCCCTCCTTTCAAATGCGCACTGCGCACGGCTGCGACGAAAGGTCGAACGGTGGCGAGGAGGAGAAGCAGCGGCGCACATGCGCAGTAGCCTGCACCGTGCGTGACGTCACTCGTGCTCCGACATACGCCGGCTCACGCGAAGTGCGGTGTTGACAAGAGTAGTGAAGCTTTTCGCTTCAAAATGTCGCTGAAGATGGCGTGGCGACAGCTGCACAGGATTAGCGTATGCGACGAGCAGCATTGACAAAGAAATAGAAGCAGCCCGAGCAGACTTCAGATTCTCACGATATCGCATTCTCAACACCTAATGTAAGCAAGTTTTCTCTCATTATTTGCTCCTGTAAGACATGCAGGCACCGGTTAATAAAATTACTTACGCGTTCTCTTATAAAGACTACGTTGGAGCCAAAGCTTGATATTTGACCCGCAGACCAACGGCAGAACAGGATATGGACAATATTGCTCAAGCTGTTGCAATCGTTTTTTCATTGCGCGCTAAATAAAGGACATTTTCACCTTGGACATAACCGAGAAGCTATGCAAGGTTTTTTTGCAGCACGGATTTTTACAGGCAGACACCACCGCCACTAACATGAAAGCGCGGCGGAGGTGTCTACTGAACCAGGGAGCCGTCTGCTCCTTTCCTGTATTCAAGATAAACGGGGCCTAAATCTTCCGCTCGTTTTGAGAAAAGAAAAGGCACGCAATTTCCTCGGTTAGTAGGTGCACGACACCGCCTACTTACAGCGCGACTGAGGTACCCACTGACCCAGTAAGCCAGTTGCACTTTCTACTCACACCCTTCGCACTGAAACACACTGCTGAAACCCGGGGAGGGGAGTGCGGCTGGTTTGGTATTCCTTTTTTAAGAAAGGAAATGACGCAGTAACTGTCTCACATATCTCGGCGGACACCAGAACCACGCCGTGAGGGAACTGATAAAGGAGGGCGAGAAACAAGAAAGGAAGAAAGAGGTGTTGTAGCGGTCGTCTGGCGTAATATTTGCATCACAAATCTCCGTGGACACCTGAGCCGCGCCGTAAGAGAAGAAGGAAGATGGGAGAAAAAGCCGAGAGAGAGAAAAATGTGGCGCAGTGGAGATGTCGAAAATAATTTCTACCACCTGGGGATCTTTAACGTGCACTCACATCGCACACCACATAGGCGCCTTTTGCGTTTCGCCTCCATCAAACACGGCCGCCGCGGTGGGCTTCGAGTATACGCCTGTTTTGTTGCCTTAAGGTCGGGCTTGAGCTTCCGCTCGTACCAGGCGCCGACCGTTATCGTCTTCGTGTGACATGTTGGCCTATAGTGTTTGTAAGGATCTGTCCCTTAAGGGCTGATCCAAACATACCTCGTGTCCCTTTTTAATAAATGTTTTCAACACCACCACCAAGGTACTCCGGCTCAGCATACGAGCGCTTTAACCAGTGAGCCACCCCGGCGTGTAAATTGCTACAAGTGCTTTCACACCGAAATGGTACTTTTTTCCCTTCTTTCGGTGTAAGAGGACAGATAATTAAAATTCTTCTCCGTGCTTCCTCCAGGTTTTTCCTCAACTTGCGCTGAGAGTGTAAAAATGGATTCAGATCAAAACACAGATGCAATTTCTGGTTTTCTTCCTCGGACCCTTGCGACACCCAGGCTATCGAAACATTAATGCATTCTTTTCAGAGGAGAGACTGGTTCACCGCTAACGGAGAAGTTTTAAGCTAGAGAAGAGGAAAAACTGAAGTACATGTTTCTCCACCAACGACCGTTTTCGTGAACAGTACTGCGCACCCCGACCTTTCTTTTTCCAGCGATAGCTCTACTACAGGCACCAACCGCATTCAACAAAAAGTGACCTGTTCGCTGTCTTAATTTGATATTCATCCTAGCCAAAGGGCGAGATAGAAAAAATATGAAGGAAGAGAAATCACATCCACGGCTGGTAGTGGGACCCGCGGCAGCGCTTAAAGGTGCACTGAAGAGGAATCCGAACTTGTCTTTTTGCCGCGGGAACTCAATCTACATGTTCCCAGCATTCTTAGAAACTGCGACTTATTGCCCTGTATGGTCGATTTCCCAAATTAAATCGAATTGACGGCCGGCTCCCGCCCTTTTTTTTTAATTCTGCCTCGTACGGTGGGCGGAGTCGCCCAACGCGTGGAGTGCCTTTCACCCAGTCCCGTGGCGGCTTGCCGCTCTGCCATCGGCGGAGTAATACATAGTAGTCCGTAGTAGCAAATAGTCCGCGCGTATTTTTATTTATGCGGGCTTATTTTGCGGCTATATTATCTGCGAATGAAACTATTTATTCATGGAAACCTAAAAAACAAAATAAAGCGAAAGCAAAGCCTCCACGGAGCTGGCTGAAAGGAACTTCACGCGTTGGTCGACTCCGCCCATCGTACGAGGCAGAATTCAAAAAAGAGGGCGGGAGCCGGAGGTTAATTCGATTTAATTAGGGAAATCGGCCACACAGGGCAATAAGTTGCAGTTTCTAAGAATGCTAGGAACGTGTAGATTGAGTTCCCGCGGCAAAAAGACAAGTTCAGAATCCTCTTCAGTGCACCTTTAACGATCAGCTTCACAGCACGCTGTGCGAGACCACTAGGCTATCGCCACAGTTTTTCTTTATTGCATAGGAATTATCGATTTCTTTACGAAGACGCACACCACTCCGCAATGCAGACACACATTTTCGCACCTTCGTACACTGCACTCCACCTTCACATCAAAATTGCGGGGGGAGATATACACATGCGTCCAGAACCGCCTACCATTCGGCGGCCGGTTCTGCGCAACATAAAGTTCCCGCACCAAGGTACACTGTTCACTGAACCGAGACTTTGACGAACGAGGCGGTCCTGCGTGTCGATCCATCATGCGGCTCTTCAGGTGAAGGTTGCGCAAACACAGGACGAACCACAACGAAGAGACACAGAGACACACACAGGACCGATGAAAAAGTCCAATCAGCATTAACACAAAGCATGGAATCTCGGAGTCTTTGAGGACAGGCAAGAACATTAATGTCTTATATCTCAGTGTCCTTTTCGATTGCCCGATGAAGTATGTTCCAGAAAAACACCGCGTCAAATCACCACACAAAGCAATGATCAATCGGCTTTAGTTGGCTCCGCAGGGTACAGTTCACCGACCATGGCAAAAAAGTCCCCTAGGTGCGAGAGAGACTCGTTCAAAGCGTGACTATAATCTGGACCCCAGCACACGCCGGTCTCGCCGGCAACAAGGCTGCCCACATGCTCGCCCGCTCCTCATTACCTCGGGGTGCTGCGGACCCCTCCACAACATCATTTAAATGCAAAGAGAGTATTGGTACGTTTAGGGATGTAACCGAAAATCTGAAGAAAGACCGGAGGATATATACGCCACCGGATAGATCCCTGAGTAAAAAGGAGTCGTACGACTTGAGAAGACTCCAAGCTCGAAATTTCCTCTCGCCCCTGTGGAGGAGTTGGACGGGTGCCAGAGGGCGGAAGAGGGACGGTGTAGAAACCGAAATTTGTAAATTTTGCGGCCACGTGGCAACGTTAGATCGCATAATTTGGCGATGCGTTCGTGCCCCAGGGCGCAAGACGATTAAAACTACCGATGAATGGGAGACCACGCTGAGAAGCTCCGACGAAAAAACTCAGCGCTTCGCCGTCCGCCTGGCGGCCGAGGCCGAAGACCTCTTCTCCTAGACGGGATCAGATATCCTCCGGCAGCGGTGGAACAGACTGCCTCCCTGGACGCCTGCGTGCGGACCCGCAGGTGGTTGCCTCGCCATATTCGTCGGAAATAAATGTTCTTCCTCCTCCTCCCCTAGGTGCGAAGCCTTGCCTTGACGGGTAGAGTCGAAGTATGGAGTTAAAAAAGAAAGTTTTTGCAGCTGATCGGGATTACATTCGCTGCACTCGCTTCAGTACATTAGATCCATAAACCGAAGGTAAGGTTGCCAATACTAAGGTGCAGCGAATAGATATTTTATTAGCACGCTCGTCAATCCCTTTTGACAAAGCTAGCACGCCTCGGGTTGAAGTGCACTACACCACCCTCGCTGTTCTTGCTCTTGTGTTCCTATAAATATTGGCGCGTACCCACTGCGGGGGATTGGCCAAGACACAGGCAGAGCGTCGTCTTCATCAACTTCTATCTGCTCCGTCCGGCGACACTGCCCGCTCATCGCAGTCTTCGACGTAGCACAAATCCATGCTTTGGCATTGATTCGAATGTAGTAAACGTAAAAATTCATGAAATGAGCCCCATGTTCAACTCTTCATGCAATTCACGGGAAGGCAGCATTCGAGCGAGCTCGAGCCGTGCCGCAGGCATCTGTTGCAAAAAGGGGGCGCTGACCTTGCTTAAGTGCACGTACTCCTCGAGACCTGATTCCAGAAGAGGAAGAGAGCTAGGAGGAAAACCTCGGGTCATGGCGGAAGACCTAAATTCGACCCTTGGCAGTGGTCGCCAGGCTTCTCTAGTTTCATTCTTGCGCAGCAAGGACCTACGATCGGCAGGCATCTGCCTCGGCTGCACCTGTGGTGCCTCCTTGGTCGCGGCCGTCGGAGCTCTGGCCTGGCTCGCCGGTCACTGGGCTGCCAAGCGGGATAACGCAAGCCACACTGTGACTCCGTTCTGCTGTCCCAAAGAGGCAGCCAGACTGTTCGCCGTCATCGACAGTAGACAGGAGCCCTGCACAGATTTCTTCGCGTACATCTGCAAGAACGCCATCGAGCAAGACTTCGTCCAGCAAGACGTCGTCAGCGACATGGTGGTGAGCATTCCTTTCACGATCAACATGGAGGCTTTACGATTAGTAAACCCTCATGGGTTTCTCGGCGGCGCGCCAGTGAAAGACGACAACTCAATAGGAGAAGAGATGGGCGGTTAAAACGCTAGACTGGTTGATGTTTTCTCTTTGTGTTGTCATTTTCTGGCTGTACACTTTTGCAAGGACGTGGCACACCCCAAAATTTTCCCATTTATTCTATGACGCCAGTGGCAATAAGTGGTACAGTTACATGCGTGGAGCTTCTTTCCTTCCTCAGGCATTTATAAATGACACCTCTGAAGATTTATTTGCGATTGCCTGTTTCTCAGAAAATACCGAAAGCAAAGTTAGTAGAAACTATCTCAGTGTTATTCACTGGCATTTATTTTTTCAATGGCTTCGAATGCTCCCTAAAGCCACTATCTGAACTATAAAAGATATTAACAGTTCTCCACCACCACGGTACTAGCACGAAGCAGTCTTCTGGTTAGCCGTCAGGCAGGAGTGGTAAGAAAGCGAGAACTTAGTTCGCACCACAGAGCAAGAGTGCAGACTCCGTTAATAAGAGGGGCTCATCTTTGCTTCATCGGGAAGAGCTTGGTGGGGCCCCTGAAAGATCGCGCTCAGATTTTCGTTGGCTCTGGTACAGCACTTCCACCGCTGCTCCGGCAGTAACGTGATGCGGACGCTTCCTCCGCGTTATTCTTCAAACACACGCATGCGCCGTGGCGGAAGCCACAGCTTCTTCGTAGCGCTGCAGTGGCATCATCGCCTGCGTCCCCGCGTTTGTCCCTGCTTCACACAGCTCACCTGCCGCGTCGCGCATGCTTCTACGTACGCGCTCCCCATGCAGACGTGCTTCGCGTCTGTTCCTTGTATTAAGGCGAAAGCCTTTGAGAGCTCATACTCGCAGCCATGACTGTGTCCGTCCGTCCGTTACATCTGAAGTGAAAGTCGTAAGGAGTCATTACTAGGCACAAGTCATGACTAACTACTCATTAACCTAGCTGTAATGACTAGTTAGCCATGACTGGTTAGTAATTAACTGGTCAATAACATGTCATGAATAGTCATGGCTGGTTATTCAGTAGTCATGACTAGTCAGTCATTAACCACTCATGTCTAGTTAGTCATGACTGCTTGAGACTGTTATTAAGACTTTTTCCTGTAGCCTGCAGCTCCTTAGTGGCAGCACTCTTCACAGCGCCCAGTGTATTCAGTTTCCTCGCGACACAGCTGGAAGGTGCTTGCTTTTACCATCAGTGTGCAGATTTCTCGTCTAACGCAAGAAAACAATACAAAATTGTCACAATAGAACAGGAAACAAGGGCTAGGCACAGGCCGCAGCAGAGAAGCAGAGTCCCAGCTCCGAGAGCGCGCGAGTCCCTCACTTCTTCGTCCTTTCGGCGCCGCCTGGGGACACCTGGCGGCATAATCCCCCCCCCCCCCCCCCAAAAAAAAAAGAAAGCAAAAATGTGGGCGCACTTTGAGCGAACGGGAGGAAGTAAGCAAATGAACAAACGGTCACATGCCGCTCAACGGCTGCAGGTACAAATAAAAAGAAAACGCTGAAGAGCCGACGCCCGTCACTGCGTAAAGTAAGGCTTCATGCGCAGTACGTGCACGACCTCAGGCTGAAGTCGACTGCGCGAACTCGGTAGAGTACCATCGGGGAGGACTTCATACATAACATCCGTGATACGGCGCAGCACTGCGTACGGTCCAAAGTAGCGGCTGGGGAGCTTCTCCGACAGGCCAGGGCGACGTACTGGGGTCCATACCCACACTTTGTCCTCGGGGTGGTACTCTACGTGTCGATGTCGTTGGTTGTAGCGTTGTGCATCCGTGGCCTGCTGCCGTCGGATGGGACTACGGGCCAGTTGCCGGGCTTCCTCTGCGTGCCGGGTAAATACCTCGGCGTCCGACGTGAGCTCTAGGTCGTCAGGGGCGCACGGAAGCACGGCGTCGAGCATTGTCTGTACGTCACGCCCGTAGACGAGGCGAAACGGCGTAAAGCGAGTGGTTTCCTGAAGCACCATGTTATAGGCAAACGTCACGTATGGGAGGATCTCGTCCCAGGTCTTGTGCTGTACGGCGACGTACATAACGAGCATGTCCGCTAAGGTTTTGTTGAGGCGCTCCGTGAGCCCGTTTGACTGCGGGTGGTATGCGGGTGGTCTCGCGGTGGTCTCGCGGTGGGTCGTGTGACTCAGCTGGAACACCTCGTGCATTAGCTGTGCTGTAAACGCAGTGCCTCTGTCGGTTATTACGAAGGACGGGGCACTGTGTCGTAAAACGATGTGCTGTATGAAGAAATGCGCGATTTCCGAGGATGTACTGCGCGGCACCGCCTTGGTTTCCGCATAGCACGTCAAATAATCAATCGCAACTATAATCTACTTATTGACAAATGCTGATACAGGGAATGGGCCCAGAAGATCAATCCCGACTTGGTCAAAAGGTGTGCGAGGTGGTTCAATTGGATGGAGCAAACCTGCAGGCTTTAGCGGTGGCGACTTACGACGCTGGCACTCATGGCAACCTCTGACGTAGCGGTGGATGGTCGCTGCAAGTTTAGGCCAATAATAGGCCTGACTAACTCGAGCGAGCGTGCGTGCAAATCCCAAGTGGCCAGAGGTGGGCTCGTCATTACACGCGGAAAGGATGTCGTCGCAGAAGTCTGATGGCACGACTAGGAGGTAGGTCCGGTCACCGTTACGTGAGTTTTTCTTGTAGAGTACGCCATTGCGAATGCAAAAAGAGGACCGGTGGCAGGAAAAGTGTCGAGGTACGTTAGAAGCATGGCACTCTATGTGGTCCATGAGAGACCGCAGGTCAGCGTCAGCACGCTTCCTTGCCACGAAGTCTGAACTGCTGATCACACCTAGGAAACGATTGTCGTCCTCGTGCTGTCATCAGCTTGCTCGACGGGTGCGCGCGAGAGCATGTCGGCATCTTCGTGTTTACGTCCGGACTTATAGACAATTGTATAATGAAATTCCTAAAGGCGGAGGCTCCAGCGTGCTAGGCGGCCTGATGGGTCCCGGAGATTCGTCAGTCAGCACAAGGAATGGTGGTCTGTGACGACTTTGAAATGGCGACCGTAGATATAAGGCCGAAATTTCATCGTGCCCCAGACGACGGCGAGGCACTCCTTTACTGAGGTGGAACAGTTGATTTCGGTGCGCGAGAGTGTGCGACTCGCATACGCGATCACACGTTCCACACCTTCTTGATGCTGAACGAGGACGGAACCAAGCCCAACATTGCTAGCGTCGGTGTGTCTCTCGGTAGCAGCCTCCTCATCAAAGTGAGCAAGCACAGGGGTAGTGTGCAGCCCTCGTCGCAGCTCTGTGAAAGCAGCCTGTTGCACGCTAGTCCAGACGAACGGTGTATCTTCACGCGTTAAGCGGGTCAAGGGTTCAGCGATCTTGGAGAACTCTGCGATTAAACGGCGGTTGTAGGCGCACAAACCCAAGAAGCGCTTGAGCGCTTTCTGTGTAGTAGGACGGGGAAACTCGGTTACGGCGGCAGTTTTCTCGGGGTCGAGTCTTACACCATCGGCGCTCACAACATGGCCAAGAAACTTGAGCTATTTGTAGCCAAAGTGGCACTTCTCGGGTTTAAGTGTCAAGTCGGCCAACCGCAGGGCATCCAGCACGGTCCGCGGGTGTTCAAGGTTTCGGTCGAAGGTTTCTGAAAACACCACCACGTCGTCTAGATAAACTAAACAGGTTTGCCATTTTAGGCCGGCCAGGACAGTGCCTATCATGCGCTGAAACGTCGCAGGCGCTGCGCAAAGGCCGAAGAGCAACACCTTAAATTCACATAGGCTGTCGGGTGTGATGAAGGCAGTTTTTGCGCGGTCACGTTCATCAACCTCAATCTGCCAATATCCGCTCTAAAGGTCGATCGATGAAAAATACTTGGCGCGGCGAAGTCTGTCGAGTGAGTCGTCGATGCGAGGCAGCGGGTAGACGTCCTTTTTCGTTGTGGAGTTCAGCTTACGGTAATCAACGCAAAAGCGCAAAGTCCCATCCTTCTTCTTTACCAGAAGAACAGGCGACGACTACGGGCTTTTAGAACGCTGAATTATGCCGTCTGTAAGCATCTCCTTCACCTGCGTTTGGATGGCGTCGCGTTCCTTCGGGGAAATGCGGTACGTCTGCTGTCGTATGGGGCGAGCATCATTGGAAGTGATGATTCGGTGCTTTGTGACCGCCATTTGCCGCACTTTCGAGGATGATGCGAAGCAGATTTTGTATTGGAGCAGTAGGGCGCGTAGGTCACACTGTTAAGTCGCGGATAGCCCGGAGCTAATATCGATGCGATCCAGGGACGTGTCCGGTTGTACCATGGCCTCGGACGCAAAGCACTCAGTAACATCTGCCAATTGTTCGGCCCACGCGATGACAGTAGGTCGGGAAAGGCGACGAGGTTCGTTCGTAAAATTGGTAATCACACTCTAAGAAAAAAAGGTGTGATTTTAGTCCTTTAAGGGGGTAAATCCACTGACGCTGTGGCGAGCCCTTTTTGGTGCAAATTTGCACCCTCGTCGGGGGACTAAGTGTGTATGGTGTAAAGTTTAGGCTGCAATAGGACTAATGTTATTCCGTTTGATCAGGTGTAAGTATAAGCCCTTTATGACTAACGTTACCCTTCCTCAGAAAGACTGACGCTTAGGCCGTGAAAGTGCAAACATATGCTCTACTTTCTGGTGCATGTTTGCACCCACTCGGAATAAGCTTATGCGCCATCTCAAAGCGTAAACTTATCCTCCCAAGGGCTACAATTAAGCCTTTTAAATGAGCTTACTACAACGCTCCTGAAGTGCAACTTTACACCTTGTCAATGGGCGTAACGTTGTTCTGCAAGAGGATATGGTTTTGATCTTTTCAGGTGCACCCTTACACCGTGTTAGAAAGGGTAATGTTAAGCGTAAACTTACCCTCACAAGGGCTATAGGTAAACCTACCTAATCAGTTTATAACAGCGCTCCCGAAGTGCAAGTTTGCACCGCATCAGTGGGCGTAACATTGCTCTGCAAGTGTGTATGTTTTGCTCGTTGAGGTGCATCCTTACGCCTCTTTTGGTAGGGTAACGTTACCGTCCAGAGGACTGTAGGCTATCCCGTATTGCAGTGCATTGATACACCTTCTCGAAAGTAAGGCACAGGCGCGTTCGCTGTGATACTTTTTGGGCCTGGAAACTAATTCCCTGTGTAAGTTTGTGGAAACGGTGCATCAGCTGTAATATATAACTCACATTGCAACCAAACGCAGCATTACCATACACCAACAGAACAAAGCTACTCGCTGAAAAGGCATGATAACTACCTCATTTACGTGCAGTTCAGACATTTTTTTCTTCCACAATCCTGGTTATGTTTGTGTTAGTGCGATAAGTTTGTGGCGTGCCGTGCAGCACATCAGAAGGCAGTTTTGCACTCCAGTGACAGTACACCAGTACGCACGACAGGGTTTATTTCGTATTGAGTTTAAAATGGCAGCATAATTCTCAGTAGTCTTCTGTCAACGTCGTGATGGTATCCATTGTCCAAGTGAACCTGTGTGAGAAAAAAAAAAGATCGTTGAAACATGCGGGGAGGTACACACATTTAATGCATAAATTTTAATTGAACATTTGCGGAAACCCGCAAGTCGTCTTCTCCGCAAATTTGTTTTCCAAAAAAAAGGTCTCGAACCCATTGGGTACACTCAGTCTTCGAGCGTATGAAAACTGCGGATTATCGCACTCTGCCTACAGCAGCCTAGCCAGGAGAAGGAGGGAGATCGTCCTTTGTCACAGTGTTTCCGTGTTCTGGCTAAGAGTGTGGGGGTAGGAGGGTTTCGGAAGGGAGGAAGTTGAAGGCACGGTGTTGTTCAGCAGAAAAATTTTTAGAATGCTATATATGAGTTAGCTCACTACTGGGCATAAGAACAAAGGCCCATTTCCTTCCACTTCCTGCCTATAGCCTCTACTGCAGTACTACAGAAGGTTGACTGCAATACCCTTTTCTATACTGTACCATTGTACTATTTTGACTGCCCTCTCGGGGCCATCTTTACAAGCCAGTTTCCTCAGGAGGGGGAACTTGACTCACAATGTATGCGAGAGTGTCGTCTGGGAACGAGACCTTATGGTTGGAAAAGAAACCTTGCGGAGCAGCTGATTTACAGATTACAGGCCAAGAAAATGAATAGAAGAATGAACAACACAAGCTCTGGACACCAAATCATTGAAGAATCGTTCATGCTACTTGACAGAAGAACATGCATGCCCCTACAAGTAGACCAAACTGTAGGCTCCTCATTTGATGCACATATCAAACATGCAGTGGAAGTAGCGCGCAGCTCCAACTTCGAAAATGGCCTAGTTTTTTTAGACACGTACAAGCGCTAAAAAACACGGACAGAGAAGAGACTTGGACAACACGAGCGCTCGTGTTGTCCAAGTCTCTTCTCTGTCCGTGTTTTTTAGCGCTTGTACGTGTCTGCTATGAACCAACTAGCCCAAAGGTCTGTGCTCCTGAGTTTTTTATTCTTTTTTTTATTTGCAGCGTTCTTCCGGCGTTGATTCAAAGGGGCACGATGATGCTGCTGAAATCAGGAAGACATACGAAACCGAAACGCAGTATAATTGACGGTTCTAAAAGAAGAGGCAGGGTATCTTTATTCACCTGTCATGCATGCAGTGGTGCTACCAATTATTCACTAATATTATGAGCCTGGAACACTTTTCGCAAGCAAAAATAAACGGAAGAGAAAGTTGTTGTCCAGTTATGCTTTTGGCGCTAGAAAAATTCCGGCTAAATTCAGAAAGTTTAGCTCCTTATCGCAGCGCCTGCGTGCAACAAAGGCGCATGCGCACTGAGATCATGCGTTTCTTTCTGCAACAACTTGCAAAATTATATACGTCAGATTCTCAAGAAGGATGGTTTCCGATTTACAGTCAACAGTCTCGCATTCTTTCTAGAAAAGGAAGGTGGGAGAAGCCCCTAATCTATTTCGGCATCGACTGACGCATCTCATCTTTTGTGAGCCGAGCAGGATTTCATAACGCAGACTTGGGAAAAAATCTTTTTTTTTTTTGAAAATATCTTCTAAGTCGGCGGCAATTTTGCAAGTTGTTAACTGTTTTGAGGGTTTACTGACGTGAAATAGCGATAGAAAAATGTTTGCGGGTGAAGCTTGTGAACGGCTTGGAGAAAGAACTGAAAATTGGTTTTGAGGAAAGGAAATGATGCAGTAACTGTCACACATATCTCGGTGCACTCCCGAACCACGTGCGTCTGGAACAAAGATTGCCAAATGGCATTGGGCCGCATCATAGAAAGTTTTGGTCTCCAATTCAATTATTTTTTAGATTTCAACCATTCAGAGCAATCATCAAGGTTCGTAAATGAAAGTAGGACTCAACCTCTGAAGCTCAAATGCCCTATTAGCTGCACTCGATCGTGCTGGAGGTTGCATGCAATTTGCAACGTACAGGGTCAATCAAACTTAGAGAGAACACGGCTCCACGTGGCCGCGTGCCTGCGGAGTGCCTTTGCGTCAAACCCGTTCATGAATCAATGCACAGTGGCGCACGAGAAGAGGGACCTCGAAGTGGTGCTTCGTGTCATGTGCCCCGTTGCACGGGTTTGCTACCGGCTTTGGCGCAATGGTGGTTGGTCGCAAGCCACGCGGAGCCTTGTTCCCTCTAAGTGTGATTGACCCTGTACACCCGCCGTCAAGAGCTGATGAAAGGCGACTGCGTCGAAAACATGTAAAAGCTTCGCGCCCAAAACTTATTGCTGGAGATATAAGGGTGTTACGCAATTTGCACCATGACAATTAGTCTGCATATATTTATTCTAAGATGCACGGAAAGACGATGACGAAATTGAATTATTTTAGTGAAAGTGTACATGAGCATAAGTAATTCCTCACCCTTCTACAAAATACAAGCAGATAAACGTTCGACAGTACTTACCAGGATTGATGACGTCGTCGCGAAGTAAGCCTGTTGGCAGGCTATCGAAACGCGTTATTCCCTCGGCGACTGCACACCACAGAGTCGCATAGCAGACAGCGTGAGAAGCACCGTCCAGAGGCGCGAAGTGCAAACTACATCCGGCAGCAGCTCCCAGTGACGGGTCGCGCTCTATTCGCGGAAGGACGAATGAGCGAACCCACGTGTCCTTTGCAGCCTTTCTTCATGCCTTTCACCCTTTTCTCCTTCTGCAGGCAGATTCTTGCTTCTTCTCTTCTTTTCCTTCTCCGAACCGGTTTCCGCTTGTCCCTCGTGTCTGCTTTCTTGGTATTTCACCTCTACCGTCTCCGCTTCCCCCAGAACAGCCGAGGAAAGAGAAATGAATACAAAAAAAAAAACATTTTTTTCCCTTTTTCCCCCCACCTCTTTACAATGAGCAGTGGTACAAACCGCATTCCTTGCTCAGGTAGAAAATGAGGACGCAGCTGGCACAGCTCTGTTTGACATCAGTCTTGTACACCTTACAGAAAATAGCAAACCGATTACAATTAATATGTCTCCATCGGAAATGTAATTGATTACCGTGGAGAATTATACCTGTGCTACGCGGTTGCGTTAGAATGGGATCTGAGTCGAATGGCATTCGAGAGTTCGAATGGCATTCGGACTCGACGGACCCCCACGGTGCTGCAGGACACTTTCCAAACGCATTCGAATAAGCCTCAGCTTGTTTTAAAAGTACAATGAAGACGACAGCGGCAGTCATTGCGGTCACACTAGTCTGACAATAACACTGTCACGGTCAACAGCAGCATGTGATTATAGTGAACTATCTAATGCACTATAATGTGACTGTAGTGGGAAAAGTTTTTTAGGTCAACGACACCGACGAATTCGATCGGCGGACAGTCAGCCTTCGTGTCATCGGCAGGTCGGCGGCTGAGCGTGAATATATTCGCGCTTCTACATTATCCGTGTTAGAAATAAGCGAAATGAACGGCTTCATTTCAAATGTGCACAGGTGAACACTCACCAACGACAAGCGCTTGCGAAATCAATTTTAGTCGACGACTCCTTTCCCTTTCGCGACGACTAGGCCTAGCGAGTCCACAGGCTGAGGTCTGTGATTGCGGCGGTTGTGAATAGCGAATTTACAACCAAATGCCAATGGTCAGCGAGTGTAGTTACGAAAATTGTGAGCTGAAGTCAACTATTGCTTACATCGCAGGGCGCACATATGATGAACGGGAAGCGTCGGTGTGACCCAGACCGCCGAGCAGTGCTTTACGGCCAGGAGCAGTCGCCGCCGACGCTAGTTTGTGGATAACAAGTTAGGCCATTTCATTTAACGCGGACGGTCACCAAACAAACTTCTGGATAAAGTAGTTTAAACTAGAGTACTGCTCACGTCGGAAGAAGCAGGGACAATTAGTGATAAGTGCCGTTCCTACGCGATGGCAACAACCCGGCTGTCATGTGTTTCTCAGGTGAGCGATCACATCGGCGCTTCCCACAGATTGTCGCACTGCCTAAACAAGCACGGGTACAACCGGTACAAAAGAGGAGAGATTGTTGAATATAATTAAAGCGCATATTGCGTTTTATTTCATGAAAACGAGCACTAGATGTTCGTACGCAGCGATGTAAACAACAGTATCAGTGCAGTCGTCCTTATCGGCGCACTCCTGGGGAAATTTAATGGTTTGAAATTTCATAGAACATCTGAAATTCAAATTTCATGAATTTCAAATGTTCATTGGTGTACTTCTTTCAAGAGGATGTCCCAGGTATCAAAACAAAGCAAATGTCAGCTTGTAATTATAGCAGGAGAGCAGATGAAGCCAATGTGTTTTAAACATGTAGGTACTAGTTTATGAAGCCTTAGGTAAGCATACATACATAATCGAAAAAAAAAGGTGCATGAAGGGATGGTACACAGGATGGTCCACAGGATGTGGGACAAACATGGATATGTGCGCTTATCTGAAAGTATTGAATTTTTTCTAAAGAACACACTTAATAAAAAATAAGTTTTACAACATTTATTTATTGCAGCATTTACACATTTATCTAGCATTCACACTCACTTGCGCTTGCAGTGCCAAGTCAGTCGGAAAGCTCGTAATGCGGGATAACTTCAAACCACTGACTGTACTCGTGCGAACAGGGAGTCAGCATTTTGCACAGACAGCAAGGTAATCGCGCAAAGACTGGAGAGCACGGGGTTATTATCTTTCAAGCGGTTATCAGGGCTGCGAATCTAAAAGGCTCTGGTAAGCTGCGCGTCCGCGTCTCTTTCGCTCCTGTATTATTCTCTAGCGAAAGCGTGTTTTGCAATATTCGTTCGTTCCTCATTGGGATCACAGAAAAATTCCAATAAAACTGTACACAGAGAATTTGAAGGTCGGTCTTCAGTTTGGGTGCTCGGCAAGGCATTGGCCTCTGGAGTGGCGCCGCTAAGCCTTCGTTTCCATGTTTTTGGGAAGAGCTCATCCTATGTTTGATAGTTGAGGTCATTAAGATGTCGCAGTTTTCGGCCGGGGCAGCAGAAAGCTACGCCGTCGGCTCAGGGTAGATATTCTTCGTTGCTGGGGTCTTTTTTTTCTTTTCGCTTCCCGCTTCATTTCATGCTTTTTTTTTCTATTCCTGACACATTTCTTTGGAAGCGTGGCGGACGCCATGGTGCCGGCAGCGCTGTTCGACACCTGGTCGCGCCTGACTGATCTTTTGTGCAAGTGCTTCCGCGTCGGGGAACGCAAGAGAACCCTCACGGGAATATCTAGAGGGCTTGGAGAGGGGGAAAGAGTAGGGGGCGGGGGTGGACAGGATGCAGCCCCAGTAGTAGCTCTTTTGATTTCAAACCTCCAGGACATTCCATAAGTAAAAAAAAAACGAGACCAAAGAAGCAAGCAGCCTCTTCGATAGTGGTTTAGGCAATGGGAGATGGACGAAGTGATCTTAAAAGAGCTTGTGATCGAGACTCTTGGTTCGTATTTAATTTGGAGAGAACGCCAACCAAAAAATTACTAAAAAAACACGTTTTGGAACCTACTGGTTCTTTCATCACGTGCGACTACGGGCGAGTGGTGGTGGTAGTGGTTTATTAAAAAAAAAAAAGTGAAGCAAAAGAGTGTTGCCGGCCGCGGCAATTGCTATCTAATATCTTAAGCACCCGAGCTGCAGCCGGCGGAAACGAAAGGGAAAGGGAGAGGATAGTGAGGAGAAGTATAGAGGGGAGCGACAGCAAGAAAGGACAGGGGAGAGCTTTGTACACTATTTACAGAAAACAAAAGTAATCAAGTTCGCGCCGCTCGCGCGCTAATGTCCAAGCATTCGGGCGAGTTACAGCTTGCATTTTTAAGCCTTCTGCTAGTCATCCGCCGGGTCACTGAACGTAAACCATGGACGCAAGATGGGGGAAGTTTCTAGGGAGCGGTTTACACTGCTCCGCGTCTGACTGATGACTCAAGTAAGAGCCTTGGCCGCGGTCGGCATCGTACATCGGCGAGATCACAGTCATGGCGAGACCAAAAACTTCGCTGAACAAAATGGATGTCAAACAAATGAACAGGAAATGAAGCGCGGTGGCGGACACAGGGAGGCTTGTGACCACAAGACAGACTTTGAGGAAACTATTGCAGTGGACAGCGAGCCGCGCCCACGCAGAAGGCTCTTATCATGACATATTCAGCAGACGCGGAAACCAGGTTTAAGTGACGAATGCGCGCCCTTCTGCGAGCTTCAACGGTTTCCAAGCGAAACACTCTTGTCCCCTTTGGTCGTTTATAAATGCGGAGTCATGGACTCGCGACAAAAAAAAAAAAACTACTTGGACTAATTGCTGCAGTCACCGTGGCCGAAGGCGCCTTCCTTTCCCTCTTCCCTGCACAGCCCTTTCTACAGAAATTGTTTTGCGAGTGTGCCATGAGAAATTTTAGATGTGACAAAGTTTGAGCATTCATTTATTGATCACACATTAATTATTTACGACAAGCAGTATTCTGATCACTGTTTTTCTCTTGGCGCATAGTATTCAAAAGTGTTTTTCAAATTTAGTGGAGAAATAAACAAGAAATTGCAGTGCAAGGGAGGAGGGTAAAGTGGCCGAGGACCCAACTTGCTTCCCAAAAATCAGTAGTTTTTCTTCTCTTCCTTTGTAAAAGATTACCCTAGGCTCATCCCCGCCCCCGTCCTGCTAACGGCAAGGTTGTCAAGTGCAAATTGCATTTAGGTTATTTAAGCACTCGTAACGTCAACTGACGCAATACGTAAACCACGAATGTCCTATAAAACAACGTGAGCTTATGCTGTAAGTGCAATTATCACATTAAATCGAGGCCCGCCGATCTTGCTGTTACATGCAGCTGAGCGCGAGGAGGAAATATTACATTTCCTTGAAAATGGACACAGATTAAAATGCGCATAGAACGTGAGCGTTGGAGCTTATCGTCGCATCATGTCAAATTGAAGCATCAACTATTTTTTGTCGTACTAGAAATAGTCTATAAGAAAAAAAGCTCTAAGGATTTGCATTCCGTTTTCAGCACAGACTGCTCAGCGTAATTACTTGATGTGTTTGCCACACAATAGAAATCGACCATTATATACGTTCTTCACCGTCCCTGTATGAAGACGGCGCGCATCAAGGCACTCCTCACAAAATGCTGCACGAGCGCCCCGTCGTGGCACACGAGCAAACTATAGTCTTCCCGCTTTTTTAGGGGCAGGAACGGACGCGCAGTTATCAACACTGGTAGAGAGTGTAAGTAGGGTGCAAGTTTTCTTAAAGGGGATAAGTGATGGAAGCGTGTTTTTAACGGGTGTAAAGTTATTCCTAGGGTCCTCTAAAGGGTGTAAAAGTCCATGCTATGCCCTTTTTACCCCTTTCTCACACCCTTTTTTCTAAGAGTGCAGGAGCTCCGAGCGACCGTTATGGAGGTGGACGAGGCTTCGGGCCGAGCAAATTCTGTGTGTTAGCAGCAAGGAAAAATTGCCATCGGCGACTGCAGGTCCATCACGTAGCCTATCATCGCATTCAACGCTTGCAAAACCACTGGCGCGCGGCGGGATCAAAACACTCTCAGTGGAAATACGAAGGGCGGAGCTGCGTTGACGAACATCGGAGGTGTCGTCGGCTTTCGCTGTAGAAAACGTAACGCTTCTGTTCCGCAGGTCGATAATGGCACCATTCTCACGGAGAAAATTTACGCCCAAAATCAGGTCACGAGAACAGTCGCTGAGCACCAGGCAGCTCACTATGAACGTCGAATCGGTGATCTGGACCCTAGCCGTGCATCCAAGCGGAGTAATGATATGGCCCCCGCCGTCCGGATCTGCATGCCAGAGCAGGGAGTCGTTACTTTCTAGAGAAGCGCTGCCAATTTGCCGCTAATAATTGAATATTCCGCTCCTGTGTCAACCAACGCGCTAATGCTGTGACCGTCGAGAAGCACGGGTGTGTCCAGTGAGAATCGGTCCTTTACTTCACCCACTGTCGTGGGCGTCGTCAGAGCTCTACCATCGGATGTCGGCGGCATCAGGGGGTCTTTACAGCGTCGATATCCAGCGACCACGCCCCCGGAGGTCGCTGTCTTCAGTTTTCCCGGCGAGGGTTGGGCGAGCGGGCAGCCGTCTGTCGCGAGAAGTTCTGCGGATTCCGTGAAAATGATGATCGGCGAAGTGACGGCGATCGGGACTGACGGTGCGCCGTGGACCACAGAATTGCTGGGTCACGTACTCCTCAATCTCAGGGGGCCTTTGGCCAAATCCGGGTCGTGGCGAATCTGAGGAAAAACCCTGCAGGCCAAGCTCTCGATATGGGCACCGGCGGAACAGGTGACCGGGCTCCCCGCAATGGAAACACAAACGCCGCCGGTCAGGGCCACGCCACACGTCTGCTCTGCGCAGGGATCGTCGATCACCACTCGGGATGTGCTGCACTGGCTGCACAGAGGGTAGCAGGATGTCGTATGGGGTTTGAACAAATGCCGCCGGACTTGGGGCAGGACGTCGTAGAGAATCAGCATATGTCCGGCGGCAGTAGTCTGTCTGGACGGGCTGTGGAAATGCGGCTGGATTTGGGGCAGGGCGCCGCAGATCTTCAGCGTACGTCGGGCGGTAGTAGTCGGTCTGGATGGGCTGTGGTTCGCCGCGTAATAACGGAGGCCTGATAGCTTGCTGCACCTCTTCACGGATAACGCCCATAAGGGAGCTGGCCGTTGGCTGCGACGTACCACATATCTTCGCTAGCTCTTCAGGGACGACAGCGCGGATCATGTTACGCGGAAAGTCGGTATTGCTGTTTAACGTCGGTAGCGACTCCGTAACAGAAGCAGCAAGGACTGGGCGGTCGTACGCGGTGGAACGCTGCCGAAGGACCTGCTCCATCGTGACAGCCTCTGCTAGAAACTCGGCAAAAGTGCTTGGGGGCCTGCGCACGAGGCCGGCGAAAAGTTCTTCTTTAACACCACGCATTAGGTGGCGCAGCTTCTTGGCTTCCGACATGGCTGGGTCAGCCCGTCGGAAGAGACGCGTCATGTCTTCGATGTACATCGTAATCGTTTCGTTGGACATTTCCATACGGGACTGCAGGGCGCGCTCAGCTCGCTCCCGACGATCAGCGCTGATGCACGCGGCGAGCAGTTGACGTCCGAACTCATGCAAGATATAGGAGTGTCCTCACGGTTAATAATAATAATAATATTTTTATTTATTCATTCCAATACAAATGCGGGCCTGCCAAAGCCTTAGAAGGCTTGAGTGGCAGCGCCCGGCAGCAGACGGCACACAACTCATGCACCGAACACACAAAGTGCCAAAAAACAGAAAAAAACTGGGGGATAAGAAAAGTAAAATAAACGTTCTCGTACCACGTACGAGCACCGTCCTCCAAGCTGAAGAAAACGTTCCGCAGCTTGGCGGCGTCATCCCATTGGTTGAATGCGGCGACACGTTCAAACTGGAGGAGCCAATTTTCCACGTCCTCCAGCTGAGGCCCGTGAAAGGACTTTGGCAGCCGCGGGTTGTGGATGGTTTAATACGCGCCGCCTTACGCAACTTGTCGAGGGACTGGCGCCGAGGTTGAATCAAATGGCCTGAGCACAGGAGGCAGCTGGCCAGGCGCCGCGGTAGTATCCAATAGCCCATGCTCAGGGGACAGTCCTAGATTTCGGCGACTGACCCGATGCACTGGTGTGTCGACAGGGAGAGGTCTGGGGTCCTCGGTGTTAGGAGGGCTGTCCGACATATTCTAGGGTGATTTACCCAGCGCATTACACCATAAATGTCACAAATAGAACAGGAAACAGAAGGGCTAGGCACAGGCCGCAGCAGAGAATTGGAGTACCAGCTCCGAGTGCACGCGATTCCCTCACTTCTTCGTCCTTTCGGCGCCGCCTGGGGACACCTGGCGGCAATATTAAGGCGGAAGCCTTTAATGCCTCATCGTTGTAAGCAGTTGTTGTCTACAGAAATGTCACGCTTGTCAATTGGTCGAAACGGTCGTGACGTCACAGTCCACGAAATTTAAACGGGGCCAGTTGTACTTTGGCTAGTAACCATGCAACCAATTAAAGGCATGGTATAGTGATGCTTCAAGTAAGTGGCACTGAGTTTAGTTCATTGCTTAATTACCCAATTAGCCTAATTAACTCATCTGGTCAGGCGAGATCAATAAATAAGACCGAGTAGGAAATTGGTCGAGTTGGGGAATCGAAATCCGGTCTCCGGAGTGCGAGACGAGCATGCTAACCACTCTGCCATGCCAGCTGGATGGTTTGGAATGAACAAAGGCGCGTCTAGTGAATACGGTGTCTTCGTTAACTCCCATGTTCCTCGCTTCCCTTTACGGTGAGGCTCAGGTGTCCACCGAGATATGCGAGACAGATACATTTATTTTCCTCAAAAACCAATTTACCGACGTGCAAGGCGTAGAGCCGAATTGGCGATGGCGTTCTATGGACTCCCTGGCAGCGTTTGAAGACGCTGTCGCGTTTAACTCTTAGAGGCGAAGGCTAACATCTTAACAACGCATCAGCGACACAAGCAGCAGGAAGTCGCAATAGCTCTCGCTGCCGCCGATCCAAAATCGAGAACGGTTATCACAGACTCTCGCCGGGCCTGTGAACATTATCTTGCAGGCGAAATATCACCTCTTGCCTCCCAAATTTTAAGACGCGCTCCCGCCGATCCAACTCGCACAAAAGTGATCTGGGCTCCTGGCCACCAGGGTCTACGAGGCAATGAGGCCGCTGATGCGTCCGCCCGAGCGCTCACACACCGGGCTCCTCATCCTAGCTCTCATGGCCCAGAAGCTCATAAACCGCTTCTTCGGTTCCGCGAAATCCTAATTTATTATTGCGACAGCCACCGTCTCCAAACGGCACCTACCAAGGGGCTGAGTAAGGCGGAGGAGCGAACTCTGCGGCGCCTGCAGACAGGAACTCTTCTCTGTCCTGCCGTAGCAAAACACTTCGATCCGAACACAGATGGGCGCTGCCCGCACTGTGGAGAGATCTGCGATATCTTTCACATGGTGTGGGCATGTACTCAGAATCCTCACCTTCCCCCTTCCCCCACCCCCACCCGAGAGGCATGGGAGACTGCCCTCCTCAACTGCTCCACACTGGAGTCTCAAAGGGCTCTAGTAAAGCAGGCGCGAGACGGGGCCTCGTCGTGCGGTGTCCGGGACTAAGGATACCGACCATGCAGCAGGGTTTTTTTTTACCCTCAAAGTCTCTTTGAATATTAAAGTTTCTCACCACCACCCTCAATTTTTTCTTTGCTTATTTATCTCGTGTCGGAAACGACTTATGAGGCTGTTTCTGAACAGTTGGTCGGGAGTAGGCGCATTTTCTCATGGTGATCAGCGGGCAGACTCCGGCAGACTAATGGTATGGTTACGCCCCCTAGTTAGAGAACTGCTCTCCGCTTATTTCAATGCACCGAACCCAAAGTCTGCATAAGCAAGCCGTTTTGCGTCTCATGACCTCAGCAGACGCATCACTACAGGCGCCCACTCTCCAATCAGTTTAGGCTACATTTTCAATTAGGCAGCACATGAGGGGTGCGGGGGGGATGGGGGGGTGTCATCATCATCATCATTATACCCGGAATACCTCCTGTATAGAGGCAGTGAATAGCCTAGGCGAGACCATGCCTCCCTGTCGGACACCTATCCTTATTGGAATTGTATTTCTCACTTTATAGAGAACTATGGTAGCTGTGCAATCATTATAAATATCTTCCAATATTTTCACACAACACTCTTCTACACCATGATTCCGCAATGCCTGCATGGCTGCTGAGGTTTCTACTGAATCGAACGCTTTCTCCTAATCAATGAACGTTAAATATAGGGGCTGGTTATGTTCTGCTCATTTTTCTACCACCTGATTGATAGTGTGAATATGGTCTCTTGTCGAGTATCCTTTATGAAAGCCTGCCTGATCGCTTGGCTCATTGCAGCCTAAGGTTGTCCTGACCCTATTAGCGATTACCTTAGTAAATACCTTGTAGGCAGCAGACAACAAGCTGATCGGTCTTTAATCCTTCAAGTCTTTGACGTCTCCTTTTTTATGAATTAAGATAATGTTAGCGTTTTTCTAAGCTTTAGGTACACCAGAGGTCACACGGCATTGCGCATACAGGGTGCCTAGTTTTTTCAGCACAATCTCTCCTCCATCCTTCAACAAATCTGCTGTTATCTGATCCTCACCAGCTGCTTTCCCCTTTGGCATTGCTCCTAAGGCTTTCTTTACTTCCTCCTTCATTACTGGCGGGATGTCCCATTGCTGTGCTCTACTGCCTGTCTGTAACATTCTGATTCCAATCCCTACTGTATAGATTTGTGCAAAACTCTTTGGCTACTTTAACTATCTTACCATATTGCTCATGACATTTCCCTCTTTGTCTGTTATCGCCTGCATCTAGTTTTTACCTATGCCTAGTTTTCTCTTCAAAAACTCTCTTGTTTTCTAGTTTTCTCTTGCGGTACTACTCATAAAAATATCCAGGCACGATAGGTTCAGCATTGAACAGCCAAGTGTCGACGCGCAAATTGTGTCACTGCATGGATCAATAATCCGAGAGCCCATCCCATTTTAGTGCACCGCTTCGAATAAAATAGACACCTAAGGTAGTTTTGCGGCGTTGCTGTTGACTTCGCTGAGCTTCCTTTAGTTAAATGATTAACAAAATGAAATACCGCTTTTCTTTTGCTTTCGGCGCAAAGTCCAAATGAAACAGCGCTACTGTCTGTAACGCGAACCGACGGGGAATGTTCTGCTGCGCAATACACCTTTTTTTTTTTCCTTACTTAGAATATCAACGATTTCAAACTTCGCATTGCCCCTGCGGGATTTTCTTCTTTTCTAGTGGGATGTCACCACCAACATCATCAAGGGTACCCAGAACTACAGCAGTGAAGCTGCGAAAGCGCTCCATGCCCTTTACACATCGTGCATCCGGGAGATATGGCAGCACGAGAGGCGCACCAGAGACACCGTGGCTAGCATGCTGGAAATCGCCAACGTCACCGGGCGATTGAGCGGCGCGGACCTCCTTCGTTTGGTGCTTGTGGCGGATCGCCAGTACCACCTGACGTTTATTTTCGATATAGCGACCACAGCCATTGAAGTAAGATCACAGCTCACGTTCGTCAGAAGAAGATTCCGGACCGTCCACTATAAGGCGTTTTGCGATGCGTTGTGCTATGCCGTCAGTCTCTCCATCCTTAATGGGCACTTCCACACTAACTACACCGCTGAGGACATCGCCAAGTTTGAGAATAAATTTCCTCCAGCCAGGTGGAGACACTCATCGATCTCTTTGGCAGAGATTAGCGACGCATTCGGACATCTGGAAACGTCGCAGTTCAAAGAAATATTCCTCGAGTTCTTCATCGACCTTGAATATTTCGATACAGTTGCGGCGGTGTCCAAAGCGGACCTTCTCAAAGACATTCGTCTCCTAACTGACGCAAGGAACCAGCCGCTGTCAGTATTCTACGTGGTGCTGCTTCTCGCCCTGGAGGCCATGCGCTACATTCAACAGGACGTCCCTCTGAATTCACCCACAATGCGTAGCGAAGACGTCTGCTACAAACACGTCTACAAGAGCGCCCAGCTATGGCGCGTCACATACGTAGCGGCACTCTCGACTCCCGCTAAGGACCGCCAGCTCCGCAACGTCTTCGAGGCCACGCAAAAAGCGCTGTATAACTACGTCCCCCTCCAGCGGCTAGTGGCCGCCGGGAACGACACGCAACACTTCCGGGCCATCGTGAGCAACTTTTCGCTCATGCTTCCTGGTGAACTGATTTTCCAGAAGCCGGCCGTACCCCACATGTCCACGCGACACTTCGCCCGGAACTTGTTCTCGGCGCTGAAGTTTGAGTTCGACTCTAACAAGGAAAAGGCGCGACAAGGAGTGCCCTGGTTTAGAGACGACGCCCAGACCAAAGTCATGGACCGCATGTTCTTTGTGAACGAGACCACCCTGTACGTGTCGTCGCTGGGCTACGGCTGGCTGAGTTCGGGCACCACTGACCCACTGCTCGCCGACGCTGCAGTGGTGTCGAGTCGCATGGCAGCCCTGCTGTGGATTAGCCTGGTTGAGAGGGGCGACTGGTCACCTGAAACGATAACGGCGCTCGAATCGTACAGGTAATGTGCATTACTCCGACGTGAATTGATGACAATAAGGGCGGCAGAAAAATGTCTTTCGCCAAGGATCTTGCGCATTCTTTTGCATTTGTCCCAGATGCGAGATGAAGCTTTGGTGTTTTCTTGTACGGTGTACTCGCCAAAAAGGTTAGAGTACTTCGTTTACGAGGTGATTAATTAGGAACGGATGGGTTTTCGGAAACCGCTCGTGGACAGCTTGGTCTCGGTTGCAAAACTTATCTAATGGAAGGAAAATTATTAGCGTTCCGGAATTAGCAGCTAAGACTTTTAAGTAACCGCTAAGCATAGCCTCTTTCACTCACTCGTCGTGAAGCATAAGTGTGCGTCCTGATAAATTCTGACAACAACATGCAAGTTTTTGCTTTATTAGTTCGAGTCTTCGCGCATCTTTATTTACGTTCTGTAGACAATAGTAGATGGTGTATTTACCTACAGTATTCCATGAGTAACACATATCTGGTGAGTACCTCAGAAAACTGCAGTATGTACAGAACGACATGAAGCTACACACGAGGTGTGTGCATAGAAGAAACTGAAAAATAAGAGGGCACACTCAAGCTCCACCTTACTGATATTACAATGTAGCTTTAGTGAGTTAGTGCACATATATACGTCATTGGTTATTCTCATTTTTACATTCATACTTCAATGGAAGTCTTCTTACCACTCCTTGCGCAATGATGCCGAGGTTAAGGAATTTGCCAGTTTTTTACATTCATACGTCAATGGAAGTCCTCTTACCACTCCTCGCGCAATGATGCCGAGCTTAAGGAATTTGCCAGTTCCCTGTGATGGGAGGTGCTGACACCGGTGAGTGTCGTGCGACCGAAGTTTGTCTACCCATGCAAATTATCGCGATCAATCATTAATTTAGCTGGGACCTCTCAGGATGGT
Source organism: Amblyomma mixtum (assembly GCF_055824585.1). Classification (NCBI taxonomy): domain Eukaryota; kingdom Metazoa; phylum Arthropoda; class Arachnida; order Ixodida; family Ixodidae; genus Amblyomma; species Amblyomma mixtum. Next base: position 58,954,246 of record NC_143020.1, on the reverse strand, counting down.
TAGTTTGATCGCAGTCCGATGAGTAGGGTATGATTACCTCTCTGGGTCACGTGGCATACATAGCCCACCTAGGCTGCGTCTACGGGGTTGGCTGCCTCGGCCACCTTACGCAACCCTATTTATTGCTCACAACGCCGACAACGCCGACGCCGGATCTACTGCGTAACATGACCTTTGTCGCAGTCACGTTACACATGAGCAAACTGCCATTGCACCTTAAAGAGCTCACATTTCACTCTCAATCACTGTAGTTCATACCGCAGCAATAAAGACGCCCTGGCTTTGTTAACCAGCGTGCACCAAACCTAACTGGAATATACGTGTGGTTCGATGTGTTACAAATGTGAAACGTCTTTCTGATAGTAACGGTGACTCCCTGTGCGGGCTTTGACCCCATGTCTGATTCCAAGTGAGAGAGGGGTAGAACTAGCTGCTGCTCACGTTTTCGGTGGTTTCTCAACGCTACAGCGCTTTCACTGCGTCAGTACCACCGGAAAACTGTAGGCGGTAGCATCAAATCTTGCACGCCTTCGGCCCATTACTTGCGAACAGGGGGTATCTCAAGAAGCGTTTGTTTTACGGCGAGAACTATTGAGCGTACCCTGAGCTATTCTGCATGTCATGCCCCCGCCACAGCTGGGGAGTTGTCCGAGCTAGAGGGCATCCTAACATAGTCTGGAACAAAGTAAAGTCGGGCAGCCAGGATTCAACAGCAAAAGAGGAAATCTGACTTGGGGAGCCGCACTTGACGCGACGGAGAAGCTTTAGCCCGACTTGTCGCGAAAACCACCGCGCAGCTTAAGAAAAAAAAAATCTTTGCCTCTCCCATAGCCGAGAGTAGAGTAAGCATAAAATGTTCACGGGCATAACACATTGGTTGTAGATGGTACTAGTCAAAATCTTGAAATGGGTCTAGTGTTCAACACACCACACCACACTCTTCTTGTTGCGTCGAAGCGATCGCCTACAATAGTGCGGGCTTAGGTAGGCAGCCGCGAACCGTGGCAGCCTTGTCGCTTTCGGGAGCGGCCGCATAATCATGTCGTCGTCGGCAGGGACGAGCAGTCTTCTGCTGTCGCGTATCACTCGCAAAGCGATCGTTTTCCGCAAGACGCTTCCCACCTCTCCTTTCATCAGGCTCCATTGCTAGGCTTAAGCAAGCAGCTGCGACGGTGGTGGTATTGGAATACAGGACGATGCAGAAGCGTACGCGGACACGATGAGACGCAGGCCTGACAAGAATGTATATGCAGCGCGTCTGAATGCCAAGCGGCCGGTCTTTTACATGCGTGAGTGTGGTACCGCAGCGCCATCCTTGGGGATGGCGCGGAAGCAGTTCTTCAGCCAAAAACCCTTCTCGCCCTGGAGCTCCCCTCTTGCTCTCGTCTTGTCTCGTTAAATCTCGTACGGTGCCCGGATGTTCTCGTTTGAGTGCCCAGATGAGTGGAATTCAGTCCCCGGATGTTGGCTCTCGGTCTCGGCGTGACGTCACCACACTGCCCACAGCGGGAGCTAAAACCATTTCATGCTTAACATTTCATGCTTAAAAAGATAGTGGGAACGAAATCAGACGCTACATTAGAGCCATCATGCGCCCGATCTTAGAGATATGATATTGTGCTAGGGTGAGGCTGTGATGTTACAGATAAGACAAGCAAGTGGTTTCAGCGTGCATGTGTGCTAGCGCCCCACGTGTATTTTCGTTTCGGCTGTGCCCAAAAGAGAAGCCCTCAACCGGCGCCACGTACGGCACCGCGAAAGTCGACGCCTCGCATGGGAGACCCTGTCGTGCGCAGTGTCCGCCAAGCGGGAGGCCGGTCAGCGCTGAGGCCGAAATGAGCGTCAGCATCAGATGAGCAGTGCTCGTATCCGCGATTGCCACAGGATACAACGAAAGGGACTTTAAACATAGAAGGAACGCATGAGTACTTCATCGAAACATACCTCATCCAACGACACAAAAAAGGAGGTCTGTAAGTGATTTAGTTTTTCACATCCCCCGCATTGTGCGAGACCTGGAGAGAACTATTGCACCCTTAAACGTACTACTGCGCGGTGAAAAGCTATACAGGAATATAGATGTTGAAAAAAATCGCCTGTCTGCTGCACGTTCAGTCTTTGTCAAAAGTAACCAGGCTGCATGGTTTGCTTCTAGCTCGTACAGTGGAGATCCTACAGCTTCCCTGAAGCTTAAATGGTCGTTAAAGGTAAGGACTGGGGTTCTTCTTACCTTCCAACACCTTTTTTATCTTTAGGAAAGCCACAAGGGCTCCACTATAGAATCTAGAATTAAACCATGCAGCCTGGTTACTTTTGTCAAAGACGGTACATACTACAAGTATAGCTCCCCTGTTTTTACGGTAGCTGTTCAGTATTATGTCAGAAAAAGTAAAATAGCCCAGCACAGCGCTCATTAAACCCGCTCGCGAGGAGCATCAATGAAGCGGTAATGCTTAAAGGCTGTCGACGAACCGTCTGTAGCATGGGGCGAAATTGCAGAAATCTATAGACTGCATACTTTCTCGTAAGACCGCAGGACAGGACGCCCTTAATGTTTGCTGTTATTGTATCGTACGATCCACTGTATCGAACGATGGCGCCTTGTACGCAGACCGGCCCATGCTGTGGACTCCGGGTTTGACGAAATGATTTCACTTCTTCGTATACTACGTCGTGCTTTTTCCGAGGCTCGTCTCAATTAGTCGTGCAAATAACTTCATTTCGATAGCACTTTTGCCACTTTGGGCTGCCAGAATTGCGCGCCCTCCACTTGTTTAAACCTTGCTGGTCCAGAAAACAGTCGAATTTTTGCAAATTTTCCCTGAAAGAGGGTACTCGGCATGATCCTTTCATTATCTTTAGACGTACTTTTTGAGTAGCTGCTCGTTAAATACGTCGACCAGAAATACTCCCGTTGAAATCTTTAGTCGTTACGTTGTTAAACTGATTATTACCAACTGAAAACCTACACAAAGCTTTGTTGGTTTGCCCATGACAGTTTTTCTTCCGGAGCCTCTTCGAGAGGATATGTCTAAACAAACTTACATTAAAAACAAACACATAATTAGCCGGCAGTGCTCCTGATGCTATCTTTGCACATAATGCAGCGCGCGAAATTTTTTCGGCACAGTGAAGAATCATCAAGACACAGTGCAATATACTAAACGGAAGAATGTTTGAGGGATTCGGGTGTGAACGCCTTAGTGGTAGCTGGAACAACCTTCGCTAATGTATTGTCATGTATTCTGGAATGTACGAAACATATATCAGAGTAATACTTGAAAATCACCAAAAGAGGCGAACATATTTTTGTTTTCTCTTATCATGGCTGACAAATCTTCCATTGCAGGGAATGCGTCCTGGCTACATCGTCCGCCCAATACCTTGCATTCATGCACGAAGTAGTCGCGCTCAAGGAAGGGCTGCAAATCGCCGCCATTGTCGGGGCAGCAGGCACAGCCCCCGATGAAGCCGTCCGACCTGCGAGAGCTGCGTGGTACACAGTTCAGGCTGCCTGGAGCCTCTTCCGAATGTCCAGGGCTCAATTCTTCTACGCGCGCTTTGCCTACTACCGTTGCAGCAGCGCTTACGCTAGGCCTTTAGTGAACGAACTTATCAGGGGCAACGCTGACTTTGCCACAGCTTTCCAATGCACTCACAGCAAGGACAGGGCTGAACAAGGTGATGCCTGCGTGGAGATTAATGCGCTGAGCAGATAACAGAGACTGATGCATATAGGACATTTTGAAGTGATCACGCGTGTGTTTATAGTCTGAAATCGTGTTCAGTGATCGCCTTCTAGCCTTTTTTTTTGGAAAGGATTTGTGAGTTTCTAGATGTGTGCAAACTTTGGATATCAGGCATCTAGAAGCTGAGGAGTATTTAGTATTTAGTATTTAGTTTTTCTTTTCATTTTATGGTCGGCTCCTAACTCTTGTTTACTTTCTAGCATCCACTAGTCATTTGTAATTGTTATTTTAATGGATGTTAATTCAAAGTATGAGATATCTCTCGTCACCTCTTCTTGGCCACATTAGAAACGTGTCATCATTCAAGCTATATTGGAAATATTATAACGTCTACGCTGTAGAGAGTTAATTTGTTATGACGGTACAGGTATGCAACTTTCTGCGTCTGGAACATCGTAACTTCTGCGGGACTTACTGAGGCTGCAAGAACGCAGGTTGGAGTTTAAATGCCCTTCTTCGCTGGAAAAATTCAGATAGATCCTTCCAAAAATGGCTGCCTGGGTCCATAGTTTGTGCGTAGCCCATCATTTGGCACGCAGACTTTTTTTCTGGGCCTGTGATGGATAATAAATACACAACCTGCACATAAAATTCACGGAGGGAAATTCAGACTACTGATGTCCTTTAAATTCGAAAGCAATGTGTGCTTTATTTTTATCTCTTTTTAATTTTTCTCTTCATTTATAATGAATGCGCTACCCATTCACTTGCAGTCGTAAGGCAACGCATAATCTTGGTTCCCCAATATACTATATCCAGCAGCGCGATTTTCTGCCATAAGGGTTTCGTGCTCGTCCCCGAAGCTGAATATCCTGGGGTCAATTTCCTCCATTTTCTCAAGTAGTGAAAAAGAGAAATAACATTCTTTAGCAGCCATCAAAAGTTTGAAAGGGACCCGAGGGTGGTGGTGGTGAAAACTTTTATTAGACTATAAAAGGACAGGAGGTATGCTTGGATCACCTTGTAAGGGACTGGTCTTTACTAGCACTAAATGGAGGTCCCTAGTTTTAGGCCCACATGGCGGAGGCCGCCGCCCGGGGACAGACGACTAATGTTTGTTGGGCCCGTCGCATCTCAGCTCCAGCCAAGTCCTCCCCCTCAGCCATCGACCGGGATCTCCTGAATCACAGCCGTGGCTAGATCGAGACGGATGACTTCAAGTTGCCTCTTTTATTCGTGTTTGAGAAGCAGTGCTTCCCAGGACTCATTTGCTAACGTTATTTTTTATTGATACCACGGTGACGCCGTCTGGGATTTTCAGGCCCACTCCTGTTAGTCAACGCCGACGCTAAGTTTCGTTGCTGGTGATCTATACAATGTTTCGCAAACGAAATTTCAGAGCGGAAGTTGTCTATGGAAGGTATTCCGGGGAAATAGGCATCAACTCGTCACATGTGCCACTTACATCAGAGTGCTTTCAGTACATTAATGGGAGTGCAATCTTCTATCGAGGTTGTTTTATAGTTTCGTGGAAATGGGGCTCTTGGCAAGAAAAAGTGTGCAAACGAAGCTCATTTTTATTAAAAATTATAAGCGTTTGCTCAAAGCTCAACCACACACCTATTCTTCTCTGTGGTCTCTGCCGTAGTTAAACGATACTTTCTCAGAAACTTCGTAGTTAGAGAAAAATTAGTGCTGGTCCGAGGTTATAACCCAACACCCCCGCTTCACCGGAGCAGTCGCTCTACCAACTGAGATAACCGTGCCGGCAACTGAAGGTAGGGCGAGGGTGAATTGATCAGGAGCTCGACGTGGGAACAGTGTTGGTTAAATGTTTAAAGGAATCGCCCTGGCGATAAGGGAGTGATTACTCACTGACGTTAAACCCAGCGCAGCGATACGGCTACAAAGGAGAGCCGCACACCTTCCACATAAACTTTGTAGTTAACGAAAAACTCGTCCTTGTTTGGGGTTCCGGGGGTCCGGGGTTGTTGGGTTTGTGGTTGACGGTGCGTAACGTCCCAACGCGACTAAGTCTATCAGGAATGCCGTTGTGAAGGGCTGCGGAAAATTTCGACCACCTGGGATTCTTTAACGTGAACTGACATAGGAGAGTACACTTGCCTCTAGAATTTCGCCTCCATCGAAATGCAACCACCGCGGCCAGCATAGAACCCGCGCCTTTCGCGTTTGCAGCCGAGTGACATAACCACTGAGCTACCACGTCCGCGGGTTTGGGTATGAATATTACCTTCGTGTGGCGCCAGGACTGAGGGAGGATAGCCTCCCTTCAGCACTGGTTGAAATGTTGCGTAGTCTGCGTGATCGAATGGTCATTCAGATTACATAGCATGTAGTTTGTGATTTGGCCTGCACCAGGTGTGGAGTTGGTTCGGAGAACAAGGAAGGTCGCTCTGACTTTCCTCTCCGCGATGTCTGTATCAAGTGGGAGATTGGCTGGTCCTGTGCAGGTGGACAGAGGTAGGGGGCACGCGGAGAGCTGCATATGCTTTCAACTGTGTCTAAGGGAGGGCGTCGGGGTCCTTAATCTGTTCGTGTGTAAGGTGTGTCACGTGGTGTTGTTTTGCTGATTTGGTGTGTGTGTGGGGTCAATGGGGTGTTAAAAACTACTGACGAACTGCGGAGTTTTAAGCACGCAGGCTTTCGGGCGTCCGCACGGTCACATTGCACTCAAACGTTCCTGCGGTCCATAACGCTGGACACCAGGTCGTTAGTGATGGTCTACACGACTGTAAAAGCATAGTAAAGGAAAGAAAAAGTACAGAAAGCTAAGAAAGAAAATGCGTTCGGATTCTGCGAGCTACGCAAAAAATTGAATTTTTGCCTCCTGCAACTGGTACGCGCATCATTGATCGCTAGAAGCTTCTTCCAATAATCATATAAAACGCCGAAAAAGAAATTTTCACCTTACTAAAGACTACATGCGTACGTCACTTTGTATCTTATTTAATTTTATCACAAAAGCTCATGTTAAGGCTCATGTTGCGCTAGAGTTTCATAATTCTTCGTGAGTTCTGAGCTGTCCTCTTTTGGTACTGTGCTGCCTCCTTTGAAGTCATTTTGTTGGCTTTGAACTTCTAAAATTAGCAATTTATGAATATTTTAACTTTTCTTTACTGAGCGAATGAGTGCGCGTTAATAATACGCTTTTAAAACAAGTTAATACAATAATTAATCGGAGGTGTACACTGATGCTAACGAGTTAATTGATAAATGATTTCTAAAGTGAAGCCCCGTTCTGGAAATTTCAGTTGGTTAATCAGTTTACCCTTTCTGCAGTTCGGTTGAGTGACATCTCGCGCAAATATTGGCACGGAGACATTCAGTGAGTAATTGGAAAGCCTCTCACGGGCCATTTAGAAGTGTCGCACGTTCTGTGATACTAGGAGCCAGCTTGAGCACCTCATTTATGGCCAAAATGAATAAAAAAATAATATTACTGATGCTTTCAAATGGATCATACATTCGAACCTACAGACAAGCAAGCATTACAACCGCTGCCTATCTCTTGAAACCCTACTGCGAAAAGAAAATACACGAAGGAAAAACATATTCCTCGGCTTTAGAAAGCATCTGGCGCACTTATATACTGTGAGCACTTCTGCGTTGAGTTACTCTTTAAGCACATATCACTTTCCCAAAGGAAATTGTGTTTCACCCTGCTCTCGGAATGCAGAAGGAACCAAGGTATAAACTCCCAACGCCAACACTATAGCCGTTTGTACAAAAAACGGCCCACGAGGTTTGATAGCGGCGGCAACATTACAGAATCTCGGGCGATTTCTGCAGATGTTAGGCAGGACGACAATGTCACGAACCAGAGGACGGCGAGGGCATAAAAGACCCTCAGTGCGCTTGTAACATATAGCGGCAGGAGTTGCAGCAATAAAAAACCTGGGAAGAAAAGCGAAGCGGTTCACGGTCGCCAGGACCACGCTCCCACGGCGCCACTTTCGGGAAAGACTACTACTGCTGGGACCAGTGTGCGTTTTAGGGCGGCAGTCTCGCAAAGCAGCAACTGGCTGCAGAAATGCGTAGCCTATAATAGAGGTCACGGGACAAAACAAGGCCAGGTTCTGTCTGGATCCACTCTTTGACCGTGTCGTTGGGCTCAGAGATATTACGTTGGTATCGATCGAGGTAAATTCGCATGCATTCCGTGCTGGGCTGCGTGATATTCTGATTTTGAAAGAACTCTCATTTTTTCCAGTGCGCTCTCGCGTTTTACCTCAGGTATTAGAGAAAAATGCCCCATTGAGAGCTTTTTATTATCATGAAATATAGCTGATTGCGCTTCAGCTTGTTCCATATGTACTGAGCTGGATTCCCGTCCGGTACAAAATATTTCTTTTATATTTAGTGTTGATGCCATTGAATAATTAAAACGAGGTGATTATTTGAAAATTTTCGTTCTGTTCTACCCCATCCTCCCACACAGTTTTTGTACCTCTAAAGTTTTCATTTTTTAAGAGATATATGTATCCACCACGCTGACAGTAATGTATGCGTGCGTGCATGTGCATGCGTGCGTGCGCGCGCGTGTGTGTGTGTGTGTGTGTGTGCGTGTGTGTGTGTGTGTCTGTGTGTGTGTGTGTCTGTGTGTGTGTGTGTCTGTGTGTGTGTGTGTGTGTGTGTGTGTGTTTGTGTGTGTGTGTGTGTGTGTGTGTGTGTGTGTGTGTGTGTGTGTGTGTGTGTGTGTGTGTGTGTGTGTGTGTGTGTGTGTGTGTGTGTGTGTGTGTGTGTGTGTGTGTGTGTGTGTGTGTGTGTGTGTGTACGTGAGCGTGTGTGCGTGTGTGTGTGTGCGTGTGTGTGTATCGACCGGAAGGTAGCATTCCTCAGGACTGAAGCGCAGACATTGTGCTCAGGTGTCCCAGCTAAACGTAACGAAGCTTTTAAAAAGCACGGAATGCCCTATTGGCGTGGAACCAACTGAGGGTTGCGTATAGTCGCGTGACCTAGTCTGCAGTATTTTTTTCATTCTTCAAGGATAATTATTTCAAGCTAAATAGCCAACCCTATACTTACTCACTTCAGGAATAAAGTTTCAATGGAAAAGTTGTAGCTTTTCCATTGCTGACTGAAAAAAACAACTGACTGAAATGTTGGCACCAATATACCGTTTGCGCAAAGTCGCTTTTTAACTGGCCTTAAACCATAACTCGGGCCATAAGAAAAAGCTTCCACCTAACAACGGTACCACTTAACCTCCCAAGGTGAGTCTCAGAAACAAAATTCAGTTTTTCGTCAAGTGCTCTCCCGATGAGCCTTTGCGTCCGCATTTCGGCGGAGATGTGAGCCAGCTGCTTGTCACATGACAGCTTTCTTTTAACGGAATTAAAAGAAGCTAGGTATAGCGTACCTTATTGAAAACAGCGCCTCTAGCGGTTTTTTGAGACGATCTACAACTTTCCTAGTGACCCTTTGTTCCTCAAATCATGAATTAAAAAGTCAGCTAATTAGACTTAACCAATTAACTTTGACCAAGCAACAAAATACAGCAAACTAGCCCACGCTACTCTGAACAACGCTAGGTTGGTTTCAGTGGGGCTAGGATACTGTATTCTTTTTTAAAACCTGATAACGTTTAGCTGGAACACCTGGTATATTGCTCCGCTTATGCCATTTCTTCAGGCGACAGCTGGCAAAATAGTTGAACTATTTTACTCTCTTCCTGCTCAGCCAAGCCCGGTAGAGTGACAAATAAAGGTGTCAAAACTATAGCGAGCAACCAGCACACTAATTCTACGGAAAGAGACGATTTGGCAAAGTCAGCGCGTTGTCATCGGAGGGATCAAATTTAGCTGCACAAAAAGAGCTAAGAGGAGGAAGCAATTATCAAAGGCACGGATCTTCTTTTGTATATGCGTCATCCCGAACAGGTTTAAAAACGTGTAAATAATTAGAGCGAGCGAGGTACACGAAAAAGGCAAATTCGTTTCCAGTCTGATTTCAAGCAACATGTGAAAGCCAAGGTGACCTGAATACGCGCTTATTTGAATGAATCCCCTCATGTTTTCAGTAAAATTTTTAAAAGAAACCACAAATTTTCGGGGTGTCGCGAAGTTTTGACACTTGTGCCGTATTTTCTAGCCATTAAAATATGCCGCCCAATTTCCCTCCAGTCACGAAGCCTTCAAGCCGAAGTTACACAGCACAGCGAAGCTTCCTGAATATGCATGAGAGGCCAGAGGATATGCGACAGCTGCAGCCATGTCTAATGAGAAGTTGTCATTTTGCGACTAGGATAGCCTGATCGTGCATTGATTTTATTACTGAGATTATTAAAATGGCCTGCGGTCACCCAGAAAAGTTTCGAAAAAACAGCCTATTTGCGGCTTAGACAACTGGAACCTATTTTCCTTTTGATAGTACAGCGACCGGCATTTGTCGAAGGAAGTGTACCGCGACAGACAGAAAGCTACGAAGAAGGGCGCGGATGGGCGTCCATCTTTTGAGCACCGTTCTTCGTTACTTCTTGTCAGCCTTAACTTGAGCCATCATTGCCAAATAGAAATGGTGGCACATAGAGCAGCAGGCTAAAGTATTGAGCTCAGTGGCCTTTTTCATTCAATCCTTTTAAGAGCCACGGTTTTGCATAGTCCCGGCTCGTATGTGTAGTTTGTCATTGAAATCTATTTCCTTTAGAGACATTGATTTAGCCGCCATTGATTATCGTAGAACGCCGCCTGTGAGGCAACGGAGGAAATTTCGCTTTACATGCGTACAACAAAACCATTAGCTTTCCGGATTTTTCTATACCTTACACATTCTTTCAAGAGTGTTTGGCTTTACTTGAACTTGGCGGACCATAGGCAGGCTTTAACATGTCGAGCGTTCCGTTTAAGTAGTTGCGTAATTATTATCATGGGCATGGGGTATCATTGTTATATTTTGGAATGTGGAACAGGTGTTATCTTACCCACCTACAAAGCAGAGGAACTGTCACTTTGGTGTGCACCGTGCGAAACCACAAGCAAGAAGGGTTCGATCAGTGACGGTTTATTCTGGCGAAACAGTCTTCGCAAAGTCATCAGTGTAGTGGCCGGTCGTCGGGAGACTAACGGCGTTGGCCATCAACCGCTCTCTATGATAACATTACTCACAGGAGCTGTGACAACACTCTAAATTGTTGCGGTCGATTACAAAAATACTTCATTCAAAGTTTTAAATGAAACCTCAAAAGTAAAGCAGGAGCAATTACTCAGTAGTATTACCTGAGTACAGCCTTTTGGGACAAAGTACAAAGCCAGGAACTCTCTCAAAGCCTTCTTAGTTAAAAAATAAATGTTCCTGTTTTCTATTCGTGAAGTTTCTTCTAGAGACAAAGTTGACAAAGATTTTCGCGCTTCGAATGCTGTTAGGTTAAACTTAACCCTTCTATCTTCTGGCCGTCCTGGTTAGCTTATTTGGTTGAGCCACTACCCAGACACTCGGTGGTTCTGGGCCCATGCCGCTAGACCGGTACTAATGTCTGAACTGTGAATGTCCTGGGGAAGTTGTGCAGCTTTTCTATTCAGCCATGTGGCAGCGCATTGCTGAATGCTGCGGTGTAATCGCTGGCTTGAATGAGTTTCAAGCATTGGGATTCGTCAGTCGCGTCTAGGAAGGCTAAACAGGAAAAGTTGTTCTGTGGCGCGAGCCTCAAATGAAAAGCCTAAGGATGGCGGTGATCAATACAGCCCAGTCTTTCAAAATAAATAAGAAAAATTTAAAAGATTTTTGCGCGCAATATGCAGCCCGGGTAACTAACTCCGCCGTATAATAAAGGTTTTCTCTCAATCTCGCGACTTTACTGCGTCGCTTGTTGCTTGGTGTAGCTTTCACCAACCATTTCTCTTTCTTCATCGATATGGCTGATAGCCCTGCATGTGCCATCTGCGGGTATGACAAGACTGTATCCCACATTTTTTCTGACTGCCCTGCCTACAGCGTCGAAAGGCAGTCTCTCAGCCGTGCGCTGAAGCGTCTAGATCCACGTCCACTGACGGAAATGAAGATTCGCGGCCGCTGGCCCCGGCGATCGTCGGCGGTGAAGGCCTCAAAGGCACTGCTCCGCTTCTTGCGGACTTCTGGCCTGCATGACAGGCTGTGACTTCACGAATGCTAACTTTCATGTGATTTCAATTTTCTGTTACACTCCCTTCTCTTTAATTTATTTATCCCCTCACCCCTTTCTTCCCGTGTAGGGTAGCGAGCCGACTATTCTTCTGGTTAACCTCGCTGCCTTTCCTCTTATTCCTCTCCTCCTCTCAATCTCGCAAAAGAAAATTAAAAAAAAAAACAATAAATAAACATATCAGTATAGCCATTCATGCTCTTTGAATACCGAAGATTGGTTGGTTTATTGGAGTTTAACGTCCCAAAGCAGCTCAGGCTATGAGAGACGCCGCAATGAAGGGCTCCGGAAATTTCGACCACCTGGGGTTCTTTAACGTGCATTGACATCGCACGGAATACCGAAGAACATTTATGAAACAGTGACGTGGGTGCAACTGAAAAAGAAGAGACATCTGGGCTCTTCGTCCCCGTCATTAGCGCTGTTTATTAATTATGCGAAACTGAAATTTAATACCAACCAGGAGATGTTATCAGGCTGGAAGAAAACAACGTATTTCGAGCAAACCCCTGGTAGTATGTTTCAACAAAATAATGTCTTGATAGGAAATGAAATACTGGGCATTAAAATGAGAGCAGCGTATTGTTCCATACGAGAAATAAAGGAGCTCGCGCTAGAAACAGTGAATTCCAAAATGTGAGGTTTGAGTCGTAGCTTTTAACCTAACCGCTGACTCGGTTTTCCGACAGTTAACCAATGTTCCGCAAAAAAAAAGCATTATTTCTGTCATAAGGTTGCGAAAAAAAGTTACTTTAGCAATATGACTACACTTTCCAATGGGTTTCCAGGTGTGAAAAGTGTCGCACCAGGATTGAAGCACGTAGGCATTAAGAAGGCAAGCAAGACCCTAAAACAAAAGGTCATAACAGGGACGTAGCTAAATGTGTGCAGCAAATCTTAGTCAAAGTTTTGCTCAAGAAAGAAAAGTGCTGAATACCTTCAGCTTTCATCGTGAGGGAAAGAGTTAAAACGCCCAGAATTATTTGGCTTAAAAGATAAATCCCTCTTTCCGTTGGGCCTAACTAGTTTTTTAGGCGGATACATTTAGACAGTGCACCGATAAAAAAAACGACTCAAAAAATCAACACATGTAGACAAGAGAACCAGTAATCAGTACCTTAATCTTAACGTTCCATGTCACAGCAACAAACTTTCCGAGAGAAAGGCGACGCCGTCGGGGTTCCATTTTCTACAAAGGCCCTTCTTGTTGCGACATATTTCCTTGCTCTTTTATTTGTTACATCTTGTTTTCTTTCGCCAATTACTGCTCCCTCTTTGTTGCTGTTCCTTAGAGCAAAAGTTCGTGGATTTTGCTTTCCGTAGTAGCTTCAAAAAAGGCTGAGGCTTAACTTGGTTAACCCTGGTCAGATGCGAACCATATTGATGGCTAGGCTTGGTAATACATGGCTTTCCTTGGTTGAATACTTGGTCATTTTAATACAACCACTAGAAGCCTTCGTCGTGGGGGAAGACAACGGCATGGCTACAGCGGAACGCCGACTAACCCCGAGACGCGCGTTGGGTGAACGCCTGGATTGCCACGGAAGCCGCGTCCGCCTGCCCGGTGGAGCGAGCGTTTCACCTACACCGAGTGTGAACGCGCGTTCGAAATGCGCGGGAATGCCGCTCGAGGACATTCCAGTGTCTGTGCGATGGCATCGTTCTCCCTATCCCAGCGCGCGACGGCGATCTGTCGTGACGTCATGTGTCACGTGGTATGTCACATGGTGTGTCGTCACTGTACCACGTGGTCTGCACGGCGTGTAACCACGGCGAAGGGCTGTAGTGTACCTCCGTCTTCCTCTGTCGTGACGTGATGTGTCACGTGGTATGTCACGTGGTGTGACGTCACTGTACCACGTGGTGTGCACGGCGCGTAACCACGGCGAAGGGCTGTAGTGTACCTTCGTCTTCCTCTGTCGTGACGTCATGTGTCACGTGGTATGTCACGTGGTGTGACGTCACTGTACCACGTGGTGTGCATGGCGCATAACCACGGCGAAGGGCTGTAGTGTACCTCCGTCTTCCTCTGTCGTGACGTCATGTGTCCCGTGGTATGTCACGTGGTGTGACGTCACTGTACCACGTGGTGTGCACGGCGCGTAACCACGGCGAAGGGCTGTCGTGTACCTCTAGTAATATGCTTCGCATAAAAAGAGGAAGGCGACCTTTCAAGACGAAGTCCTCAGTTGTCTGGAATGAGCACAGGTCTCGAAATGCTTACTCTGCAACTTCGCACTGTAAGTCGGTTGATTACTTATCTGACATCCATCATTATACTCGTTTCTTACGCTGGCTGCTTTCATTTCACTAAATTATTTCATAAAATGTGAAAAAGTATACCAATGTGCCTCCATAAACTACCCTATGTGGAGGCAATTGTTTCTGCCTTAGTGAAATGATTGCGAAAGACGACGGACGGTGGAATAAATATCTCTAATGAACCGGCAAAAATACCATGTGTACAAACACTCAAAAATACGATTGTTTTCGGTCTTCTCTTGGTGTACTCTAGAGTCCATTTTATACCAGACGAATAGTCGTCGTTTACTCACCCTTATTTTGAGGCGCAGTCTGGATGATGTGCCTCACAGTGATATACTCGTATACTGACCGCAGTCTTTTCTAAATGTTCCCTCTCCGCCTTCAACAGCACGCCGCAACAGACTGACACTGTTCTCTAGACCCCGCTGCATTTCACATACCTTAAAAAGATAGTATTCAATTTTCTATACGGAATTTTTCGACAAGAAGAATACTAACGTATCGGCTGCGATTGCTGGACTGAGTAAACGCTTCGCGACCACAGAGCGGCTACCCTTCCATAAAGTTTGTTGCGGTACATTGAACTGAACTAGAGCAGAGGGGGTCATTAATCGTTAATTGCATTACATAAAACAGATACTATTAACAATATGGAATTTAACGCTGTTCCATATTCCATATGAAACATGTTCCATATGTTCAATATGCAGTTGTTTTTTCGCTTCCAGCCGCAAAACTAATGGAGTGGCTCACTAACAGCTTATTACTTGACTGCAGTCCTCTCTCTAGGCAAGATTTCACAGCTATGCTTTAAGTTAAGCCTCATGGAGCCAGGAGGGACATCATTGCTTTAATCCTCTGCTTTATTCTTTTGACTGGGTTGGGACAATGCCGCGAAAATAATATAATTATAATATAAAATAAAATAATATCAACGAACTTGAGTTATCACCGAGGCCAGTGGTTATAATACAAAGTTCACCAGATTTCTTTAAAAGCTTGAAAGAAGAACTGGAGCAGCGCAAATCACTTTCCGGCCAAAAGTGCTCGCTCAGAGGCGCTTTTGGCCAAAGAACTGTCATCATTGTTATTACTGATAGCATCCTGTTCACTTCTATCTCGGCCCCTCTGTGCGTTTCAAAAGCTCTACTAGATATCGTTCCTCTCCGAAGACCTGTACACGATAAATGATGATTACGGCCCATGTATGATCGTGATTCTGTTCTACATTTTTCTTTTGTACCTTCGTGAGTGGCAGCAAGATGCCCTGCCCTCACTCTGACTAGGCACGGACAAATAACGAACTATAGCGTGGGAGCGGCCTTAAATAGTGGCTTTAAATAGTGACGAATGCCAGGAAGCACAAAACGAGCGGGATATTGGTTTTATAATCGCAGTGTAATCTCAGCCTAAAATACTGCTCGCTAGAACACAAATTCCCTTCTATATGATTTGACGTGTTATTTACGTTCGAAACTCAGAAATTTTAACAACGTAAGGAGTCAACTTCCGACGATTCTCATTTCCTATGCCACTCATGCCTTACTCGTGAAGAAGCGGCATTCTCCGTTAGCAGCCTCAAAGGGTGCTTTCAGTGAGAAATGAGAGTGGAAATAAGAACATATTTGCTTTCCGCAAACATATACATTAGTATTTACACAATGTGTTCGCAGCAGTCGTCAGAATATTAATATTTATGCTGTGTGTGCCGAGACGTGTCGGCAGGTTTAGTCTTACTTTTCTTAGAATGATTCTTCCTGTGAAAGTTCTTTTCGCCAGTACAATCATCGGAAAATTGCGCTAAACAAACACGAGTGTCGTCTTTTTCCTAGCGCATTTTTTTCATGGCTTCTGGAGATGATTACCTATTAGACCGACTACAACTATTGTTAGAACCAATGGAAACCCATCATAACTACTGGTTTTGGGCTCTCAAAGGTCGCAAGAGTTAAGTTGCACATAGCCGGTTAAAAGGAATGTTTAATGCAGGGGCTTATTTTCTAAACAGTATACTTCAAGTAAAAGATAATTATAACCACCCTACTATTGATAGTTCCTATCCTCAAAATAAAGTAAAACATTTCAATAATGTTCTACCATATAGTTCCAACTGCGCAGATAAATATACCCTGGAGTCGAGCACCGAGTTGTAAGATTAAGTTTTCGCAACTACTCAGGTCGGAATATCACGGACGGGGAAAGTACATATGCATGCACCTCTAAGCTAATACCGCTGGCCATTCCTGTGCGCTTACAAGAAAAACTCGTTAGGCGAATTCCCGAAAATAATTACCTCTAGCTTTTTAGTTTTTTTTATAGGCGTTAAGGATTTCAGCGTTATTTAAACTTGTTTATTGTTACAGCCGTTAACTTTCGCTCCTGCAGTAGACACAGCGAACGTGTTTTTGTTCGACTAAGACACGGGCACAGGCATCATTCTCGTACTGCTTATCCACTGGTTATTTGCTGGTGATTTTTATGGTGAGCTTTTTTCTATACTCTTTCCGGGAGTTTGGTAGTATATATTTCAAGGGGGTACGGACACCAAATTCCGAGCACGAACAAACTGTGTGATTTCTTTCAGGGGCGTCAGGATAACCCCTCTATCAAGTTCATGTCGCAGGCGTTGAGTGCAATATAATTATGATTTTGAATGGTGCCGAGAAGCCGCTCGTTAATTCTACATCGCATTAAGTGACGCCAAAGTGCACTTGCCATAAATATTCTGACGTGACCAAAACCGTGGTAGTCCTGGCACCTTGGTGCTGGCGTCAACCGAGGCTTAAACAGCCTACAGAAACCCATTTTTAATTCATTATTCAAGTGTGGACTGATTTATTGCGTTCATTTTCATGGTTACCAGGCCCGTAAGCCTCTTTCAAGGCAAATAGAAAATGTTATCTGTAGCCCTTTAAGGAACGGCCGTAATGTAAACTGGTTCCGCGTGAATTAGTAATATACTCAGAGCCAGGAGTGGCAAACTTCAGTGTGTACACCATGCATCCTACAACTAAACATTTATTTTGTGCTACCCGACGTGACCGAGCAGCTCGATGTTCTCTCGTCCGCTTTCTCAGGACCAGCTCGTTTAATTCCCGGCATTGTGTTCCCACCACTCGTACTCATAATTGTTGCAGTAACGTTTTTCGCAACGGTTACGGCGTGTGTGTGACGCTTCTATGAGTATGGCCTGGGTTAGTTCACGTTTAAGCATGTTCGCGCATGGAGTTATAAACAATTACAGCCTCACAGCAGGAGTTTACCTTACCGTCAAAGCGGAGTCAAACAGCCTGCTGGCTGATGACACTTGTCGGAAAGTTTCATGGTTGCCTTGCCTTGCCTTGCCTTGCCTTGCCTTGCATGAGTGAAGTAGTGATATAAACAAGTGTTAGGAACATAAAAGGCTCATTTTGTTGGCCGAATCGGAGATCATCAGGGCTTTAGTTGCATATGTCGCTGGCTGCAAGGTGTTTAATGGAGATATAAACCATGAATGACTGCTCTTTCAGATAAGCGCTTATAATTTGAGAAGGAAAAGAGCTGAAATCGAGAGGCAGTGATGATAACCTTCTTATCACAACCGACTATACCTATCAAGAAAAGAAACACATTTCTGAATGGTGATAATATATCAGTCTTTTAGGTTATGGAACGTACTGAAGGCTTCAACAGAAGTCATTGAATGCTGGGATATCTGTACCATTGCAAATTTTAGTGCGAAAGCAAGGTTTTCGATGGGTAAACCCCGACCGACACCTTGTGGTGTTTGTTGGTTTGTGCCAAGTGAAACCGGTCTTTGTGGTTTTGCGACGTTTGGGGCTTTGCGCCAAGTGAACGAAGCAAATGGCAATAAAAAACAATGAAAGCCTGTATCAATAAATAACACTGAGGCGCAAAACATTTTCACTTCGGAATTCCTGATGTCATTTCTCCCACTCTCTAAAGGTTCATGCATGTTTTATACCATGCTCTAGACTTCCTTACGCGCATTCTTTGAAGAAATTCAAGTTATTGTCCCCTATATCAATTGTGCTCTTCAAACGACATGAAAACCGGCCATAGAATGTTCCACTTTTCCAACAATGCGTGTTGCCACCGAGATACTGAGTGAGAAAATGACCAGATTTTGCCGTCACCCCTCGCCCGCACTTGAGTTAACCACAGTCACGTTCGCGAGAAAGGCTGAAACACAGCGCATTCCACGGAAATCAGAAGACTAATTGGGTGCGCTGCTACTATACTACACATGCGGATGAAAACGCCCTGTTGCTTGTTTGCGCCGTAGTTTTAAAAGTTTCTGAACAAATATAGCAGCTGCTAAATGGCCTCAAGATAGCAACGCTCAGCGGCACTTGTTAATCACCTCTATCGTGCAAACTTTTCTAGAAAATGCCCTGCACGCGAACTACAAGGCTTCAGACACTCTATTTGTGAAACAATGAAGCAGCCCCTAGTGCTCGTGAACGCGGAATCCCTGCTCTAGAAACGTAATAAATGCACTCCAAGTTAGACAGGGTGGTTACACCGGCTACGCAGCTTTTGTGGTAGTTTCAGACATTGGTGTTTTTTTTTTATAGTGTTAAGCATGCTCTGGGTTCCCGTGTTTTATGACAGCGAGAACTCCGATTCCGGCTAAACCGAACGATTAGAGTCCTAAAGTGTTTCCTCGCAGCGGGTTGGAGTTATCGTAAAGGTAGGTGAGTAGTTTGCGACAGCTTAGATCTAGTATGGTGTAACTGTTTATTTATTTATATTTATACACAGTACCTACAGCGCCCTCACTGGGGCATTATGGTAGACACGTATACCCAAGAAAAAGAAGCGGGCGGGAGGGTGACGGGGTGAGCCACATCCGGCCAATTTTCCTCCCTACCTTTTGCAACGAACAAACAGCAGATAATAAAATGTAGAGCTTGGAAAATTGCCACTCCTACTGTGAAAATTGTTTGCAACATAAAAAGTTTTACATTTCATAGTTTATTTGCAAGTTCAAGAACTTGCAATGTGAAATAAGCAACGTACCTCTAATGTCCTTCCTCGCAAGGAGCGTTCGAATCTTTGTTTCAAGCTTAGTTTGCCAATTTAGGCAGTGCAATGTGATGCTCTGCTATTGTTTGTGAATTATTATCTTATTCAATGTTTGTACCTCTTTAACCTGTTGGTTTTACTTGATATTACTTCATCCTGCAGGATACATTTAGCTTGAGTTTGGCTCTCTAGCATTGTCACTGGACTTTGTTGTTGCTGGAAATCCTACCGCATAAAGTCTGCCTGCGCTAAATTGATTTCAAAGATTAATATATATGCTACCTTAACGTGCTCGAACCTCCAAAAAATCAGAAATTCTTGTAGCGGTATACAGAAATAAAGTTACTGCGATAGAGGCAAAACAGATCTTGATAGAGCAGTAGTTCGTTCATCCCATGGTAATCTTCGTCATCAACAACACATGGCACGTTAATGATCAATTAACATTCTTATCT
Organism: Amblyomma mixtum; assembly: GCF_055824585.1. Taxonomy (NCBI): domain Eukaryota; kingdom Metazoa; phylum Arthropoda; class Arachnida; order Ixodida; family Ixodidae; genus Amblyomma; species Amblyomma mixtum. Next base: position 58,934,672 of record NC_143020.1, on the reverse strand, counting down.
TCTGGCCGCATGGTTCTCAGAAGTTCTAGACCTAAATGCTCTAGACAACAAGAAAACTGGAAGAAGCATGGGTGCAGTGGTTAGTGCTTATGAGGCCGTTCTTCTCAAATTTTATAAAGCATCGCGGCAGTTTCGCTGCTTCCTAATAGCTATTGTCTTCCCGGCTTTACTAAAAGTCTTGTTTCCGTGCATGTCCTAGCGGCTCATAAGCACACGAAAAAGACGAAAAAGGACATTGCGCAGGACATTGCCCTCACAAGGACATTGCCCTCACACGAAAAAGGACATTGCGCAGGTAGAAAAAGATCAAAGGCGTGCTGTGCGCTTCATTTACAATAAATATAAAACCTCCGAATCTCCATCTCTCCTTATGCAAACAAACCAGATAAAACCTCTCAGCATCCGAAGAAAGATAGCAAGAATAGAATTTTTGTACTGCTTAATTCAGGGAAAGTTTGGCATCTCGGCAAGTCCTTATGTTACTCCATCATCAGCTCGAAAAACGCGACACACACACACAACTACAGCTTAACTCATCACTTCGCAAAAACAAACTCCCGTAAGTTTTCATTTTTTCCGAAAACAATCAGTGATTGGAACTCACTACCGGAAGAGGTTTTCACTTGTCTTAACTTCAAAGAGGCCATTACAAATATCTTTTAACCCCTGAAAATGCCCTTCTGAAACGTGCATTTGTGACTATTTTATATGTGACGAAGATGTGTATCGGAGTGCTTTTATATCTGCGTGCATGAATTTTAAACATATGTATGTACGTAAGATGTTCTGTAACCATTTCTTGTGCAATATGCTTTTGCCCTTCCTGCTTGGACCAAAAAGGTCTGCAGTATCATGTAAATAAACGAAGAGAGTGACCATTTCAGGGTATATAAATTTTTGTGTTTCTAACAGCCGTCTCGAAGACGTCGCACAATTTTTTTCTACTTTTCCTCTCTTATACTTGTACACCTGGCGCCTCTTCCCTTCTTTTAAAATGCTAAGCATTAAAAGCAGCAGTGAAGCCTGTAAACAGGTATTCATATCTGCTTAAGCAATGATGTTATCTGTGTAACCGCTCACGTCAGAGCGCTTCATGTTTCTAAACTTTCAATTTTCGACACTAAATTTTTTTTGCAAATTCCAGTACCCAATGAGATATTTGTTTTGTCTTCGCTTAAGCAACGGCGCGTAAAAAAAATCGATAGTTTTTAGTTGCCTGCACCCTTCACATGGCGAAAGTTTGTAATGTTTTCAGAGATCTGGGTGAGGTGTTGGAGTTCGCGAGGCACGTATTTCGACAAGTTTGTTTAGTAAATGGGCGTCAGCAATTTGTGATGTGCCATCATGTGTAATGGTAACCTTCCAGGAAGTGTCGGAAGTGTTGAATCGATTACTAAAAGGCCAGGAGCAAACGACCGTAGGCCCTACAGCAAGTTTCAGCAGACTTTAGAATTCCAGAGTGGAACGACAATGCCTTTCACTCCGAGTTAACTCTCTGCTGTAAGACTGGTCTGAGCCTAGCCGGGCCGTTTCTTCTAGAATGCGTGTAAAGCACCGAGTCCGCGACAGCTTGTTTGGTAGCAGCAAAAAATTAGGGAGGGCACTTAAGGCACCTTACGTGCTTTAAAGGCGAAAGAATTTTTTTCCCTTACATTTTTTCCTGCCTTTCTAACGACGCGCCTACTCGTAAGCATACAGTCGCAAGGCAAAATATTGTTCTGTGATTATTCAAGAGGCAGGAATATATTATTTGGAGCGAGATCACAGTATCTTATAACGCAAAGCAATAACTAGAAATTTAACCAAGGAAGTCACATATGGTCATATATGGTAAATCCGTAGGGACATTTGACCGTATCACATAGAATCTGTCAGAGTTCTTCCAGTGTCGATACAGGCACAGCCACTCACTTTAAGCTCCAGTGGTTTAGAGACAGCGAAGTAATGTGAATGAATCTATGGTAGACGTTACCAAACAGTGATTGCAAGATCAGTGGCTCCAAAGCAGGGAAGTGATGTAAGAATGCAAGATTAGGATTAAAATGCGCCAAATTTAAAAGTTAATCCCGTTTGTATTTGAAGAAAAAAGAAAAAGGTATACCTTATACCACTCCGCCCTGCTAAAGTTGGTGCATCTACCCAGGTGCGATGTAAAATCCTAAATGTGAGGCAGAGGATAGGTGCCGTGGAAGGTCTTGGTGCTCAACGCTCGATAGTGCCCGCATAGGCGCCAGTCAAATGCCTCTTTCTTGGCAACGATATTTGGCAGGGAAGTCCGCGCGCTAGATGCCGGAAGTATTATGCCGAGCGGCAGTATGTGGGAGCCATCACGTTTCGCAATAGCCAGGCGGTCACCAAACACGCTGCATGGCAGTGCTCTGGCTGGTGTACCCAGCATGAAAATGTGAGGCATCATCGTATGCTTATGCAGCTGAGGGCCATTGCATGGCTTCGTCAACTCCACAAGTCCTGCACGGTGTTCTCGAAAGGAGACAAAAGTACAGCAGGCGGCTGCCGGTGGGGTCAAGGCCGCACACGACTCCAAGTACTGAGAGACGATACAAACCATATACCAGGCGATGACGTCGTATGTTGATGTGCAAATCGAAATACGAGAGGAAATCTGAGCCGATGATCAGGTGGTCAACGTCAGCGATGACAATACCAATCGAAGATTGTGACGGAGAACCACGTCAAGGGTGAGGGAACGAAATTGATAGGTCAATGCTGAATAGCCGTTTGCAGCGCATAACGACCGAGATAGGGAAGGGCGGCTGGGAAGTGGAGCGAGATCACATGCCGTCGTCAGTGACCTCGACCGGCGTTTTCCGACTAGGAACGAAGAGACGTGTTCTTCGTGGCACGATATTCGAACCACCGGTGGTACCAGCAGTGTGGCCGAGGGCTGCGGCTTCGTCCTTAGAGTGTGGGCGATGGAAAGTATTCACGTCCGTGTAAACACTTGAGGGCGCAAGGCTACATAGAGAAAAGAGCGTTTGACATGTATCGAGGCTACTAGCTAACTGTCATGCCGTGTCACCGTCGCCTACTTTATTTTCGCCATCTTCGTTCGAGTGCTAAAATATCTTGTTCCTTAAGAATCATGACCTTCCTAACTTTTTTATACTTCCCTTAAAAATTGACAAAGGGTGCATAGGAAGTCGAGACTATGTTCTGTGCAAAGTCGAATGGATTTAGATCTGTGACTTAAGGCTTATTTATGATAAATCAATCGCTTCGAAGAGGTATGTTCGGCACACGAAAAGCTCATTTCCCTTCTCATTGGACACTTTTATCAATGATCTAAAGCTCTATCTTGATAAGACCCGTATATAAGAAAATCGTCCTGAACACCTCAGCGATGAACGCCGTCGTCGCCTTCAGCAGTGCGTCTTTCGCGTCTTCTGGCGGGTGCTTTGCACGGCGAGTCAATGACAATGATCATGGCGGCAACTAAGCACTGAGGATTAACCCTTTTCACATTTAAAAATGTAGCGTACGCTACAAACATTCAGTCACAAAACAGCGTGTTCATAGCCTAAACAGATGTAGCTGCAATCCCCGACTAGGTTCACTCCTATGCGACTTATGCCCTGTCTTTCCTGGGATCAAAAATCTGCGCGTTATGACTAGGAGTTTTGCATACATATTGGCTCTCTATGCCTCACTGGCACATCGTAGCAGCCAATCTCAAGAAGTAAGTTCTACCCATCGAGTCTTATTTTTCGTTTAGAAAATGCATCGCTGCCTCACGGAGATATGCCAAAAGGGCATATTTCCGTGGCTTGTCACAACTAGAAGTCACCATGCATCGGAGATGTGCCACCGTCAACGCAACCCCCTTATTTTTACCTATACAGCTGCCAACTCATCTATAGAAAGCGTCCAATCATTCAAGTACCTCGGTGTAACACTCTGCAGCGATCTTTCTTGGCGAACACACATTACCACAATCATATCATCTGCTAACAGATCTCTAGGATTCCTAAACCGTCATCTTCGTTATGCACCGCAGCACGTGAAACTTCTAGCTTAGAAAACCCTTATTAGACCTAAGCTCGAGTACGCCAGTCTAATTTGGAATCCACACCAAATATGCCTAACAAATGCAGTCGAATCAGTTCAAAACCGCGTCATTCGCTTCGTTCATTCTGCATATTCATATACGATCAGCGTTCCATCTCTAAAGAATAATTCCGGTCTCGAAATCCTTGAAACTCGCCGTCGCGTCGCCTCCATGTGTTTGCTGCACAAATTTTTCCATAGGACACTGAATCAAACACCTTACATTTCTCATCCGACCCGCATATCTCACCGCACTGCACACCCCTTTCAGATCGCCCGGCCTCTATCGCGCACTGCAACTTTTTCAGGTTCCTTTTTTCCCCGCACCATTGTTGACTGGAACGCCCTCCCCGCCGATGTTGCCGCCATCACGTGCCCATCTTTATTCTTATCAGCTGTAACCACCTCTATTGTACTGCAATGCAATGACATGTATTTATTATTGTTGAATATATTAACCCACCCCTTATGTAGGGGGCCCTTAAGGTGAATAAAGTGAAGTGAAGAAGTGAAGTGAAGAAATGATGCGCCATCGAGGCAGCCAATAGCTGAAAGCAATGTCACACGGCTATATTTGAAAAGCTCATCGCGCTCTCTCGTAAAGAAAATTGAACCTGGAGAGGATGTGATCTTATTCCTCCTCTTAGTTCTCTTCCTTGAACGAGCTACTGGTTTTTCTCTGCAACACCATCACGAGCCCATCGAAAAAGAAAAAAAAAACTGCGCAAGGATCGTGTTGACTACTTTGAAATGCAGCTTTGTATGTCGGTGAATTCGAAAGATTTTAGAATGCGAGGGTTTTCATTCATGTTGGAATGTTGTTTAACGCAGAAGCAGTCATCTGTGCGCAAATTTACATTTCCAGGCATACATGCAAGACTTCCCGTAGACTTCGTTAATATAGCTTTATTCTTTGAAGAGAAGGACCAACGCGAGAACGATACAAAAATAACCCATTAGTGCGTATGCAAAGTATGCATAGTGAGTGAATGATACATATGAAATTACTGTTCGCTTTCATTCCAACTGAATTTTGTGTATTTACTTCGGTTCAGTCTCCAAGTAACGCCGAAATAAAAAAAAACTATTTTTAAGGCAAAGAGCTCGATTCATGCAGTTTAACGTTGCCTTGACTCGAATGTGACTTGATCCCGAACAGATTTTTCATTGCAGTAGCGAATACGTTGCAATGGATGTTCCGAAATTACACCCGATACATTGTCAAAACCAGAGATAGTCAATGAAATCGCAAATTTCAGCGGAAGCCACATAAACTTGATTTTAGAGAGTGGGTTCGAGCCTGATAAAAAATTTGAATGAAGTTGTTGACAGACATTATCTCTTCGTAATAACTGATAGAAAATGCATCGATCATAATATGATTGTTTTTCAAAATCACTAAAGCATTCTTTTTATTTTCATTTAACGGGCCTTACTCAGCATTGCTTTTTCTTATTGCCATATGTGTTGCACTCGAGGAAGGAATTTTTTAACTCAGGAGCTACGTTACGCAAATGGTATAAATTATTAAATTGTAGAAATGCTTCAAATATAGGCTACGCCTAAGTTAGAGATACAGGCAGAATTTTCTGTGATCTCGGCTTTCTGTTTTTGCCTTGAAAGAGGCTTAGACGCCTAGTGATCATGAAAATGAGCTCTAAAAACAAAAGTGCGCAACATTCCTAATAAACAATTTTGTGCCAGCAGCGTCCGCCTCGTTGGGCTCCAGCTCTGAACTGCAGCTTGACGTCATGGCCGACTGGCCACTCTGAACTGCCACATTCTTGATGACGTCAGCGTCACCGGCAATCACTGGTTGCTCCTGTGAACAATCAATGGGTTCGGTGATGTCAGAATCAGTACAGCCTCTACACCCTAACGTCATGTAATGCAGCTGGAATTTCTGAGTGGCTCCCCTGAAAACGTCCAATTCATATTAAATTAGTTTCAATTCAACGCCTAACAATATTACTTGCTAGAAGGCCCCAAAGAACGAATCATATTGTTTGATTGCTTTCCAGGTTTTTTGCTGTGCCTCTTTGAAAGATTGGGGCGAGAGCGGTTGTTACTCGGAACTCCCATCTCGCAAAGTTTGTTAGTAAGCTTAACCTCCAAGATTTTTTCGAACAAAAAAGATCGTTCACACACAGATCTGCTCTCCAAACACACCTGAAGAGAAGTGTTAGCGCTCGGAGAGATGCAAAGAGAGTATTAACAGGGGTTAATTGGCTAATTGAGCTAACTGGACTAATTGCCCATCATTTTTAGACAAATATTTTCAACATTGGGGAAGTCCAAGGTACTTGTAGAGAAATATTGAAGGTAATGGTCCATTCTTTCGATATGTAGCAAAATACTTCTTTTACAGTGTTTCCATCACTCCCATGGAGAAGTTGAGACTGCCATACAAAAACAACAGGGACCCCTTTCTACGACAGCAAAATCATTAACAGCAAGAAAATGCAATCCTGCGGCAAGAGTGGGTGAGGCAACAAACGCGGATTAATGACATCCTAGTCTAAATAAAGAGGAAGAAATGGGCTTGGGCAGGGCATGTAATTCGAAGGCAAGATAACCGCTGGTCCTTAAGGGTAACGGAGTGGATTCCAAGAGAAGGCAAGCGTAGCAGGGGGCGGCAGAAAGTTAGGTGGGCGGATGAGCTTAAGAAGTTCGCGGGGATATGGTGGCTGCAATTGACGAAGGAGAGGATTAATTAGAGAGACATGGAAGAGGCCTTCGCCCGGCAGTGGGGGTAGTCAGGCTGATGCAAGCCTGCCGACGGAAGACCTGAGGATATATTGGCTGTTATAGTGAAATTTTACAATATATGAAAAAAATTGCGCTCATAAACTGCTTCCCGTTCGAAAATGCCTTTGTGCAAATTTTTTGGGTATGCAACGAATAAAAAGATTTAGGCGTCCGATACAGAAACGCTTCCACTCCGTTACGACGGTTCACTCTTCATTACGGTGTCTCTCATTTGCCCTGGGGCAAGTAAGGCTTACAATCGTGATAGCTATGATGCTGACATATATCATGGGTGTCATTTTTAACCAGGCAAGGTATGGCTTGCTCTGACTGTTCCGCACCACATTGGCATTCTGCTCCAGGACTGCATATATGGACGCTAAGCCCACACACAGCATAAAAAAAATTAGGCACTGAATAGAGTAATTTCAAAATCCCAATTCAAAAGCATTTTGCGAGACGCGCTCAATTCATCAGTCATGCTGTACTGCATTTGGGCATTAGCGAGTGATTTAAATGAGAACAAAACATTCTTCACTCTAGCGCAGTTGTCTTAATTAGAACTGCTGTTGCAGTTGTTGAGAGCACTCGGTCAAGAAAGCTTTCTTCAGCCAGTATGCGGGAATGCTGGGAAGCAAAAAGTTGATCATTGGCTCGGCTAGTATTTTTTTGAAAAGTTGCTCACCAGGAACAATGCGAGTTCCTCGCGAGTGAAGATCGGAAAATGAGCTTTAATTTTTGAACGCGCCCAATGCCAAGCGTTCAGTATAATTAATTATAATGATCAATTGGGAATCGTCTTGTTCCTAATAATGTAATCCACAGCGAGTATTACCTCTGCTTTTCAGAACATTTATAGTCGGCCAACAGGTCATGGATGTGTAGAAAGAGGGTGTAGAAAGAGGGGAAGGTTCCAAGGATTCCATCATAATTCCCGCGAATCTGCTGAATGTGCCATGACTCAAGGGGCAGCCTTTTTTGCGGGACCGGCTAGGTTTCCGCCCCTATGGTTCCCTCAAAGTGAATTTTATGGTTACATCCCTCATCCACCTCGGCTGCCGCGCTCCTCTCACTGTAAATTTCTCTAACGTCAGCTTTGTTCTGCTTCATTCGAGCAGCTTCCGAAATGTCGTGTTTCTCTGCAGGAACTTAGTTCGCTCGATTTCTTACTTGAAATAAAAAAAAAGCATTTTCTGGCGCTTCAAGTACAGACCCATGGCGTAAACCGAATATTCCATTCCTAAAGAAGCTGAGATAGCCGTTTTCTCCCAGCATGCCATAGATGCGATGCTTGCATGGCGACAGTTTTCCGTGAAGAGTGCCTGCACCGATTTAGAAACCAGCTACGTCACGCTATCGCGTTTCGCAATTCACGAACCCGGTCTCGGCAAGCCGCATGTGATGGCAGTCGGAATAAACGTCAGAACTTGGTCCGAAAAAAGTAATAAACGAGTGAAGAAAAAAGAAAACAAAATAAAGTGAAAGGAGAGGCGTTTACTCGAGCCCACCACTCCGACGGTTGCGGCGTGCCCGATACCGTTCTTTGTCACGCAAAAGGGCCACCTACTGACATGCGCTGAATTTAGCCTCACAAAAACCTGGCGACAGGCACTTATCGCCGAACGTCGTAACATATCGATCGGGCAGTCCTTGAAAAAAGAAAGAGGTTTTTTTAGGGATCTATTCTGAGTAGAGTCTGCAATCAGGCGCGGAAAATAAATGCTGAAGTTAAATGCACCTACGAAAATCATCAATAGCTGGAAGAGCTGAGGACCGTACGTTTTTCGCAGACTATATGGAGCTGCAGAAGAAATAGGAGTAAAAAAAAGTTAGACGTCAAGGCTGGTGGTTCGTTGTTCAGTCAGGAGCGCGTTAAAAGTGTGAATGATATTTCAATGTACAAATCAGACCTTCTATATTATTTAATACCGTTTTTTTTCTTTCAATTCGTGTTCTGCTTTGTACAGCGTGGGGAAGATGGAAACTTAGCTGCGGTATATAACGTTGCTTCAGCCCGGACTTGACGACTATTTCATTCAAAGTTTCATCATAGATATATTCCAGGAAGCGCTGAACAAAGATGAACGATTGCACAGAAAGGAGCCGAATATTATTTTTACAGCATAATACTCTACGTTAGAACCACAAAGAGTTTGGTATAGTGATAACGCTGTACAGAACTGTTCATATGAAACATCACCGGAGTTCTCATCGATTAGGAGGAATACGTTGCTTATCTATCGCTCGCAGAAAGTATAAAAACCTTTCGGCTAAAACGTGGGTGCCGCCTTAAGGTTGACAGCACTCGATAAAAGGTTTTGATTAAAATCACTTGATCGCTGCACAAGAATGTTCGGAATGGCTCGTCCAAGAAATAGTGCGGAAGACAGAACCCGTCTTGAAACCGAGCCAAGTCAATCCAAGGTCATATACGAAACCACAAGGCCAAAAACCGCTCTTTTCACTCTCAGGTACATAGGACCAGTCACTGTGTGGATCTATCTTTAGGTAGCAATGCGCTACTAGTTTAAGGGAAGTAGACCGTAAATTCAAGCAGCACGTGTAGTTCAAATTTTCCATCTTACACCTCATAAGCCGCACAGAGGGATATACTCCCTGCCCTGGAAGGGAATTTTATTTATTTGAGCCACGACTTTCGCACATCGATCAGGACGTGTATGCTGTAGTCCTACCGAAATGCTCTCCGCTCACGTATCTATCTTTAGCAGAACTTCTTTTTTTATAGTAAATAACATGTCAAATCTCCCCTCATCTGCCATGGAAACAACTCTGGGGAGAAAAAGGCATGAAATGCAAAAATGCACAAACCAACGAATATTTTCTGCTTTTGTTCGAAAGGCATGGACACCAATTTTCGCCAATTCTGCAGGTGTGCTGCCCCATAATTAACGGGACAGTTCACGTTTTTTGTATGAGACTAATTTCTGGCAATCACTAAATCAGGGGCCTCAATCACGCAGCCAGCATTGTCGTGCCTCGCGCTGGTCCCTAAGGTTCGATATTTTATTACAGAAGCACTGTGACAGAGTCATAATCTTTTCTTCACAGTTTCAAGCGCGTCTTTGATTACCGCTCATGGTTTGAAACGGCGCTAGCCAAGCTTACTGACCATGCGTTAGTTACGCGGTTGCTTGATATTTTCTGTACAAATCAATCAGGAGTGATCTGTCTCATTTTACCACTATTCAAGATTAAAAGTCAGCGCTTGCCTTTCGCTGCATCCGAGCCAACAAAAGGAGGACTGAAATTGCCATAAAGTGTATAAGAAGTGCGCTTCCCTCTCTCTTGCTTTTCTTTTCTTCTTTCCCTTTCGGGATACTGGCCCGACGGCGACAAATGTATTTAGATGAGCCCGCGTGACTAAATGAGTTTGGGACGCCTGCCCTAAATAATACTTGCGGGCTCCTGAAACAAATGCTTTTCGTTACTTTAGTCTCGAATACGTTTCGGCGGCTCTTGGTGGCACCAACGCATCTGATAAGCCAAAGGTTTATTAAGAAGCACTTTTTAAAAGGAAATATTTTATAATGCAATTTTTCTTATTTTGTTAGATTTCTCTGTAACAATCAAAATATCGGAAGATGTCTCCTTGGCAGGCGTACATTTGTTTGCTATTAACGTTTTCGCAATCCTCAAAACGTTTTTCTGGCATGTAAATACCATATGGATTCTCCTAACTATTTCGACAAAGATGATGTTTGCATGTTTCTTAACGAGACGCAAGCCCCGCGGCCCATGTGGTAGGAAACTTGGCAAGGACGTAAATTCTCGGATAACTGAATTTTTCTAAACCTTTTTCATGATAGCGGCATCATCTTTTGCAGTACATTACAGGATGGTTATGTAAAACTAGTCAGTGAAAAGGTTTTCAAAAGTTTAACACAAATTACAAAATCTTATTCAATCGCTCTCTTGAATATTTTCCACGAAGCGGTGATTAACGGCAAAAAAAGGAAAGATTTCTTCTAGAATCTGTCGGCTACGCTTCCTTTCTGACGCTCATCAAAGAGGAACTCTAATGAGCAGAGAGTTCATCATTTGAAAGAAAATTTTGCCTTTCATAGGTATTTTCGTACAAGTTCATACCTCAGAATCCAAAAACAAAAGTCCAGAGATGAGCAATACTTTGTTTACTACGATGTAATACAGGGCGGCCGTACTTGCTGTTATACGTAATAAACGCGCCCTTCCAAAGCACCTTGCGCAAACGAGGCTTAGTAGAACTTTCCCTGAGTTGCTCCAGGAGCTTGTTAGCGAATTCCAGGGAGCCGCTGTTTGAAAATTTGGTTTTTCGGTTCGATTCTCTTGCTTTTCGTTGTCACGCTGCTTTCTTTCGAAGACCTCAAATGCCCCCCCCCCCCCCCCCCCTCCACACACTCGTAGTCTGGCCTCGTCGTCAACTCCCAGACATCTCCAAGCGTTTGCTTTTGAATTCCCCGTTTGCTGGCAACAATACCCAGTATGCGCAACAATATATCCCTCGTCGTTTTGTCAACGCGCTCATTACTATGGTAATCTTTTTATCTCGCAGAGCGGCAATTAAGCGAATAGCAGTGGAAAAGGAATGCATGTCTGTTGCGTCATTTACGTCTTTGTTTTTAGCTAGAAAAAAAAAAGGTTCGGATTAGTAGGGAGCAGGCCCTTATCATTTCATTTTTACCTTCACAGGTGACACACAAGCCGCCGAACTCTGTATTCAACCTATAAAAGTTGGTTTCCAGAAAAGAACACAGAAGGTTTCGCGTTACGGGAGTTTTCTTTCGTCTTACGTATTCACTGTTCCCGCTAAAGTTTGTAATTTTGAACAAAAGTTGCAACAAGCAAACAAACAAAAGCTGACGTCACAGGTTTTGCTTTAAGGCTTAATGTGCAACACTGAGACACCACATCTTTAGAACTTTTCTTCGCTTGACGCATGACAACCTTCGTTGCCTAAGTGTCACTAAATTCACATAACATAACACAACTCCACCTTTCGAAAGTTTTTTTTTAAGTTTTGTGCAGTGCAAATTACGCAAGGTACTCTGCTTTGCAATCACTTGCCCTGAAAACGTAGGACCTTTTCCAATGATGCCTGGTGTAAAAGCTTCGCCCAGTTGCCACATTTTGAAATTCGTCTTTAGACTTTAAACGTTCCTTTCACGCCGTTTATTTCTTTCAACATTTACAGATCCCGCACAGCGAAAGTGAAGAAGTAAAGCTGACTAATTGCGGTTAAATGTATTGTCACTATAATGCTGAAGGCTATGATCTCAGACAAATAATTACGCTATACAGACGAGTCGAATAACGCTGACACGACGTTGTGATAAAAAAAAATACCTATATTTACTCGACATTGATCTTTAGGCTCAATCCGCGTAAAGAGAGCGACACTGTAACGTTTATCGGTGAGAATGGACGCCTATATTTTTATTTATTTATTCAGAACATCGTAAAAGGTTTGAAGGTCATACGTATGAGAGGTGTGGGTTTGTGTGTGCGCGTGGGATGGGAGGGGGGTTCAGTACGTATAAGAAAACTGCAAAAACCAGAATCAATAGGGCAGCTACGACATGAAAATATATTTTTACATCTTTGACTAAGCATACAAGCAAACGAGAATTAGCACATAGTAATACAAATAAATAGCAGAGAAACACCAATAAGGCATAAGGGAAGGTATAACTAACACAAAAATAACGGTGCACGTTTTTGTTACGAAAGCAACACTACGCGAGTCGCTGAGCCATTTCGCGGAGCTGACGAAAGGCCATACTGCGCATGCGCGAGAAGCAGAGACGTCACACGGCGCACAGCTGGCGCGCCTCACCGTCGCTGCGCGGGTGACTCAGAGGAGCCGCCGCCACGCTCGCCAGTTGCGCATGCGCAGTAGCGGCGCATAGCTAGCGTGCCGGGCCGCCGCTGCTGCCGCGCGCTCTCCATGTTTCCTCCAGGTTTAACCAGTGCTAAACCACTGCCAATTTTAGAAGAAAGAAATGCAAAGAAATATGGTAAAAGCACAGGAAACAAGTAGTCTGCAAAAAAATTGAAGGCAAGCGTCGCTGCGTCTTAGATCATGGAATTTCGACTCGATAGGTTCAATGGCTATGTGCGCTAGTAAGTTGTTGCACTCGATGATAGCGGGTCGAACGAATGACTTCGAAAATATAGATGAACAACATGGATGCGCTTAATTTTGTGCGGATGGTCTAGACACGAAAAGAAGGAATCTTTTAACAGGAAAAAAATAACAATGAAGCGATGAGGCGATTTGAAAAAAAAAACAGTTATTTTCAAGGTGAAGTTGAAAGTATGATTACGAATCCCTTGCCAGAGAATTTTGAGGAAACTTAGAGAAAGTTTATTGAATATAATTTCGGAACACGCCTCCTATCACGTTCTTTTATGTCCAGTTAAACAAGCTTTGATTTTGGTGGTGCACGCTCTCAGCAGAGCGGTAACAACAGCATTTAGGCGACAATCGTGCTTGCTGTCCTCGCACTTAGGTATTTACTGTGCAAAGTCTTCCAATATACAAGTTCACAGACGGCTGGGGTCTGTTAAAAAGCAGAAAATGATTTGTTTCAGTGACATTCTGTCACCAGTGCTAGGGCTGCTTTCAGAACAATAACCAGTTCGCAAAATCAGACGGTTATTTACGTATATCAGTTAAGAAAACAGCTCATCATACGGTTTAGCAGATAATTTCTATTGCGCTTCGCGGGGGAAAAAATAAAAAGTATTTCTACTTCTGTGATTTGTACAGAATAAGCTTTATATAGCTGCAAGCTTAGCCATAGTTCTCATCATTGCCTGTTTCGTGTTAATCCAATAATCTTTTTAGCACAAAATATTCTTTATTGCCAAGTTTCTGTGCATTCACGACTCACTTTTTAAAGCATTAAAGCCACTCAGAGCGCATAGAACTGATTAGCCCTGTTTCGATCCGCAGATAACCGGTATTCGAGACTGGAGGCCTAGGCATGATTGACTATTGTATGCTAAATTTGTTTTCTCTCTCATGCTTATTCCTCGTATAAGACAACAAATTACTCTTGAGGCGAATTCTGCAGGGAGTTGTTCAAACCTCACCTTTGCCTCTGATTACGTTGTGATGTTCTTCAAACTGCACCACGACTCAAAGAGCAAAAGTAGCACTGATGTAAACCTCACAAATTTACGCCAGCTGCGTCTGTGTCCCCGCCGCAAGCGAAGTTATTCAAAGTATCCTCACACGTCGACCGCACAGTAGCCTACTTTTAACTCGAATTCAATGTGGCAACATGTTTGGGCCCCGGACTTTGCAACCTCCACAGAGATGCGTGACGTCAACGACTAGCGACACGCAACGTGTCCCCCTCGTTGTTCTGTCTCTGAACTTCACCACCAAAGTTCGCATTTCTATTCTAAGCCCACACCACTGCGTTGCTTGCGAGCTTGCGCAAAGCAATAGGAATGGGAGTCAACGTTTTGGGATTCAGACACGATTGTTTATTTACTTCAGGAGCAAGGCACAAATGGGATGTCGAAACATTTTCCATTCCGCCACCTACTGGAGGGAGTTGTTAGTTTACATGCAAAGCAAACGGTCTTCTTTCATGAATACACAATGAACTCTCCATCCTCGGGCAAATCGCGTTCGTCATCTCGGAGTAAAGAGGGGGAGGCAGTTTAAATGGGCCGCCACAAGGCGCTCGGATGCGTTCCAGTGCATCACTTTTTCCGAATGTATAAATATTGCGAACGTAAACAATTAGCAACATTGATCAAAACTTTTTTGGCACACCCCCCATTCAAACTTCACTACAGGAAATTTGAACACGTGAAAGGCGTTATTATAGGTTTTGAAACATGGAGTGTCGGCGTAAATACGGCGACAGGGAAGCGAAGAAAAGGCATTTCTTTCGATTCTAGGCGCACTTTAAAAGCTGAGATCGTTATCATTGAAGCAGAAGAAGCAATAGAAGTCAGTGAAAATCTCGACAGCTGTTGGAATTGTGTATCCGTGAATCTCCGTTTTATCAATCAAATCGAAAACCTATGAGTGCATGAAATTCTTTATGTAGGCAGGGGAGGAAAGCATAACAAAACACCAGCTTATAGGTCAAGCTCTTAACACTTAAGAAATAATGTTTGCAGTGCTTCTGTGTTTTCGAACGAACAATTTCATTTCAGTATCGTAAAGGCGGCTTGGCCAGAAAGCATCACGACGAGAGGTTTTTGGTTGCAAAGGGGTGGAATCAAAAAAAAAATTATAAGTATGTCAGTGAAGGCGACACCAGGAAAGATGAAATCAGCCAAACACTGGATAACAACTAGCTACCTGGTGGCACAGGGGAGGATACAGCACCTGCCACATCCCCAAATTACAAAAAAAAAAGATTAACAGTCCAAATTTTGTTCTCGTTCACAATTGCCGTAGTATAAGGCGATGTTTGCGCCTGCTGTTATATTTCCCTGAGTATAATCGAATCATAAGAGAAAAGAAGTCACGCAATTCATTTCAGGGTTTTATTTCAGGGTGGTTAAACGCGGCAGGGAGCAAATGATGACCAAGTTAAATGGTGTCTTTTGAACGTAGTATCTTGTTACATGGGGATCTTTTAGTCCGTGCCAAGTATTACAAAAATATTTTGCGTCCTCTACAGCGGTCTGCTTTTTCGTTCTACTAAAGTTGGCAGCCAAGATACCACACTTTAAAAGGGTAGCGAAGACATAGATACAGTACGGCTTTCGATCTGCGAGCTCCACATTTCTACTGAAGAAAAAAAAAGCATGAAATATCAATAGTTTAAAAACGGACTTTTCCAAATTGTCTAATAAATGAATCACGCAATAATAGATTACTAGCTTATATTGCAAGCTCGAGAATGCACGTTTGTTGAAAAACACTTGCTTTAGGTTCTGGTAAGCATCGTTTTTGTTGTCAACACTACGTTGCTAACTTATTGATCTATTCACGATGGTTGAGGTATGGGTGTGTTTCTCGGCCGGAATCCTTCCGGGACCCGACGATAAAGCTCGCAAGACTCCTTCGCCATCGCCGAGCCGTATGGACAGAAGAAGCTGACGGCGAATTGCGCGTACTGGGACAGGGCTCCGTTGACCCTGCGGGGCACAGAAAAGAAGACAGGTGAAAGGTCATGACAGAGAAACCCAGGAGGAGGATTCTGTGGTGTTTAATGACTCTACGCATGACAAGAGCTAAACGAACAAACATGTGCGTACGCGTTGCGCGAAGTATTCACACAGCGCAATAATCACGAATAAAAAAGTTAGGCAACGGTTCAACACTGTCGAATTGAGTTTCACACAGCGAAAGCTACATGGGCATGATTAAACATGGTTTAGTCGCATTTTTTCGCTGTCGAGCCCGCTCACGGCGAGCGATGTCTGCCGGATGGTCACAAGCGGCTTGCCGCAGTGTTCGAAGATGCAGTGCACTATACGTGCGTTCCTCAGCGCGCTTTCCTTCCTCCATAGCGTCTAAGTTAAGCGCACAGCTCCGGTTATATAACCCCACACCTGACATCACAACTGTGAACTGAATCACGTCACTCAACGTGATTACCACCCCGCTTCTTACTGTCTCTGCCGACAACTTGCAAGGTCGAAATTCATTGCCGAAATTCAATATCAAAGTTCAAGGTCAGGGTTCAAGATAAAAGTTCAAGGTCCAAGGTGGTTCACTAAGTGGACCACATATGGTTAGGCACTTGTGCCTAGCAACACTAGCCATGATATCTCAAGGCCGTTTCACGGTTATTCGGAGGCACACCACGAAATGCGTCCCAGCTATGGTAGTGTAGCTTTCGCAACAAAAATCTACAAAGGATTGATGCGATTGATGTGACGGAGTAGGCGTTGGCATTGGTGTCTTCCATAGAGCAGCCGTGGCCGATGACAAGATCAGACCATACGAGTGGGGGGGGGGGGGGGGCGATAATGTTCACTAATCACCGTGTGACTAGCCATAATCGCTTTCCACTCTGGCGATCACATCCACCAGTCACATTAGTGTCTCTCGCCGTACACTCTCTCCGTCTCTTCACTCTGATTTCACGACTGAGGTATCCTTCTCGCCCCGTCAATCCCAACCATGGAGCATTATGGGTCTCTCATCTCCCCTTCTGCCCTGAAAGTGGATACGGGGATTTCTCGTTCTCCACATAGACTCCTCGCAACCGAGGCTATACGCGCCAACGACGAACGACAACACCGGGCACTTTTTTGCGATAACCTGCGTTTTGATTCTAGCGCATAAAAATAACAAGCTTCTCTGTCTTCGCTTCACAAGAGTGGCCTAAAAAGCTGCTTTCCATTCAGCTCTTTCACGCCCAGTACGTTCGTTTCTAGGTACACTTGTATCCCAAAACCAAGATCATGGCCCTTCTAGTGAGCGCGCTCTGAGTACGCCATGTGGAGTACGTCCACAACGCCAATATTTTATTAAACTGGAAACTAACAAAGAGGCTTGCCATTAAAAAGGAAGAAAAGCAGCGCAGTTGGCGCGTTATGGTAAACAAACGGCTCACAAGATGCGGACAGACACAGAAGGGTAAGAGAATGAGGTGCTGATTACAGTATTCATAACAAAGAAGCCACCACTGACTGAAGTTCGGCGATTTTTTATGACGTTCTTAAACTAAGCGTAAATTATTGGAATGTTTACTTTCCCTCTCAATGGGCGGGCTCTGGATATTTGGGTAACGTTAATGCTGTACATGGCTTGCTATACGTGTATACTATCCTCTTTCTCACGGTAAACGACCGGAAGGTTACCAACTCCTACTCTTTCGTCATACACTCCTCCTTCCGGGGCAACCACTCTCCCAGAGTGCTTCACATGGCAATCACCCTTCGGATTACGCACTGCTACTACGACATGAAGTCCATGGAACGGGCGCTTAACAGATCTCGCTGTAAAATGATGCTAGCTGGACATGCGATACGTCATGTACATCGGACAGAAATAGTCTTAGATGGCGAATTCTGTGTTTCGAAGCATCAACACATTTGTCGCATCCCCCAAGGCATTTCTGTAACGGAATGTCTTAAATAAAGAAAGAAAGAAAGAAAGAAAGAAAGAAAGAAAGAAAGAAAGAAAGAAAGGAAGAAGGAAAAAAGAAAGAAAGGAAGAAAGAAAGAAAGAAAGAAAGAAAGAAAGAAAGAAAGAAAGAAAGAAAGAAAGAAAGAAAGAAAGAAAGAAAGAAAGAAAGAAAGAAAGAAAGAAAGAAAGAAAGAAAGAAAGAAAGAAAGAAAGAAAGAAAGAAAAAGAAAGAAAGAAAGACACCAATCACATTGGTGCATTAATTATGATACCGTACCTGGCTTGAGACGGAAGGTATTCAGTTCTTGGTTCCCCAGCGTGGTTTGTATAGGGCTCACAGGAAGACTGCAAGAATAGTTTAGAAGTGCAGCGTGCCTTAAGGAAGCTGAACATGCGATGCGCCACGAACGAGGGACAAGAAAGGACGTTTGACAAGGTAATTTCGTTCGTGCTCTGTCATGGCACGTCAGCGCCAAAATACTCACGGGCAACTTGAGCGAGAATGAAAAACGTCAGAGATCACTGCGACGACCCCCATTGGGAGAATGCGAAAGCATACATGCGTCCTTCACACTCGTCGCCCCTCTTTGCTTCACTTTAGACTGTTTGCCTCTCTTTTTGCCTCTTTTTCTCTCTTTTGACTCTGCCTCTTCCAATTTTTACATGTAAAGTTATTTTCACGTCTTGGCAGTATATGCACGTCCGGGGCTATTTTGACGTTTAAATGACCTTTTGGCCTCTAATTAGTTAACTAATTGCTCCAGATCAATCAAATTCGGCATGCAACGATATTTTATCATCTTCTATCAAGGGGTTGCGCGCTTTTCCCGCAATTTGCACGACTGGTACTGTTTTCACACCCTCGCGCTATATCGACATTTTATCTACTTTAAAATATAAGTGACATTTTTGGCTCTGATTAATTAACTAATTACTCCACATCGACCAAATTAGGACGCGCATCATCCTCTATAGCACACAATTATTCTTTTTCGCTTAACTCTCACACGAACGGAGAATTTTCTGCCGACACGATTTGCGTACACGAAATCGTCGACGTAGGCAAGTGATGCTTTCGAATTAAAATGGATTGTCGTGAAACAAGCACCAACGCAATATGGGTGCCATTGAAGCTGATACCGACGCTGAGAGGCAAATACAGGCATATCAGCGCTGATTCTGGCGTTTTCTGAAGCTTTGGTAAGCCGCTGCAATGAGCAGAAAGCTAGGGGAAACCGATCCTCGGAAGAGCATCCCGGTATATCAGCACAGTTCTAAAACATTCCTGCATGTAGAATTAAGGAACGCACTGGGGTCATAAAGTACACTATAGGAGCAGTTTTTGCTTCGTTACATCAAAGTAAGCAGGCCTGGTATTCAACTGTAAACTGGTGCACGAGACAGAAACGTCAAAAGATGCAACTGCTCTTCAATTATTGTAAACCAACGCAGATATTTCCGGCATAAGCAAGAGAAGTGAAAGTAGAAAATAGGATACATTTTCACGATTGCGAAATCAGAATATTCTCTGCACGATATAAAAAAAACTCTAGCGACATATAAGGAAAATGCTCAAGTTTTAGACGTTATACACTCCATCATAGCTTTGTGGTGCCAACAAAGGACACTTAAATATTAAGGTTGCGACTTGATACTTTTCCGTTGAATTGAGTCAGGAGCACTTACTGGCAGAAAACTGAGAAATTTGAGGAGCTCCAATTTTATCCACGACCCTGTTGAGTCAGTGCAGGTACTTATTAGCGTTTCTTTGAAACAGTGCTAAATGCCTAACATTGGTAGGTGTCATTGCACGATAAACACGGTGCGTTTGTATTTCGATTTTTGACACAGCTCCACTCCAGATATGAGAGCCGCATATTTGTAAACAACACAAGCGTACTAAAGGTGTCATAAAAGACAAGCCGCCTGAGTTGTATGATTTTTTTTTCCAAAACGGTTTCATTCAAAATATCTTTTTCTGTCGGAGACACCCACGTAGCATGTTTTCAAAGAAGAGTGACTAGGGCATGCTGTTATCTCGTGTTGAACAGACTGCCTGTGGATATCATTCATTCACATCAAGCAATGTTTCCGCTAGGCCAGTTAGGCGGTGACACTCATCACAAAATTGCACTGAGAGTTTTCACAGAAAAAAAGCAGAATCAGAAGTTGTAGCGTACCTCCGCAAAAAAGAAGAACGCAACGTGTTCCGCAACGTAGGGACTGAATCCACGTACGACGATGTGCGCGTCACCGGCAACGCTTTGACTCAGGTTCAGGAACAGCTGCGTTAACAGAAATCAGTGTAATCAAGGCAAACCCGTTTGTTGTTATTAATAGCGGTGGCTATATTTAAGACTCCTCGGACATTTACATATAGAGGAAAACAAAACTGCGGCGTCTGTCAAGACCAAGTCGCTGGACTAAAGCTGTTGCCACAGCTTTTAGTCCCGGCTCCTCTTTTGTAAGAAACGAAATGAACTTCAAGTATTAAAACAACAGCTGCATTCGAAATGCAGTTTAGCGACAACGATATAACGATAGATAAGAAAAATATTATTATTGCAAATTAACAGCCTTTCTGAATTTCCAGCCTTCCATTTCAGGGTGAAGTGAAGCCTTGCCCCGCGTTCAGGATATGTTATTTACTGGAGACCTGGGTGTGGCGTCGACTGCGATGAAACGAAGGGCTGGAAATTCAGCAACGAATTTTTTCGAGGATGCATTCGAAATGGATATGCATTTTCAACTTAATTTGGAGTGACTTCAGCGTGACGGCAGCATGATACGAAAGCAGCAAGCGACCAGTCACAGAGATCACAAGGTAGCGGGTCCTCACGTCGACGACACCCTTGACCACCAGTGGTCGCAGGCAGCGGTTAACCATTGACTGCGGTATGCCACCGATGGCGAGGCCCTGTCGCCAATGAGCCATTGTAATGGTCGGTTCCCACAAACTCTTGACAGCCGAATCTATGTCACCGAACAATAGTAGCCAATGCCGGGATCCAAATTGATCCGCAATAGAAAATGTACAAATTCACCCTTGTAGGATGCAGACGCTGGTTTGGGAATTATACCTGCACTGAGTAGCATCCCATTTTCCATGTCCTGTAACTGACTGCAGAACAACATTCATAGGACGCCCTGGACAACAACAAAATCCTTCACGGCATATTCCCCGGAGTCGTGAGAATGAGTCTCAGTATGTGAGACTTATAGTGGCAGTCAATATCAATAAAAATGAAAATGCGGAATCAAAATATGGAAGCAGTTTGAACGTCTTTTTTTTTTCGATACATTCTGCCCACCATATTGTCTCTCAACAGCTTTATGAATGCAGTTAGTTTACTAGGGCAAATACTCCACCTCATTTCTAGCCATTCTTCCCCAGGCATAAGCGTTTGAAGGAAAACATTCGAAGAGCGCCAAAGCCGGTTTATGGATACCGCAAAATTCCGGTAGAGTGTACCAACCTGCTAGGCAAATTCTGTCAGGGTAACCAGAAATTCGAAATAGCAGTCTAGTTCACGAGTTTTGCCACTACGTAACCCATAACAAGAAACTAACGGCTGTATTATTTTTTTTTCGGGGAAAAAATACATATGATAATAGCGAAAATTGCCTCCCTAGCCTCTGTATCCGCGCGGAGTAGAATAGATCACTCGGGTGTGGCCCGCCGTATGCGCGCGTGAGAATGCATTATTGGCTTATAATCGTACGTAGTGAGAAGGGCTGTCCGCGTTTCGCAAACATCAGTGCGGATATATTTTTCCCTTCGTGTCGATGAAGACGGCATAGCCCTTTTATTAAGCATTCATTGTTTAAATTCTTAACACTTTTAAAACGAACGTTCGGCACGCATTTGGACGCCGTTGTTCCGGAGATCACTTAGATCCTAAAGCCAGTGGAAAAAGTAAGTTCATTTTCAGTGCGCGTAATTCAACTAAAACTGAAACTTGTCCTAGTGCAGTGTCATAGGCCGCATGGCTTAGTAGCGCCAGCAAAGATATGTCACAAATTTATGATAATGAAGCCATGCATAAAGTTTGTGCATGGATTCAAGATACCCTAGCAGAACACTTTGACGGAAAAAATTGATTTAGAGTAGCGGGAATTTAACGATTAGGATTACATCAACATACGTAGAGATAGCGAGAAAGCAAAAAACAATAGAAGCGCATTGTGGAGTGCGAGGAGAAATAAATGCACTTTTTCTGCTCCTCTGCTGAAATGTGATAGGCAGTCGTACCCAGAAATTCTGGACAAAAGCATTTTTGAGGGAGAAACTGTTTACGAGCGCAGTATTTTTACATAATATAAGATTTCACTGCAGCAATCAATATATACGCAGATCGGGCGACGGCAGTCATGTAATTTTTTTATTCACATTTTTCCTATCCTCAAAAGTGTTCCCCATTGGTTTTCTATGGCAGTGTTAACTCTTCGATGGGATCGATGGAAACACTTTAAAAGAAAGATTTTGCTACATAACAGAATAATGGACCACAACCTTCAATATTTTCATGGCGTATCTTACAGTTTTCCAATTTTCAAAATTTTTGCCCGAGAAAGCTGGACATCGTTACAACATTGGATGAACTCATGAACGGGTATGAAAGCACTGATAGTCTGAGCCACAGAAATACGTGAATTCCGCTGCGGAAACATGGTCTACTACAGCTTTAAGGCAGAAAAACAGGTACGAGGAGGAATATTGACATCCACCTCATTCTTTAGAAGACTCGTTGCCAATTCACACAATGGTTCTTTAACACTTAGGCAGCACTTACCTCCATGTATGGAGCGAGTGACAAGTGATCAGCCATGATGTCTTCGTACATCCAATGCTCGAATCCTTCCAGCTTCTGCAAGAACACGAGATCACTTTGTATTTCGAGCCGTTAGTAATAACACAAGGAGAAATTCTATCATGCTACTGCTGCTAACCCGAAGACTACTCCGCTTCATATCTTTAACAATAAACTAAATATGTGAAAGCCAATGCCAACTCTGTCATGGTGTGGTTTCAAGGAGTCAAACAAAAATTATCTCTCGAATAACGACAATGTACGGTGGACGTACATCGCATGGACGGCGTAACATTTTACTGTAAATACAGCAGCTATTAACACGAAGACCACATCGGTTTAAATATTTTACAATAATGCAAATCTGTTAAAGGGAGAACCAAATATAGCGATAAGAAGCCCTCCCGAAAACTCCGAAATGAATGAACGAAAACTAAACGATAACCTTCTCTCCTGGAGTAAAGTATATTTCTGTCTAGAATGGCAACGCTTTACGGTACATAAAAATTATACCTATGGCCTTACGTCATTGCTCCTCATCGGAAACCGATATTTTCGCCCCTTTATATACGTTGAAAATATTCAGGAACGTTATTTTCGCGAATTTAAGGAGTTTTGCATACCTTTCCAATTCGGCGGTTTCCCTGATAATGGACTAAGTATCAACTGTGAAAGAAACCACATTTTAACACAAGCTGAAATAACAGGTCGTTCACAGTAGCAGCCATGAAAGAGGCACACAGTAGCAGCCCGTAAAAATGGACACAATGCGGGTGATCTGATGACTGTTAAGTTTTTCGAAAAGTTGTCAAACGACCCACTAAATCACAGTTGAGTGAACATTCCTGAAGTTTCGCCTTAACACCAAGTACAACGGCCCCGCCGCGGTGGCTCAGTGGTTACGGTGCTCGGCTGCTGACCCGAAAGACGCGGGTTCAATTCCGGCCGCGGCGGCCGAATTTCGATGAGGGCGAAATTCTGGAGGCCTGCGTGCTGTGCGATGTCAGTGCACGTTAATGAACCCCAGGTGGTCGAAATTTCCGGAGCCCTCCACTATGGCGTCCCTCATAGCCTGAGTTTCTTCGGGACGTTAAACCCCAATAAACCAACCAAGTACAACTAGTCTGACCTATCACTGAACACGACATCTACGACGAGAAAGAAAAGGCCTTGAATGAAATCAGTGTATGAAGTGAAAATCACCTCGAGCAGTAGTGGAATAGGATGCGCGATGTATGCACCAAGAGCGCAGCGTCGCGCTTCACCGAAGGCGGTCGAGCGTTTAGGATCTGGAAATGAAAGCAATGGAGAAATAAATGGAATGTTGAACAGCTGAACGTAGAATACTACACTGAATGTGCTCGCCTTAGAGACTGCATGTGTTAAGCTTTTTAAGGGGCGAATGTGCACATAGGTAACTCATAGAAAGAAACTGAGCTATAGGTTTTTGAAGGCTTGGTGCCAATAATGCAAGCTCGAAACAATGACTCTAAATTAGAATGTTGTCGCTCGATGGCGTTTATGGCGCTAAAGCAGTAGCATGACACAAAAAGCAAAATAGAAGATTTCATCTTATATCAAGCACTGCATTGCACTTGAATAGATCATGCATGAACATTCGATGTCATAGTTGTCCTGCACGAGCCGCTTTGTACAGGGGTTTTAGGTAAGAGGGAAATTCCGCTGTACGAAAAGGACATTTTACATCTGTCGTCACAACTGGGCCTAAAGATACGGCTTGGTTAGTGACGCGATGTCATTTATGAACTTGAAACATAACAGAGAAATGTTCACCTTGCGCATTAGCCAATATTCTGGCGACAGTCCGAAAGAGATCAGGTAGAATCTTCACCACGTAGAATTTTCTAGAATTTCGAAAAGCGAAACACACATAAAGTGATATAACCTTAGATTGTGGAATAAATGGAAACGAATTAGGCAGTAAATATTACACACTTTTAAAACGTTATCCAGCGACTTCGCTGCTCTTTAGGATTAAGGAGAGGACAGAATAGCGCTTTTCAATGCAATGCAAGCAGGCAATACTTAAAGTAATTTCTTGAAACGTTAAATCCTCATGAAACATCAAATTATAAGTACAATCTTTATCTTATTAGCTCAGTAAACCCTGAGCTGCCATCAGCAGCCACCGCAGCGCTCTTCATAGAAATTCTCTTAATCAATATCAAGAAGACATTGAAGATTAAGGAAAACTGACTCCTGTGCTAGTTATTTCGAGAACATATACGCACACGAGTTTTTCACGTCCACAACGATCAGCACACTTCATAGACACACGCGTTTACTCTTCCCTCCCCGTGTTCCCTTTGAATGGGGAGGAAGCCGGGTGATTCACGACATTACATTTGTACGTCTCCTGTTTTATAATATTAGGTATAACCACAACCATACGCTCCAAAACCTCACGAAATTCCATTGAAAACAATGCCTTCTGGAAAGCTTCGCCTTAATGGCTGCACAACATCTGTTTAACGAAAAAAACTTCCTTACCTTAGTAACGGCGTCGCCTGAAAAGCCAGTCCAAAATAGCTGAGTGGCACGACTGGAAAGAATGTTAATAACGAACAGTTCGTTACTGAAATCAGAGAAAGCTTCGACAGGCAATCATCAAAGTGGTGCAGACCTTCGGCCGTGCAGACCATGGCCACCGGCCGGGCTGCCAGTGTTATGAACCTTAGGCACATAAAGACTTGAGTGGAGTGGGGTCGTGCGGGGAACCTGGGGCGTGCCCCGAATTCAGTTTCTTTCGCAGGGAAATGCTCGATTTTTAGTGGTTTTGTTCTAATACTCTCATTTTCTGAAGGTCGTGTTAGCATGAAACACAAGGTGAACCAGTTCGTGGTTCATTTGGTACACAGATTGTGGACCTTCTCGCTCTCGCAGAATGTTCGCGTTAATATCAAATGATTCAGCTCGTTATGCAGCATAAGATTACAAGTCAAATCAAAGCGTAGCTATTAAATGGATTCGCACCGATGACCTTTGGTTCCTCAAACTACGACTTCTTGAAACTTCAAACGTCTATTACGGCCAAACTAATAGACGAAGGACATTCCAAGTGGTGTCAAGCCATTTCCCTTCTTGCGCTGCATACGCTGGCATAAAAAAATTAGATATCGGGATATAACGGAAAATTTGAAAAGGATACAGCGAAGATTTCTAATGACGCAATATTCGTTCGATATTGCTAACCCTCGATACTCATACGCTGTCTCAGCGTTTTACTCTTTTTTTTTTCTTTCAAGTGAATGCCAACAAGACTGAAAAAAACGGCCGCCACCGTCTGGAAGACGTTGAGGTAACGAGCGTTAGCTTTTGGTTTACTGGAATTGATATCAACCATATTGGACCGTGACGTCATTGCCACGCGGCAGGTAGTTTTTTCTACAATGCTATTCTAGATGGCGCTACAAGTCACAATGCGAGATGTGTTTCCTAGTTTCCGCCAGAAGCCGCAGCGGTGGCTCCGTGGTTATGGAGCTCGTCTGGCGACCCGAAATACGCGGGTTCGCTCCCGGCCGCGGCGCTGTAATTTCAAAGGAGGCGAAATTCTAGAGGCTCGTGTACTGTCCGATGTCAGTGCTTGTTAAAGAACCTCAGGTGGTCGAAATTTCCGGAGCCCTTCACTGCGGCGTCCCTCATAGCATAAGTCGATTTGGGACGGTAAACCACCATAAAACAAGAAAAGTCCCAACAAGTTCTCGCGTGCTCTCGGCAACTGACGGCGATAACTGATAACAAAAGCACGGTCAGCAATGCGCTGCCTGCTTGACACACTGGACGAGAGCGGTATTCGGATGGGGAGAGAGAGAGAAAGACTTAATTGTAACAAGAATTCGGGGCACGCCCCAGGGTCCCCGCACGACCCCGCTGCACTCAAGTGTTTATGTTCCTCAGGTCCAGAACACTGGCAGCCCGGCCGGTGGAGATGGTCTGCACGCGGCCGGGTCCTCCGAGCGCAGCAAGGTCTCCCTGTCCTCCCAGGTCTTGAGGTTCTCTAGGTCCCGCGGAGGAGGATCCGCCGGGCAGAGAGAAAGGATGTGGAGAGAAGAAGCGAAAGGTTCTGGGCATAGGGTGCAAGCAGGAGTGGGGAAGGAGGGATGATAGTGGGCTAGGGTAAGGGGAGAGTGTGTGTCTGTAGTCTTCGCCAGAGTGTTGCGTGTTTGTTATCTAGGGAGCGGTGGGGCGAGGGGTAGAGCTGGCGTGAGGCTCTGTATGCCTACGTCAGCTCGCTGAATGAGTACATGCGCTCCTTCGTGAATCCCTGATCCTAGGCCACCTGAGCCCGCTTTAAAGAACCTTGGGCTAAAACGTTAGCGGCCCCGTTTCTGGGATTCCCGGAGTGCGCAGGCACCCATATCAGCTCCACTTGGCGGGGTGGGGGTGCATCGGGCGAGTCCAGTATGTTAAAAGCAGGGACATGAACTCCGCGTCGAGCAAAATTTAGAATCGCCGAGTCACTTAAAATATACCGGGCTTCCGTGCGAGTGATGGCAAGTGCAATGGCGGCTTCCTCTGCAGCCTCTCGGGAGGTGTCTGGAGAGAGAGGTAGTGTGAGCAGGGCGGATAAAGAGGAGTCCACCACAGCTGCTGTCGCTTCGTCACCCGTGCAGGCAGCGTCCACCCATACGGCGTCCGGCTCAGAGCCGTACGCTCGATGGAGTGCCTTCGCACGGGCTCTGCGGCGCTGCTAATGGTGGTACGGGTGCATATTCCTCGGGAGCGGCTTGATAAGGAGCTCCGGTGAAGGTGTCGTGGGATGGTGAGGTGGGTTGGGTCGTTGGCCGGTATTCTGATTCCGAGGGAGTCCAGGATATACCGGCCTATGGAGGTTTGTGTGAGCCTGATGTATTGGGCCTGTCGGTGCGCTTCTACCAGTTCCCCGATCGTGTTGTGGAGGCCCAGGCCTAGTAGGTCGTGGGTCTGTTGAGGGGAAGATAAAGTGCTACCTCGAATGAAACTCCAGCACTTTTGTTGCGGAAGCAACACTACGCTAGGTGCGAGCGATTTCGCGGAGCCCCGGAGAGCCCCAACACGTATGCGCGAGGAGCGAGTGTGAGACAGTTACTGCGTAATTTCCTTCCCTGAAATAACTTTCTAATTTTCTTCATTACGCCACCTCTTTCTTCTTTCTCTCCCACTTCCTCTCTTCCTCTACAAATAGATGACGGGAGTCCACCGAGATATGTGAGACGGTTACTGCGCAATTTCCTTTCCTCAAATACAATTTTCATTTGCTTCATTACGGCCCCTCTCTCTTTTTCCTCTTTCACTCCCACTTCATCCCTTTCTGTACGGTGCGGTTCTGGTGTTCACCTAGATGACAGAAATTTACTGCGCCATTTCCTTTCCTCAAAAAGCGTTGCGTTCAAAGGGCAAGGCATCGTGCTTAACGGGTGGTGGCGTTCCATGGACTCCCTGGCAGCGCTGCAACAAGCTGTCGCGTTCCACTGCTAAAGGTGAAGCTTAAGCTTCATTGATTAGCAGTTAATTAGTATTTGGTCATCCATCAGTATATAGCCTTTAATTAGTTATTTGTCATTACTTAGCAATTACCATTAATTATCTGTGACGTCATCCAGTGGTGACGTCAGCAGTGTCACAGAGGCAGTCGAAGTGGTGCGGAAAAAGCTTTCGCCTCTACGCACTTTAGACAGTCAAATTGCCCCCTGAGATGCCGTCGTCGCTGCGATTGCCGCGCCGTTGCTTCCGCAATTCTACTCGGGATGGCCATTAGTCAAACCAGAGCCGATTTTATTATATTAAGACAAGCGTGTCCCCCTTAGTTACAGACAGCAGCGAAAAATCAAGTGAGCAAGAAAATGTCATTGCGCGAGAGTTCAGAGCCGGCGACTTTCTTAGCTGACTCTTGATCTTTAGCAGAAAAACAAAGAAGGAAATTTGACAGTTCGGAACTCTATGCTTGTGGTCATACGCGGCTTTAGCGCTTATATGCATTTCCTTCATTTTAGCTGTTATTTTCACAAATTCTAGAAGAAGAGGGCAGCAGACAGCACGGCAAGAGTAGACAACAGACGATGAGGCGACGGGGAGTGCTCCCATTCCCTAAACAGCGGTAGCCGCGGGACATCCATGCGTTTTGTTCCTCACAGCGAAAGGTAGCCTACGTGATATGTACAGAGTGACACGCTATTCTATGTTTATTCTAATAAATCTCAGAGCTCTACATAGATCTAGAATGAGTAGAAAAACGTTTCTTTTTCCTCTTTTATTGCCAATTGCTCTGACAATTCATGTGCTCCCACATGTTACGCCTAGACGTTGTGTACAGGAGAAGCATTTCATCAACAATTTCGCGCGTTCAAAATCTAGAAACAACGGGGTGGTAAACTTCCTGTTGTTTATATAAGCTGCAAATCTATCTTCGTTTGCTGTGTGCGTCTCGTCACAATAAATGGATAGGTTAAGCATCACTACAGGCAACCGCTGGGGCTGCTCTGTTCTTCATTGGGTTCGTGATCACGGCTTTAATACCGGGCTGTGGTAGCCTCATTCGGTGCGGTGCGAAAATAATGCTTCAATTCTGAAGTTTTGCTGCATAGTGGCCGAACGTTCCCGTAGCCGTCCACTGCGACATGCTTCTTCAGCTATGCCTTCTATATCCTACGTGCAAAGAAGAAGCAAGTTAAGGGAGCGACTGAAAACCTAGCGCTCCAAACTAAATGAAATGAAGGCTGTAATGTGACAGGTTGAACATGCTATGCATTTAAGGTAATGGAAGCAAAATTCAAGTCACCGACAGACGAACTAGTTTGTCACAATGTAATCGCAGCTATTGGAATATATGGTTGCTCAGCTTGTGAATGGCGCGTAAAATCAGGGGAGGTAAAACAAGACGCAATGTGGAAAGACGACGAGACGTTCGCATGTTCGCATGTGCCTCTCTTTAGCACCGAAGGCAGCAAAAACATATTTTAATTCGCATGTGGTCTTACTGCAAAGTTTTAAACAAGCTCAATACTCACAGACGGTGTTGGAGTAATCGTCGTAGACCACGCTGTATTCGAAGCTGCTCGCAGGAGGGTACCTGTATTAACGAGGTAACAGTGCAGCGAAATACCATTTAGGCATTGCATCATGCACATTGAATCTATGCTATTTGCTTTTGTATGTTATATACTCCGCGGTTCTAATAAAATGAGGTTTAGATTCCCGCATCTCCAGTGGGCAGCCAGAAATCACGAACAGGAGTGAAAAAACTCAGTGCTCAGACACACCCACACGCATACGCAACGAAGGACATAGTGTGAAGGCGGCCTAGAACAAAGCAAGCAGAAGACACCATAGGAAAGCCGGCAGTAAGATGTCGCGATGCCTGTCGTTGCATAGTTACGAAAACAAGCCTACTGCATGTATCAACAAATATAGGGCAAGTTGTCTTAAAATGATTGAACACTCAGGGGACTTGCCAAATTAAGCTACTCTCCCTCTTTATCCCCGCCAGATTTGGTCTGTGAGACACACTAGTGAGCAAAATTAAATATCAAAGATTCCTCACATAATTATAGATCGAGATCGCGCAGTCATTCTTATATGCAAAAACTTTTCGATTAGTCGCAGCTGAAGCACAATCACAAACACATACGGATTATGATAGCAGAGGAAAACACAATGAAACTGCTGGCAAACGGCGAACCATTGTGAAGTTAGGATGGCTTTTGGGATTCGATCTCTGAATACAGCTGCCACCTTCCGCTTGTTGCCCCATTCGTGCCGCCTACTTTGAGGGAGAAAAGCCGATTGGCCAGCCCAGGAGGTACCGTATTTTTCTCAGTTGTGATCGCTGACTGAGGAGCCAATTCCTATTTCCGTAATCTTGTGTAGCATAATGTGTGGCCTATTGTCTCGCTTGTTGCCGTTTTTAAAATCCTTAATCTCTCATTGGAATTTGAAGCAATCTCTCTATCCCCAACCATTTCGAACTTCACTAAATGTCTTGATGATAACCGCGCTATTTTTCTTTAGAACTGGTTTATACTCCGGAAGTATAACAGCTGTGGCAAAATCTGGTTGAACACCTCCTTTCTTCTCTAGAAAACAGGACGTTCAAGTCCACAGACGCGTCTCACTGTTTTGCTCATGTGTGTGCAGCAATTTTGAAAGGAATAAATTAAGTTTACCTGAGCTGAATCTCATTACACGTAATTTCTTACGCTGATTCCTATACTCTAACTTGGCTCCTAATGGTCTATCTGCAGCAAATCCGGCAAAAAGGTATGACGCGGTATCATGTTTACGAATCGTATATTTGCGATTATATGGCTAAAGGTTGCCCTCATTAGCCCTTCAAACAACACATGGGCACTTAGAGCCGCCATAGCACTTCATAACAAATCGTATATTTAATGCTTCTTTTGATCTATATCTCATGAAATGTTTCCCCGCACGGTTACTGATTTTTCTTTCTTTTCCATTCGCCCACTATGATATACGTCCTCTATAATTGCACCCAGCATACTTCCAAACAAAATTCCTATTCTCTGGGCGGCGGAAGTCCATCAGTCGTTATTACGCGTTTGAGCACCCCCCCCCCCCCCCCAATTAGATTTCTGCTGATGAACAAATGAATAAGCTTACATTTGTGTATTCCAAAAGATCAGTACTCGTGAATTTTATAAGCCAATGCTTCTGAGTAAACTAAGGTCATCCGATTACCTTCTACATTTTTTTTTCTACGTTTGTCAGTGGAAGGAACCCGTGTTTTAAATTTGTTACAAGGTTCCACCTTTGCCGGCCTCAAACAAGCATCGGCGTTTTGAAATAACACTTTTAGCTGTCTATACAAACACGATGAAAATAGCCCCAATAGTCCTAATATGTCGCGCTCACCTTTGAAAGGACCAGTTGGAATTGTGGTTGGCGAAGTACCTATCCAATCGCACTCTATACGCCTCCGTGTATTGGCGCAAAGGGTGGTGTTTATGAAGTGTTTTGTCGTACTGCAGTACAAAGAGAGAAACAAAAAAAAAGAAGCACTAAAAGTTCTTGCTGTGTGCAGGCGCTCACGTGAAAAAACAAATTAAGCAGGCCTTGAACATTCAGCATTTATTGTTGCCTTAGCGCCAATTTTGGCGGTATAGTTCAAGTTTATCTGAAAAGTGTAGAATTTTTTGAAGGAGATATTTCCTTAATCCCAAAGAATTAAAAAATGTATATGATTGTAACGCTCTTAAAAGTAGTCATAAATAAACAACGGCAAAGCAATATTTCGATCAAATTCAGTAAGTAACGGTTCCCGTCGTCTCTCAGTGATGATAGTCATTTAATAAAGTCGCGGCCCTTTCTTCTTCAGATTGTTTAAAGTGATAGTCAAAGGCACACCACATGTTTGTTTAGCGGCCGAAAGCAGCTTTCGACAGCCTCCCTTATGAACTATTCAGTGCCATGACGACAAGCTCAGTGAAGTTAGTCTACATTGACAGCGCCTTGCGCAACACATTGGCTCCCGCATCCATTAAACGCGTTTGGACCAGTCAGTGCGGTGTCGCGTGCAAAGCTTACGCTTGCGATTAACGTCCACAACGTGACGAGCCAGGTAACAGTTTGATGACGTCATTTGATCGTCCTTTACGTGGCCGTCATGAATGGGAAAGCTGGAACTTTAAAAAATTGCAGCCGTAAAACTTTTCAGAGGTTAAGTCTCCTCGGACTACAGCACTCGCTCTAATGTTAAAGGCCGCTACGTCGAAAACAAAATTCAGAGGGCACTCTGGCTCTCTAAAGCGCTGTAAGACGAAAGCATTTCCTGGCGCACTGTTTGGCATTGACTGCAAGACGGTTACCCACGGACGCCTGACGCCCCCTGTCGGAGCGGACGACAACTATTTTACTAATTGTCGTCAGCTCCAAAAGGGGGCGTCAGCGTCCGAGGGTAAACTCATTACTGCGAATCCGCGCGCTGCGACGTCATAACCATTTCAACCAACCAAAAAGCGTGACACCTCTGCTGACAACCTTCTGTCGACAGCAATGAGGCATTAGAGGCTTTCGCCTGAAAAGGACACTGTTGTAATCTCCACCACGTTCCTTCCGGCGTCGTTCGTTGCATATCAATGTACTCAGTGTTTTTCTACACTCACCCCGCATTCCACTCTGCTGAGGTCCTCGCCAAGGCCAAGCGCAGCGTCGGAGAACATCAACTCAACCTTCAGTCCATTGATCTAAAGCAGTAGAAAAATATATATTTATGTAACGTATAAACGAGAAGCAGCACCGATATTCTTGGTTAGTTTCCCGGTCAGACCCACAAGCACACAGGCTAATAAGCAGCAGCCGCCAGCCGATATGAGTGCTGATATGATTTTTTGATGAATGTGATCAAAATACCCACATGTAAAATGCAAATTAAACACAAAAGCGTGTTTGAAACAAATTTAAGAGCTTGTTAAGGTCCGTTCATCTTGTTTGCTGTACTGCAGGGCGTTAAGACAACAAAGGATATCGGAATGTGGCAAAGTATGCCATTCAGAGTACGGCCATTTTTGGAACAAATTGTATTGAATAACTCCTCTGATCCGATTGTTCCGTCTAAAGCCTCCTCTAAATACGCGCGAAGAGATCCTGATCAGCTGAAAGCTTAGCATAAGGAAGTCATTCGCCTTCTTGCAGTTCAGCGCTCACTTACAATGCCTTCCAGTTCAGTGGCCTTGGCCTGTCCCAGCCACACCAGGCGCCTAGCGTACGAGGCCACGGTGTCCTTGAATTGCGGGATCCACCAGGAGAACTGCTCCATAGCAGGACGAAAAAGTGACGTTGCAAACGGTTAAAACCATCGGCCACATATGGTAAAATAACGGGCTAGAGTTTTCTCCGACTGCGATGCGATTTTCAAAATGAATTTTAAAACGAATTTTGGTAATATCAACAGCTCCGTTTATAGATCCTGGACATCTAGCTGAATACGTATTTTCTATTGAAGGTTATGATTACTGTGACTTTTGGCTTCTGAGTGCCAGTTCGCATGAATTTATCCCGGCCATAGCGCTTGCATTTGAGTGGCATGAACATTAAAATTCGCGCTAACGCTCTGCCGTGTTACCTGCCATTAAAAATCCCCGAGTGGTTCGTCGAAATTCACCCGGCGCCTCTCACTACGCCTCTCTAAATACCTCTCTGAGATGTAAGGGAAGTAAAGCCTCACACACATAACTATCCCTTAAAAACTATTTGATAGAAGCGGTGTAGGGTATTAACCACGTCGAAACGGAGGGCTGCGCATTATTTCGATAAACTCAAATCGTTTCAAGCTACCGCATTCAGAGCATGTCGGTTTTCCTGGATCCTCCCGAAATCGAAATCTCGACCGCACTCAAACGCCGGCCCAGTTTCTCGATGTCAGAGCGCCAAAATCGCGTAGCTTCAGCGGCGGCTAACTTTATACTTAAAACAGATTCAAAGAGGATACCACGGACCTGTCGTGTTATTCTGCCGTTTCTTGAAATTGCAATTTTCCTCGGTGTCACTTCGCTAATGCGTTCTTTCTTAGATGTTTGCTTGTACAGAGAGTTTACATTTTTTTGCAGCTGCCTCATACTTGAACCTTAAAAGGTTTACGAACATTGCACATTTCTAGGACTCCGCCTCTTTCCTCGTTTTAAATGCCATTGAAATTTTTTCTCCAAGTGCTGAAAAATCGTCGTGATGCGGTTGTTTGGTCGAAGCCGAGTGCACTTTCAGAAAAACGTCGGCTGCTCAGAACTGAATATTTCATTGCCTAATTCAACCTAATAATGCAGTCCTGTAGATATACAGGGGGTGTTATTTGATCAAGGCCACGTAAAATCTGGCCCTACTGTGCGTATTATGTTAGCCAATTTTGTTAGGACATATCACAAAAAATGGAATAAGTGACAGCATGGAGATGCCTTCAGAAACCTCATAACGCACTAGCACACAAAAATTACGTGCCAGAGGAGTAAGGAAGATTACCGACTTCGATACACGTAACGTTTAACGTACGGCACTTCGCACACACTGAGTAATGCAGTGCCCTACATTCTTCCCAAAGGTGTTGACACTGTGACGGACGTTGTCTGGAGTAAATGCCGTCAGCATGGGGTTTTGAGAATGTGCAACTGAAACCTTCGGCGCTCCCCTGTTCTACTGAGAGAATAATTTGAAGGTAGAACTAAGCCCCCATGATAAAATCAGCTGGCGGGTGCTACTCACACACTTGGAAATCGGTGGAACCCGTGCTTGTACTGTTTAGGTATACATGAAAGTTTATGCGCTCACAATGAGGCGCGTCGGGTGCCCATGAGGTCTCGGTGTCGTTTGTTTTCTCGCACTAGGCACCATGGAAAGTACGCAAACGTTTTCTTTCTTTCTTCACAAGCTGCAGTCACATTATTTTAATCTTTTTACTATTACGGCCGTCCCACATTCACCCATCTAAATTTTCGTTGAGGTAACGAAAAGAATATTCAAAGAAAGCACAAGTGGGGAAAAAAGTAACGAAAACTTTGTAAGAAATACGAACGATACCTGTACACCTTTGTCATGTGTGGTCTCCCCACTCGTTGGGGCAAAATGTTAATTGGAAGGCCTTAGTGGTTATTTCGAAGCATTGAATATAAGAAGCAGCCGCTCTAGACATATATTAAGCGGAAAAGATTAGTGCACAAAGTGAAAACGAAAAGGGGGAACCAAGACGTTTTGCAGCAAATGTTTCCGGCGAGAGCCGTTGTTGGGATCTGATATCACCAATTTCTTTCACACGGCAACCGAGGGAGGTTTTTGCCTTTTATAATATTTTCGACCTCTGATTTTTTTATCTGTGGAGATGCTGGTACCGGAAGTATTACATTATGCATCAGTTGCTTGGTATAGTAATCATGCCAAACGTTGCACTAAACAGTCACTTTCTCAATGCCCATTTTTTTTTTCTTTGTAGAGAGTTCATGTGCAAAAACCTGGCTATCAATTTTAAGGGACTTAATTGGACCGCAGTGAATATTACTCTCATTTCTCGGCACTTGATAATTTTCGCATCGTATTCTTCCTTCAGAACCGAAAGCATTGCTAAGAAGATTTAAGCCCTAGGTTTAAAAGTATACAAGCACCAAGTAAGCTTTTTTAGCATGAGTTTCCTTTCAGAGAGTACACACATAAAATTCAGCTTCTCTTGAAGGGCTTTCTTTCTATTCGGTAAATAAAGGCATTCCAGAAATTCCTTCTTCCAGTCCAAACCCTGAATTCTCTTAGCGTTACATGGCTGACCAAACATGAGCACACTGCACTGACCTATTTCTCGGAAAGGCTTACTGCTGTGGATATTCTACCTGTAGGCACGCTACAGGCAAAATCCTCCCTAACAAACCTACCCTGACAAACGCAGCTACGGTAAGAGGTCCTCTTTCCTGTGTTTACCGTCGGTGCTCTCAAGGCAACTTCATAGGAAACGTCTAAGTGGGATACTGAGCTCGAAGCTGTTTCCTCTTACAATTTTCATGGCTTGTTTATCAGGGGAAGTGCTCGCACAGAGTACAGACCTATACTCAGGCAAATGTTTGCGAACCTCTCAGTTGTGATCTTGCTTCCAGAAGATAAAGAAAAAGCCTGCTTTTAAAACTCAAGTCTCACTTAGTTCGCGAAGATGACATCAGCCTGGCACAGAAACATTTAGAGGCGGTAATGTGAACAGGCCTTTCCCAGGACCCCGCTCAATGTAGATCATTTCGAAAGGCACTGCGCGCACTGCACATAACTGGAGGTCGCTTAAAGGAAGTAAGTACAATAACGTATGCGTGCCCTTATGTGCCGACTACCCCATGCACTCCAGAAGAGACAAGTGCTTTTTACACTTGTTACACGGCGAATAGCTCACCGAATAAGGTGCACATTCAAAATTCCTGGCACAAGAGCCGTGTTTAGATATCATTAAATAATTTAATGACCTGCAATGAGTAACAGAACAGTACAAGAGAGATAGAAGGCAGGTGTCATCAAAGACCAAAGCCAGGCATTGCAAATCATTTCATACAAAAAGTGCGAAATCTTGCCCTTCCTTTATACCTTTCTGGCAGAGTAAACGCAGACATCATTATTTTGGGTTACTTTGAGTCAAACGCCACCTGCACCTGAAAGTCACAGCCGCTCACGTTAATCCCTACCACCTCGGCAAATCATTCGGTTTAGCCGCAAAATCCTGAATGCTTTTACAACACACTGTACTCTGCGGGTCGCACACACCTGCTCCTCGATCACCTATGAGTCTTTACGCAACCGCACACCCCTCAGAAAAACTCCATAAGGTTTTATGGGTTTATGGGGGGTTTAACGTCCGAAAGCCACTCAGGCTATGAGAGACGCCGTAGTGAAGGGCTCCAGAAATTTCGACCACCAGGGGTTCTTTAACGAGCACTGACATTGCATAGTACACGGGCCTATATAATTTGGCCTCCATCAAAATTCGACCGCAGCGGCTGAGATCGAACTCGCGTCTTGCGGGTCAGCAGCCGAGCACCACAACCACTTAGCTACTGCGGCGGATCGGTGAGAAAACCTGGATACATGGATAGAGTAGTATTTCAACTGGCATGTGTTACACTTCAGGTGAACAAAAATCAGAGGACATTAACCTCCGCCTAATGGGCATGACGCGACCGCATAATTGGTTAATGCCCACCTATGCAGAAGGACCTCTACTCTACTTTACATTCGCCCCACCGCGAAGCTCAGTGGTTACGGCGCTCGGCTGCTGACCCGAAAGAAGCGGGTTCGATCCCGGCCACGGCGGCTGAATTTCTTCAAGGCGAAATTCTAGAGGCCCGTGTGCTGTGCGATGTCAGTGCACGTTAACGACCCCAGGTGGTCGAAATTTCCGGAGCCCTTCACTACGGCGTCTGTCATAGCCTCAGTCACTTTGGGACGTTAAACCCCAATAAACCAACCAATCTACTTTACATTCATAGATCCCTGGGAGACATCATACCCCTGCGCCAATGCCGTGCGCCACGGCCCTGCGCCGCGGCCCTGCGATGGCAGGTTATCACACCGGTAGGCCTTGAGCGGCCCAGGTTGCTCTTCTGAGAGTCCGATCATAATTTAACTGCCACCTGCCACAGTTCGCAGTGTTCTCATAATCCGGTGGGCAGGTTGTGATGAGGCCGCAAGGTCACATGACCTACAGGGTCTTGAATATTTGGGGGCCGGGATTTAAAAAATTCCTGTGCAAAATCTACTACCCCATTCGAGATGAAATAACATTCACAAAGAATCAAAATGTTGTCTACGTTATCTGATAAGTGATTCAACATCGGTAGTTGCCTAGATCTTCTGGAATGGATGGAAAACTGCTCTCGGCGGCGTGCACAATTTTCGCAGAAGCGAGTCGGGAAGCTGCGTTGACATGGTGCGCCATCTGTCGAGCAGACGATCTGCACCTTCGAAGCAAGCGCGCCAACGTCCTTGCCGGAGATGGCGGTTGCCTCGCCGTTCGACAGATGGCGCACCATGTCAACGCAGCTTCTCGACTCACTTCTGCGAAAATTCTGCACGCCGCCGAGAGCAGTTTTCTGTCCATTCCGGAAAATCTAGGCAACTACCGTTGTTGAATCACTTATCAGATAACGTAGACCACATTTTGCTACTTTGTGAACATTATTTCAGCTCGAATGGGGCAGTAGATTTTACATAGGAATTTTTAAAACCCGGCCCCCAAATATTCAAGACCCTGTAGATGGCCCACCTGCCTCCTAGGTTGTTCCCTGGGGACCACCTGCCAGAGTCATTCTGGTGATGTTTCGCTCCCAACACCGACACCGGAGTTTCTGCATACTGGGACCTTTGACGCTATCGCGTTAAAACGCAGTAAGATTCTTAGCGTAACTCTTGTCTGAAGCGCGTACACCGACCTCCTTGACGAGGTCCTCCCTGACGCTGGTCCCTGCCACGGCCTGCAGCAGCAACGCCTCCACGCCAAGCGGACAGATGCGCTCGGCAAACCGCAGGCACAGCTGTGGCCTGCTCGGAAGGCTGCGGTCGCGGTAGGGAAGCCGAGCCGCGTGGCTTGCCCGGGAATACTTCTCGGGAAAAAAGGCGCTCAGCTCGTCGGCCACGCATAACGCCAGGAAGTTGAGGATGTGGTGCCTGCGGCAGGACAGGCGGGCTTTCCAGTTGTTTAGAAAGATATCACGCACTGAATCGGCGCTCTAAGTTGAACGCAGGTCGACTCTAAAGAAGTCCTTTCCCGCTGATTAGTGCATGGTCTCGAGTCAGTACAGTCTTGATGAACAGCGACGCTATCGTACTATCGTGGACTAAAGTAACAGATTGCCCCCCCCCCCCCCCCTCAAGTTCTGACCAGCGCCACTCTGGGTGGGCCGCCGCCTGAAAAAGCACATCTTATTTCAAGTAGAGCCTACTGCGCCGGTCTCGACACCATAAGTGCTTTGTCAGGTGGTGGCAGCTACTGGAAATTAGTGGCGGGTGGGAAGGGAGGTTCTGTTTTGTTTTTGTTTTTACCGGCGATAGTACATCAATAAGAGCGCTCCAGATTCATTTGCCGCTCTACGAACTACGACAGGATAGGTAGTAGCCTGTAGTTTGCCGCAGATCAGTCCAACTGCCAGCTTATCGTGGAACCACCGCAGCTTTCTTGCCTATATAGCGTATGAGTCGGTTTTGGGCTGCGACTGTTCTTAAGAACTGTTCGCTATCAGGCTGCATGCAGCAACATTAACTGGGATTGGTGACGCAGTGGCACGCCCTGAATTCTCACACTGGAAAGAATTTCAGCAAGAAAAGTTGAGAATGGAAATTAGAGCATAAACACGGCGTCTCTTGTAGCAATTCAGACTCACAAACGATTCCAACTACTACTACTTTGTGTGCAAAATGTAGACTGACCTTAGGAACATAAACACTTGAATGCAGTGGGGTCGTGCGGGGACCCTGGTGCGTGCCCCGAATTCCTCTTTAAATAAAGTTTTTTCTCTCTCTCTCTTTCTCTCTCTCATGCTTCAAAAAAGGTTATAAAAACATGCATTTCAGCATGCTCCCATGATGTGTATCGTAGCTAAAATTTTCATGCAGCCTATAGTGTGAGAATTATCTGCACGGCCACGTACGCTATTGAACAAACGCAAGAATCAAACTTCACTTTGAAGGGGAGAAACGAGCATTAAACGACTTCAACACGTGTTGTGTTCTCACCCCCAGCCATAAACATCTACAAACTGATGTCTCTGATACCTGATACTGCATGGCCACTGATACTTGCCCACGACGTTAAGATGCTTGTGATCGATATCATAACTTATTTTATGCGGAACTGAATACAAATAATGTTTTCTTTGGAAATCGTGATGCGATAGGAGTAATTGAAATTATTAGCGCGTTTATTTTCACAGTTGCCCGCCAAGGATTACTGCGCTCTTGCTCTACTCGATGCGAACACTTCTACGTATAAATCTAGAGCGAATATTCAACTTCTCCTGTACAGAATATCACGGCAAAATATTCCTGCCCGCGGGAGTAAAACCTGCATTTGCATAAAGCAATACAAGGTGTTCCGGCCTAGCTACTACCAGAAGCAGCGTATAGCTCTTAGAAACGATTTTCAATTTCCAAGGTCGTGATGCAGCCTAAGGTGCCAAATGTTCACCGGTTATTTCCAAAACCCTGCCCCTATATGTCCAGCAGTATTTAACCTCACTCGCGCTCGGCGTATCAGCAACAAGCTTTAGAGAAGACAATGGACTTTTCCGTGGGGCTCCGCTACTTGCCCCTAATAAGGTTTTCCTCGTTCTCCTCCTACCTGAATGTAATACACATGCGGTCAGTACCGCGGAAAATCTCCCCGCGCTAGGAACTCGCCGAGACTCACGGGTCGTACTGGCCCAGGAACACGGCCAGTTGGTGCAAGTAGCCGGCGTTCTCGACCATGAGCGGCGTGGTTTCCTCGAAGCTCCGCACACCTTTGAATACAATGTTCAGGAACCGCTGCCAGCTCCACTGAAATTTTGAAAACAAAACTGTTGTTCTTTCGTGCAGAGCCTACAATGTTGTTATTGGCCCTTAAATATATTGTAGTTCTTGTACCAAACACAGGGTATAAGCATATAATGCTCAGTTTTACAGCGACATCTGCTAAGCGCCCGTTCTTAAGTTTAGCTCTGTTCCAGTAATAGTAACAGTAGTAGTAGTAGAAAGCCGTAGTTTTCGTAGCAGTACGCGTATATGGTAGAAGCGCTGCCTTCGAAGCAGCGCTCAGGGTGGCTGCCCTGGAAGAATGGTTATAGGTCAGGTTGTTTCAAGCGAGGGTATCTGTAACAGCCGGCGTCGTCGCATCGGCGGACGCTGTTGTTGCGACGCGCGTCTCACATCTTTCAGCTCTCTTCTGTCTGCACGTGGCAGCGATTGTGGCTCAGCCAGAGAAAGTGGGCAGGCCCCTACATTTTTCTTTTAATCTTTCTTTCAGTCGCAACAACAACAACCCTGTAAGAAGGATGGTATGACCTGAGCCGAGGAAGGCGTAACCAGTGGGAGGTTACCAATGCGGATGATGGTTGCCGGGAAAAGAGGCGGGTATCGTTAGGGTGTAAGGATTCGCAAGCGGTGGATGGTTCACCCGGGAACGACACAGAAGGCAAGCAAGCAAGGTGTGTATGGCGAGAGCATAGGAAGGCGTGACCGGCAGCACGTTTTGGGCACCCCCGCTATGCACCTCAATCGCTATTGAAGAGCCCGATCGCGGCGGCCGCATTACGATGGAGGCGAAAAGCAAAAGGTGCCCGTGTGCTGTGCGATGTGAGCGCTAGTTAAAAGATTTCCAGGTGGCTCTGTGCCTCTCTCTTGCGACAACGACGGACCGGCTCTTACGACCGAGCGTGCACAACACGATAGACCAGCTGATAGAGGCACACCTCACGGCGCGGGTGCTACGGCTCTCCACTACTCGGACTTGCCGACAAGGCCTCAGTGGTTTAAACATTAATTGCCCCCGACACCTAGACGCTAAAAACGACATTTCAGCCTCATGCAGAGGACAAATCAAGGCAGCTCCTTTACCCAGGAATATGCACCCTGAATTTCAGCAATCAAGACGACAAACACGAGCCAAAGCTATGAAAAGGCACCACGGCGGGCGCGAGGGCATGTTCTATTTCGATGCTGCGGGTCCCGAGCAGGGAATGACACCTGTCGCGGCAGTGCACCAAAATAAAACAATGGACGGACTAGTACTGGCTAGCCAGGACATACTGGCTGCGTAAGAAGTGGCGATTGCTCCAGCTGCAACACACACTATCTCGGAATAGATTCCTACAGATTCATAGACAGCGCATCGGAATTACCTTAGGGTCAAGATCGCACCGCCAGCAGCTAAAATCCTGCAAGAAGCTACACCTGTGGCTGCCAACCCACCCTAAACACTTAATATAGGTACCAGGTCTCCAGGGCATCACAGGGAACGACAGCGCACATGACTCAGCCCGAGCATTTCTCCCCTGGGCACCCGGTATGGATGCCGTGGAACCTCATTACCCCACTACTAACTTACACCGACATACTCCAGCACTTAAGATTATCCTGTCGGGTCTACCCTGAGCCGGCTCAGACACTAGACAAAGCGGAGGAACAACACCTCCGAAAGCTACAGACCAACACTTAAAATAACCCACGAAGACTACGTGCAATAGACCCGGAGTCATGTGACTCGCGATGTAAATTCTTCAGGGTGAAGGCGGACCTGTAACTTATGGTATGGGCTGGCTAACGAAATCAGGCGGTCACTGTTAATAACCGCGCGACGCAGGAGAGGCGGGAGGCAGCTCTGACCAGCTCGGACGAAACGAGTCAAAAAGAAATCGAAAGAGCCTGGACAGCAGCCTATGCAAACGGGTTTCCGGACTGAGGGCTCCAACCGCCGCTACAACCACCTAAACAATTTCATTAAAATATTTTCACCACAACCCCAGGTGGTGGAAATTATTCCGGAGACCTCCACTTTCACATCTTTCTCTCTTTCTTCTTTCACTCCCACATTCCTCCCTTCAACGGCGCGGTTCAGGTGTCCGCCAAGATATGCGAGACAGATATTGCCCCATTTCCTTTCCTCAAAACCAATTTACCAATTTAGGTCTCCACTGACCCAGGGAGCCAGTTATGCGCCTTTCCTTTCCTCAAAAAATTCAGGGGGCACTTTGTTATCTAAAGTGCAGTGTGGCGAAAGCCTTAAGCGCGGTGTTCCTGCTTGTGTCACTGATGTGTTGTTAAGATGTTAAGCTTCGCCTCTAAGAGTGAAACGTGGGTGGTGGTGGTGCAAACATTTATTTCGAATGAACTGGAGGTATGTTTGGATCAGCCCGTAAGGGACCGATCCTTACAAACACTAGGCGGAGGTCCCTAGTATGGGACCCCAGTGGCGGTTGCCGCCGCCCGGGCGCGCCCGACTAAGGCTTGTTGGGCCTGTAAGTCGTGGCAGCCGAGCAGGGTCGCCTCCCAGTCCTCCCGGGTTGGGTTGGGGATGGGGGGAATAGCGGGGTTGGAGGGGCAGGCCCACACCATGTGATAGGCGTCAGAAGACACTGCACTACAGTGTGGGCAGCTGCCGCTAAAGGAGGGGTCAAAATGTTTTAGCGCTGCCGGCCACAGCAAAGTATTGGTGAGAAGGCGGAGAAGGAGCCGCTCATCCGCCTTCTTCAGGCCTTTACATGGGCTAGGGTAAAGGCGATGACAATTTTGATAATATGTTGTAATATCTTTGAATGTATAGACCGGATTAAAATCGGGTTCCTGATCGTATGGGGAGGAGAAAACAGCCCGGTGAGAGAGCGCGCGGGCGGCTGCGTCTGCTGCCTCGTTTCCTGCCAACCCCTGATGAGCAGGGGCCCATATGAGGTAACGGTGTGCGGGGTCCGTATCCCGTATGCAATTTTGATATATTCGATAGGCTAGGAAGGGAGTGCAGCCTTGTTCGACGTTCCGACAGGCCCCTCGCGAGTCGGTGATTATGTATTTTGAATTGGAATGTGAGGCCGCGAGAGCAATCGCGACCTCTTCTGCTTGTGTTGCACTGCGAGCTCTAAAAGTGAGGCCGTTAACTGTGTTGCTGTTGTGAACTACCGCGGCCGTGTACCATCCCCCATGGTGAGGGCCGGAGGCGTCCACGTAGTATACACCTGTTTTGTTGCCATAATATCGGGCTAGCGCTTCCGCTCGTGCCAGGCGCCGACCATTATGGTCTTCATGTGACATGTTTGCTGGAAGAGGCCGCACGTGGAGGGCACGTCTCCACAGTTCCGGGATGCGAAACCTGTCTTCCATTGGAGGGGTGTGTTGGATATGGAGTCGAGCAAGAAGGCGGCGACCCGACTCCGTTAGCGACAAGCGCGTGTACTGGTTTGTAAGGTGCGCCTCCCGGAGCTCCCGGAAAGTATTCACCACCCCAAGAGCCATAAGCCGGCTGTTTGAAGTAGTGATAGGGAGGTCAAGGGCACGTTTAACAATTTTGCGAAGGATGACCTCAAGGGCGTCCTCCTCTTGTTTCCGTAGGTGGAGATAAGGAGTCGAATAGAGAATTCGACTAGTTACGAAGGCGTTTGCCAGCCGCAAGGCATCCTTACTTCATAACCCTCCGCGTTTGTTGGAAACCCGGCGGACCATGCGGCCCACCTGGTCCCCCACCTTACGGAGTTTGGCCAATGTAGTGTCTGGCCGCCTGTGTTTGTGGATGTAGAGTCCGAGTACCCGTATCTCATCACTTTCGCGTATGGGACCACTCTCAAGAGAGAGAGATATTTTAGTTGTGCACTTCTGTGAGGGGCGGAGGTGCACAAATTCCGATTTTTGAGGGGAACATTGAAGACCGCAGCGGCGGGCGTAGTGGTCTACTATCGTCGCCGCTGTTTGCAGGCTGGTTTCAATGTCTCCTGTGCTGCCCTGCGTGGCCCACAGAGTGATGTCATCAGCGTACAGGGCGTGCTGCACGCCGGCGACACCACTCAGCTGGGCCGGCAGGTGCATCATGGCCAGATTGAAGAGCAGCGGGGAAAGTACCGCGCCTTGAGGGGTTCCCCGCGTGCCGAGTAGGTAAGGACCATGGTCTCTATCTTGAATTCGAATGTATGATTGACGATCCATTAAAAATTGGCTTATGTATTGGAATGTGTTGAGGCCACAGTCGGTGTGACTTAGGTTAGTGAGTATGATCTCATGTGTTACATTGTCAAATGCCCCTTTAAGATCCAAGGCGAGTACTACCCGGTCAT
Organism: Amblyomma mixtum; assembly: GCF_055824585.1. Taxonomy (NCBI): domain Eukaryota; kingdom Metazoa; phylum Arthropoda; class Arachnida; order Ixodida; family Ixodidae; genus Amblyomma; species Amblyomma mixtum. The sequence continues at coordinate 58,889,742 of NC_143020.1, read as the reverse complement.
TATGGGGGCATTCGAGGGGGTCAAGGACTTCCCGATTGAGTTGCAGGAGGACATCCTGTGCGGATCTGTGTGGGCGGAATCCGAACATGGTGCTCGCAAAGACTTGTTTGTGTTCAAGATATGTAGATAACCGATCCCGCACCATCGTCTCCATTAGTTTGCCCACGCATGAGGTGAGAGAGATGGGGCGGAGGTTATCTGTGTCAATTGGTTTGCCAGCTTTAGGAATAAATGTGACCAAAGCCGTTTTCCATTCGATTGGCAGGGGGGTGTCCCCGCGCCAAATCGCATTTACGTATTCCAGGAGGGACTGGTATGCCAAGTCGGGCAGGTTCGTCAAAAGCTTGACGGTGACCTTATCCCGTCCTGGCGCAGTGCCCCGTTTCATTTTGGCGAGAGCCGCCCGCAGATCATGGAGCTGGAAAGGTTGATCCAGCTCCGTGTTCTCTCTGCCTGCATAAGAGTACGCAGATCCACGGGGGTCTTGGGCTGTACACAGATACTGGTCCCGAAGTTTCTGTGCCAGTTGAGTCGTGTTGCCAGGAAAAGCGTGCAGTGCTCGCTGCAAATGTTTTTGTGTTTCGGATCGTGTTTGGGTTGGGTCGATTAGGGCTCGAAAGAGACGCCACGTGTTTCGGCTGGACATTTGTCGCGCGGCCGTGTTGCATCTATCTACCCAGTTGGAGTCGGCGAGTTGGGCCGCGTACTCTGCCGCTTTCTGGGTAAGCTCGGCAATCGAGCTTTAAGCTTTCTATTGTGTTTCTGCCGTCGCCAACGGCGGACGAGGCTGCGACGGGCTTCCCAGAGGTGTAGAAGGTGGTTATCCACGTCCGTGACCGCCTCTGAGAGCTGGATGTGTGTTTCATGCGAGGAAAGGTGTGCCAGCAGCTGTTGGGACCATGCTGTGTAGCCTTGCGCGGAAATGGGTGTATTATCAAGTGAGTTAAAATTTTGCCTGAATTTCGTCCAATCTGGGATATGGGCTTGTGTTCAGCGCCTTGCAACGCTGCCAGGGAGTCCACAGACCGTCATCGCCCGTTCGGTTCTTCGCCTTGTTCGTCGGTAAATTGGTTCTTGAGGAAAGTAAATGTATCTGTCTCGCATTTCTCGGCGGACACCCGAACCTCGCTGTAACGGAACGGGAGGAAGATGGGAGTGAACGAAGACACCGTATTCACTAGACGCGCATTTGTTCATTCCAAACCATCGAGCTGACATGGCGGAGTGGTTAGCTCGTCTCGCACTCCGGAGACCGGGGTTCGATTCCCGAACTCGACGAATTTCGTACTCGATTTTATTTATTAATCTGGCCTGATTAGAAAGGTTAATTAAGCTAATTGGGTGATTAAGCAATTAACTAAACTCATTCCCACTTACTTGGAGCATCACTATACGATCCCTTTAATTGGTTGCATGGTCACTAGCCAAAGTACAATTGGCCTCGTTTCAAATCGCGCGCTGTGACGTCAAGACCGTTTCGACCAATTGAAAAGCGTGACATTTCTGTCGACAACTCCTGCTTACAACGATGAGGCATTAAAGGCTTCCGCCTTAATATCTACGGAATCTACACCTCCCTTTCACCCCACCTTTCCTCCTGATTGTACCACCTGTGGCGTGCCCAGATCCACACTTTTCCACTACCTTTGGTAATCTCCTTCCCCAAAGGCAGTACCCCCCATCCCCAATCGCACTCATTCTTCCTGGGAGGCTGCTTTACGGACCGCTCAGCCCGCCGGCCAAAAATGGCTGGTGGATCGGGCTTTACGTGAAGCGCAAGCCCGTGGGCTCCTGGACCAGTAGGGGACCACCCTGGAAGATTTTTTTGTTGTAATAAAGTTGTTTCCATCCACCCATCCACCTCCCGCATGGTTTTCAGTAGAGGAAAGGCGCAAGGCTGCCTCAATTTGATGTGGAAGCTCGGCCTGCACACAGATTGATTGAGTTGTTTGCTGACCCAGTGATCCAGTTGCACTTGCTACTCAGAGGCTTCACGAACATCGTTGAAACTAGGGGAGAGCGGCTAGATATCCCGCTGTGGTAGTTCAGTGGTTAAAGCGCTCGACTGCTGATCAGGAGTTCCCGGGTTCGAACCCGGCCACGACGGCCGCGTTTCGATGGAGGCGATATGCAAAATGCGCAGGTGCGCAGGTGCGCTGACCTCATTCTCTCTGTCCTCAACAACCAATTTTCAATATTGAATTCAGTTGGGCTGTGCGACGTCAATAAAGGTGAGAAATCCCCAGGTGATCAAAATTAGCCACCTTTAGCATACCATCAACCGTACTACCGGCGCAGCTACCGGAGTACCCCGAGTCCACCCACCACCGATGAGCACGCGCTGATTGGTTCCGATGCTGCAGGCGCTCGCGGCTGCCGGGTACCTGGCGCCATCTGGCGCTGTGAAGACAATTTGCTCATGTGCATTGGTTGCGCTCGTGCTCCCGGTACCGATATTGGTAGCACGGTACTTGGTATCGTAGAGGTGCCTGTTATACCAACGCCTTCCACTGCAGCAAATTGTTTTCCTTCCCTCTTTCACATTGTCCTTTATCCCTTCCCTTACGCCTTGGTTCGGGCGTCCACCGATATGTGAGACGGTTTGGGCGCCGTTTCCTTTCTTCGAAAACCAATTTTAACTTTTCCCGCCTACTCGCAGCGCGATTGAGGCGCCCACTGACCCAATGAGCCAGTTAAACTTGGTAGTCAAAGGCTTCGCAGACACCGCTTATGGAGTGATGTTGTCTTTTGCACCAGAAACGCGCGTAGTGCGCACGTCATTCCAAATTTCCCGCGATTGTGATTAGGGCTTAAGAAACTGCTGTGAAAGCTGGTCGCAAGGCACTGGAGAAAACCATCCCTACTTCCTTGAATGCCATTCTAACTTATTTAGAAACATTTTGTCCTTGCATCTTTGTTGGAGCTGAAGACTTTCATTTCGACTCTGTGACGTGATTTCGGCGAGCCCGCATAAGTGCATAAGACCTACGCATAACCTGCCACCTTAGGTGTTATCACATTTTATCAAGTTAAAATCATTCTCTCACAAAGAGGTGTTCGACTGCAATGCGCACGAGCCCTTTAAGTTATAAAATTCTAACAATGGTGAACTGCAGTGCTGGGCTACGGTATTTGGACTTATCTTGCTATTTCAGCAGTACGTATATCGGTTGCGGTCGGTGACTGTCCACCGTCTCTTTTTGTCTCTTTCTTGACCACTGAAATCCCTATCGCATGAAATAAAATCCGTCACCAGGGCAACTCATTAGAGAGTCGATGACGCGATTACTGTGCAGGTGACTTTTGAAGTGAGCAGCCAGCTTATCAACAAACATAGGTCTCTCCTCAACACCAATTATGAAATTTGGTTTTGAGGAAAGGAAAGGAAATGGTGCAGTAAGTCTCACTTACCTCGGTGGACACCCGAACCACGCCGTAAGGGAAGGAATAAAGGAGGGAGTGAAAGGAGGCTTATGGTTTATGTGGAAGGGGAGGAAAAAAAATTTGGCAGTCGCTTAGCTCAGCTATGCCAGGATTTACGTAGCGAAAGCTCGCGGTGGCATGGCGTTTAGCCAGTCATTCGCCGCGCTGCTCTTTTGTTTCCTGGGCGACTCGTTTCCTGTTCATCTCGTTCCGATGTCGATTTCAGGCCTCCTACTGCTTACCAGACTTGTTGTCGTCCATAAGCCGCCTCAACTGTGGTTGCGGCGCACGCGAGCTCTCCTTTTCCAATCTTCCGATGTGTTATCAGGCATGCGACACAGCTGGCGAAGCGCGCGGCGTCCGCCAGCGGCGGCGGTTGCTAGGCGACGACTCAAGGACAATCTATGTGCCTCCTCGAAGCACCGCCACAGCGAAACCGCAATTTCGTGTCCTCGCTACAAAACTTTATTGAAGTGAAGGGTGGATGGGCCAGCTTATGGGTGGGGTCCTCATTCCAGGGCGCCACTGGCTCAAAAGACATTTTTCCTCTGTAGAATGTTTGGTTTGGCCCCACATCCCCACAAATTGTGGAAGAGTCTAGGGCGCGCATGGCCCCAGGTTCACGTGTCGGAGTATAATGTTGGGGGTATGAGATGTCGTCTCCGGAGGATTGGTAATGTGTTCATCTGTAACTGCCGCCAAGAGAAGGCACCTGGGGTGCCTAGTTTCCGATGAGGTGGGAGGAAGTGTCTCCTCTACAGACGCTGGAAGCTGAAGGATAAAAGCGGGCGCGGTTTTGTAGCCCCGCTCGGTTGATGATGCCTCGAGCTAGAGCATGCGCCCTCTCCTTTCCCTCCAGTCCCTCGTGGCCTGGGGTCCAGGTCGTGTGGTGGTGCTTGGTGAGGGGTGTAGTGCCCATGAGCCGGCTGACGTGCTTGGCATCTCGGCCTCTCGGGAAGTTTCGACACGCGTGTTGTCAGTTAACACATGAGCGCTTTGGCCTCGGGACTCGTAATGCCTAATGACAATGGCCACGGCGGGGGTCTCCGCAGCCGCTGTTGTTTTGGCTCTTACAGAAACAGTCAATAGAGTGGAGAAGCGGTGGTCCATTGCCACCACTGCGTACTTGTCATGGTCTGGGTATGCTGCGGCGTCCACATAAACCATGTTCAGGGAATTGGCTAAGTGTCGGCGTAGGTAGGATACTCGGGTTCGTCGTCTGCTTGTGTGAACGTCTTTAAGCATATGCTTCGGTATCGGGGACACGCTGATGTATTTCTTGCGCTGTTTTTCTGGAGGGGACTGAGCATCCATTGTACGGATATCCGCAACTGTGCCTACTCGACGTAGGGTAGTTCGTCAATCTTGGATGGTCGGAAGTCTGAGTGTTTGAGATGCACGGATGGCTTCTGTTAGTTCCGTAAAGGTGTTGAAGATTCCTCGGGTAGTCAGACGCTCCATCGAGGTGTTTTTAGGAAGGTTGAGGGCCGTGTTGTATACTCCCCTTGTGATGGTGTCAACTTGCTGCTCCTCTCCCTTTATGAGCGTGTGAAAGGGTAGAGCGTATGTTATACGGCTAAGTACCAGTGCTTGCACCAGCCGAAGAGTGTCTGTCTTCTTCTCGCATTCCTTGGCGATGCTTGACAATGCGTCTGACCATGTGAGCTATCTGGTCTACGGTGGTTTTGAGAGTCTGGTTGGTGTGAGTTACAAAAAGGTTGCTCTCTATCCAAAGACCAAGAATGCGGATCAGGTTAACTTCCCTAATGGCTTGACCCCCGATCATGAGGTTGATGTAATCTGGAGAGATGTATCTCGGGCCATGTACTCATATAACCTCCGACTTACCCGGGACGCAGTGAAGGCCGCTTTGAGAGGCCATGTCATTGACGATATGGGCGGCCTATTGAAGGGTGGTTTCTTTTTTTGCGCATATAGTTGTATCATCCGCGTTTATGGTAAAATCTACAACTGGAAGTGCTTGTAGTCTACGCGAAAGAGAATAGCAATGTTGAAAAGCAGTAGAAAAATGATAGCTCCCTGAGGTGCGCCTTTGTGTGACATATCTTTGACGTCAAAGCGAATTTGACCGATGCCTATCGTGGCCGTCGCACGCACGTAAACAAAGGCTTTTTCGCCGTCGTTAAGGTCATTAATAGCTTGAACGATTGCCACGTGGGATACGTTCTTGAAGGTGCCCTTTAAATCTAAGGGCAAGATTAAATGTTCTTAACCTGTGGGTATCTTGGTAAGCACTTCTCGCAGGACCGGGAAGGTGTCTTTAGCCGAAAGCCCTGGCCTGAACTCAACCTTAGCAGGGGGAAGAGATTATTGTCTTCAATATAACTTTGGAGGTGGGTATGGATTACCCGTTCATACAGCTTTCCTTTGTAATTGGCCGGAGGTAATCAAGTGATTGTCCGGGCTTGGGAAGGGTGATAATTCTAGCATGTTGCCAACCTTGAGATACAATGCCCTTCTCCCAGAGTTGATCATTGAAGTAGCCATTGATGGTTTTGATATGCGTATGACTGAGGCTACGAATGTTAGCGTTTGTGATTTTATTCGCTCCAGAAGCGGTGTTGCTCTCCTGAGCGCGATGCACGGGCTGCAGCTGGCACCTCGGCTGTTGTTATTGGGGCACCATGTGTGGGGTTTGGAAGGCCGTTATAGGGGGCCAGACAAGGAGGTATTGAAGTGTCGCCAATATAACGTGTCCACAAAGCGTCTGTGAACGCCTTGTCAGACCAATGGAACTGTTGAGCTTTTGTTTGGAGTGTACGACTCTTGGCCGATTTGGCGTTGTCGGGTTCTGTGAGACTACGGAGGATGAACTAGGTTTGAGCAGTACTTGCCCAACAGAATTCTGTACAGTTCTCTGCCGCCTTGAATGTTCGTGTGGGTTTAATGTCCCAAAGTGACTCAGGCTATGAGGGACGCCGTAGTGATGGGCTCCAGAAATTTCTACCACCTGGGGTTCTTTAACGTGCACTGACATCGCACAGTACACGGGCTTCTAGAGCTTCGGCTTCATCAAAATACGACCGTCGCGGCCGGGAGCGAACCGCGTCTTTCGGTTCAGCAGCCGAGGGCCATAATCACGGTGCTACCACGGCGGAAGAAAGTGGTGCTGCAGTTGAGGGCTCCGAAATAATTTCCACCTGGGGATCTTTAACGTGCATTATCGCACACCACGCAAGCGCCTTCTGCGTTTCGGAAGTGTGGTCGCCGAGGTCAGGTTCGAACCCGGGTACTCCGGCTCAGTATCCGAGCGCCCTAACAACTGAGCCACCGTGGCGGGTAAATTTGGTCACTCCTGTTTGCTTTTTGGCCTGGTGCTTGTCGTTTTGCGATCAATGAAAACAGCAACTGCAACAGCTCTGCGCGTGGGAGCACGACCTCCGGGTGGTTGGAATTATTGTAGCGAAAGCTACACTAAGATGCCCAACTTAACCTTCACGTGACTAGCCACCGACCTTGGATGACCTTGGTTGAGCTATGGCTGGTGTTGCTATTCGCTTATCCCTGGTCCTGGTTCGAGCCTATAGCTGGTGTTGCTTGCCCTTGCCTCAAAGAGAGCCCAACTATTCAACGACGGAGAATGAGTGCCTAGTGATAGCAATAACAGTGTCAAAATTCTTCCCGTATTGTATGGCACACCATCAGAAGTGACTGACAATCTCGCGTTGTGCTCGCCTCAACTGAAGCGACCCGTCTGGCCATGTCACTCAATGGATCTTCGACTCCGCCAGTAAACTGTTGCCATCGTTTAAAAGTCTTGGTGGCAGCACTATAATGCTCACTGCCTGTCACAAGCCGCGGTTACTGTACTTCTGCAGGACGATGATGACGACACCTACCTAGGTTATGTAAGCGCATACGCTTTCAATCAGTGGCACGCTTCCACCCCGACCTCCATTGCTTCGTTAGCTGCTTCGAAAGATAAGTCTTTATGATCTACAGCACCTTTGAAGCATGAATCGGCTTCCCTCTGCGTACAGAGTGATGTCCTCGTTAAGAAGAACTTCTCATCGAACAAAACCACGTAGCTTTTTGTTGCGCCTAAAAGCCTTCGTAAAGGTCTACAGGCTTCACTCGAAGAACAGACATCTTGGTGCCTTGGTTTCAGCGCAGGCTTCAGTGAATTCATGACGAATATTATTGGCGCCGCTTATCCTCCGGTGTCGCCCGTTACATAAAACCTTTAGAGAACGTAAGCGACGATATACGCCACCAACCCTACCAGTAGAACTCTTCAACACTACTGAACCACCGCCAAGGTCCTTCCAACCGAATGGCTTGGCCCTTTTCCGAAGCCAACAATTGGAAACAAGTGGATCGTCGTTTCGGCGACTACCTGACACGCTAGGCAGAGGCAAATGCCCTGCCAAATGAAACAAAGGCGTAAGTCGTGAATGTTCTCGCTGAATGCATCCTTCCAGCGAGCTCATCAGGGACAGGCGAACAGCGTCTGCGGCGGAGCTCACGCAAGCCATCCTTCGCTATATGGATCATGAAGCCATTTTTTGTTTCGAAGAACATCTAATCAAAAATCACGAAAAAATTTTAATTATTACTGGTCACAGAATCTCTCAGCAAGAAAATGGCGGAAGGCGTGCTGCCAAGCTCTCTGTCATAGATAGTTCTTGCTGCGTGCGCTAGTCGGTAGAGAACAGCGCGGTATTTCCAAGATTTAAGGTATCGAATTCAACCCAAATTGTGAAAATCGAGTTAGCTATAACACACTCTGAGAAAATAGTTTAATTGCGCAGTTTATGCAGTTGTCTACACAGCGCCTTAAAGGGATATGGAGAAAAAATGGGAACACTACAAGGTCGCGTACACTTCAGGAGACAAAAGGTGTCAGCTTACATAATGTAGAGCAGGCAGATCTTTAACTTGAACACGCATCTCATGGCTGGAGGCAATGACCGTCGTTTCAGAGGCCTGCAAAGCATCGGGAGTTTCTGCAGCTGAAATATTGCGCTGATGTATACTTCCAGCAAGTCTAGTAACTTCCTGTAACATGATATGCGAAACGCTATGAGAACAAATTCCAGCAACTGGGACGTGACATCAGAATGCCACAGGGAAAAGCAAAAAATGGTTGCCGTCTACATAACGATGAACTCGAAACAAAGCAAGCAAGTCACCCAATTTAGCATTGCACATTTTCAGTGGAAAGAAGTATGGAAGAAGAACAGAAGAATCGACTGGTGGGCGAGTTGGTACATGACTAGATGATACAAAGCGCAAAAGGGACGGGACGAACGAAAAAACCACACAGACAAGGCGCTTACTGCAACTGTAATCTTTTAATGCACGATCTTGCCTTTATAGCATGTTGCCTTTTTTTCCTTGCACCATGCTATAAAAGCAAGATCGTGCATTAAAAGATTACAGTTGCAGTAAGCGCCTTGTCCGTGTGGTTTCTTCGTTCGTCCTGTCCCTTTTGCGCTTTGTATCATCTAGTATGGAAGAACTTGCGCGCTGTTTTAGTTTAAAGACATTAAAAGATAGTAGTGTGCTAAATTAAAAAGTTATCATGAACAGGTTCACTGTCGCAGGTTCCAGGCTGTACCTAATTACCTGGCTTAGTTAAAATCGCACATGACCAATCGCTTAAGCTAGTAGCTGTTCTAATGAGGGAAGTGCAGGACAAAGAACTCACTAGCAATAGTAGACTTGGCCGGTTCATGGATGGCAGTGTCACCATGAACCTCAGATATGCACACACAGTTTGACGAGCAAGCAAAAGGCGCTGAATGGATTCGGAAACTAGGATCTTCATCTGTATATTCTTCGGTGCTAACTGCGCATTGATGGTAACTGCATGACGACCAGATGCTTCTGAACTCCCATGGGCAATTTCCCGGGATTCCACCACTCTTTATAATGTCTCGGCTAAGGCTTTGTGACTAAAGTAGATCTAAGTGTGAGCACTCACAAGCGTTGAGGTGTTGAATGGAACAAAGTTATTGTCATCATTTCTTTTCAAGGAATAAGGGCGAATAGGTAGGGTGTCTTTTTATCCAGTTTCTTGCGTCATTCATCAATGTTATATTTGCTCGATAACTTTCTTTCGAACCGCAGTTTAACAGTCCGCGTACTATATGATAAAGTTTTTTTTAACATATTTGTATTTGTCTACCTTCACAGCTAGCTATACCAAGAGGCGTAGCGCTAAAAACTGAGTACGGAGCCTGCATGGCTTATAATGAGCCCGGTATGAAAACGTCTTCCATTAAAAGTGATTTTTCGTGACGAATATCTACGGTGCAGTGTGAATTACAAGGGATGTATTCGCTTATTAAAGTTAATCTCAAATTTTAACGTATTAAGCGAGAGATTTTGCAAAATGCTGCGCAGCTACTTGCCAAGTAATGCTGTATTCATTCCTATCCTAAGAAAAGCCATAAAGGGTGCGCCACTATTGTGCGGCACTCAGTATGTGCTATAAGTATTTGCAGCTTTCAGTAAAGGCTAATAATTACCCAGGCGGCAGAGGCAATCGGCCTAATATTGGAGAGGGATGGTTTCACTCTGGTCTCTTGTAGGACCAGTTTCGCCAGTGCATTTCCTATATTGGGCCAATTACCGTCGCTTCTTCAGCAGCCCATCTCACCCGGGCAACGTCCTTGAAGATGCTGAGTACGGCCTCGATGTCGGTCATTGTCTGCTGCCTCAGAGCGGGGATGAGCATCCTCAGTGCCCACCAGCTGCTGATTAGACGGTCCAGGTGCTTGTTGGGCTCGAACTGTTCCAGCCGGGGAACGAGTGGACTCTGCCTCGTTAGCTGCGTTGTCCGTGATAAGCTCATCAGTGGAAACTGAGGCAAAATGTAAAAAGTCCGCGAATGGTCTTGGCTCGTTTAGCAATAATATTACTAACAGTAATATAATAATAGTAATGCAATCGCAGGTGAAAAACCTAGATACGAATACAGAGTGAAGTTCTGAAGCTAGTACCTCCTGTTTTTTATGCATTAGAAAAATGTAAATTAATTCCCTGAAAATGGCAACTAAAATCAAACGAACCAATCTTGCCTGCAGAATACGTAACATGGTATGCGCTGTGGGCCTCGTTGAGCAAGGATTTTTCACACGTCATGTATATCAACTGAAGGCCAGTTTATCATAAGTGTTCTATATTTTCATTTCTTTTTACTGTTGTATTCCTTTCGAAAAGCCTATATAGCAGCATAAAATGGGCAAAGAGTGCCCCTAACAAGATACGTAAGATTGGATCCCGTTAAGAATCGTTAGAAAATGCGGAACGTAGCCACAATTAATAGAACAAGAATGACAGAACAGCATTAAGCGGCGTTTAGGCTTGTTGGGTAATTGGCTATATAACAAGAGAAGAGCTAACGCAAAGTTCAATTTCCTTACATCACTCCCATTTTCACCCCTTAATCCTTTCTTCCACGTCACGGTCTTCGTGTACATTCACATTACTGGCACCACGCCTTACATCCGGATTATCTGTACCCTCCACGCAAACGCGGAGTCTACGCGGCTTTGGAAGATTAAGGACGCCCGTTCTACGGGCTACTGACCCCGAGAACACGGGTTCTATCCCGGTCGCAAAAGAACCCCGTGTGCTGTGTGATGTAACTGCTTGTTAAAGGTACCTAAAGGGTCGAAATTATTCTAGAGCCCTGCACCACGGCATTTCACCCTCCATTTCATCTCTCACTGCTTTCTTTGTCCTTTCCCTTACGGCGCAGTTGAGGTGTCCACCAAGATTTGAGGCAGATACTGCGTCACTTCCTACCCTCAAAAACGAACTTACTGTCCAGACCCCGGCGGCTAATTTTCGATGAAGGTGAAGTACAAAAGCCACCCGTGTGTTATGCGATGTCAGGGCAGCCTGAAATCTCCACGCACTCGAAATTTTCCGGAGCCCTCCATGACGCTGCCTCTTTCTGTATTCCTTATTTCGCTCTATGCTTCCTCTCTTCCCGCAAGACGCAGTCGACGTGTCCACCACGAAGTGGGACGATTACTACCGCGTTTTTGCCGTCAGATCTAATTTATTTCAATTTTTCTTTGCCAGTAACCGCCATCCACGGATTCATTTGGATTTTTCTAGATACATCTCTTTCCGTCAAGCGCAGAGAGAGCAACTTCAGAGCTAGAAATCGAAGCCGGCTCTCTACCGGTTTGCTTTGCAACAGGATGAGGCGCTGCCGATTCAGCTACCAACTCTATACCTCCATGGATTCTACTTGGTGTAGGCAGACCACCGCGCTCTAGACGAGCTCTGAAATAACTTCCGAGCAGAGCACATCAACTTGCTCAACCACTGCATTGTGTTATCATGAAAACCTGCGCCAAATAATACACCTCAGCACACGCGGAAAACCAACAATCACGCACGAAACTTCGCAAGCCCTTCCTGGCGACTTTTTCCTGCTCGCACCCTCCTCTGTCGCTGGCACCTGCGTATACAAGTTGAGAGGTAGATATTGGTTAGATTCTTTCAGACGACAGGCAGCTACCGTGGCCGCGGCCAATGAGCCGTGTAGCTCCGGCAGATTTGGAAGCTCCGCCCCCGGAGGTGGAGCGCCTTTTAAGCAATGCACAACTTAGCTCTGTACAAAAGCATGGTTCCGCTTTCCTTTCCCACGTAGCAATCGCAACTATGTTTGCGAAGTGGTAGTGCTTGCTTCCAAGGCATTCATTTTGGTCTCGTGACATGTCTCATACATGTTGGTATCTTCTGAGAACTGAGTGAAGACACAAGGGTAGCAAAAGAAATATGAAAACTAGTGACAAAGCATAATCTCCAAAGTGGTTCATTGGGAAACGAAACGAATCGCATCTGCCATTTACAAGCGCTCAAACCTCATACGAGAGTTGTCAAGGCTTGCAAGCGACAGCGGGCTCATTGGGGAGACAAAAGTACTTGCTTACACAGCACATGGCGAAAGGCTTTGAAGCAAAGTGTGGCGAAGGTGGGAAAGTATGAGAAAATTAAAATAAAACAGCTATCGCCAATGGGTGAACTGATGTACCAGGAAGATGGGCCAATTGTTTTTTATTCCACGCTCTGTGACGATTCGCCAAAGCTAGGCTAGTGGAAAATGATTTTCTCGACTAACTACGGGTAAAAGCGACCTCCTTTATTTGCAGAAGTCCGCCACGGCTTGTCTTGCTCATAAACTTGATAAGAGCTGTGGTAAAAAAAAATAGACATCCAGATCAGGCGAACGATCTGAATAATTTTTCTGGCCACCCGCCGCGGTGGCTCACTGGTTACGGCGCTCCGCTGCTGACCCTAACGACGCGGGTTCGATCCCGGTCGCGGCGGCCGAATTTCGATGGAGGCAAAATTCTAGACGCTCGTGTACTGTGCGATGTCGGTGCACGTTAAAGAACCCCAGGCGGTCGAAATTTCCGGAGCCCTTCACTACGTCGTCCCCCATAGCCTGGGTTGCTTTGAGACGTGAAACAGCAATAAACCATTTTTTTTTTGGCCCGACCGTGGTGGCTCAGTGGCGATGGCATTCAGTCACCGACTTTTAACCCTGCAATGGCGTCCATATGCCGCGGTCGACACTTTTTGCCTGATATGCCCCGAAGGTTTATTTATTTGTCACTGTTAGTTTAGCTTCAGGGGATGTCTTTTGAGAGCTCGGAGGGTAGTGCAAGAGCGGGAAACATTCTAACGTCGGTTTCTCACAAGTACATCGTCGTCTTCGGCGTGGGGATCGGGTAGCTCGACGTGGAAGAAGGGCGCCACATCCAGGTGTCTCAGACAAAGGGCTGCTGCCTCGTCCAGCCGCCACTCCTTTTTGGTGTCCTCCTGCGCGACGAAGGGAAACCCGCCCAGCCCAACGGACTCCAGCACAACCAGGAACGCCTCACGGGTGCGGGAGGCAGTCTCTGGGAACGAAAGAAGACCGGCAGGAATGAAATACCAGCCAGAAAATGCAAGACAGGTCCTTCTACTCATATTTCGTTTTCACTGTAAGACGTATGTCATGCCTAGAAACACAAGGCGGTATCGTAAATTGAGTTTTATAGTACTTTTAGAAACGCGACCTCTACCAGGACAACATATCTTAGGAGTACAACTTTACTGCACTGAAGACTTGGCACAGTGTTTCAGTAATCGCTCTCTACGTCACTTAATCGGCATTTTAGTACCACAAGTTGAAGGATAATGTAAGTTTCATCAATAGTTGGTTCGTTTTCTCGATACTCAGCCATATAAATTTTCGCTTCCTTGTTGCGCCCAAAGCATGTCGAACTAATATATCTGCGTCACCTCATGAATGCCTCTATGAATAAACTCAGTACGAAAATGGGAAATATCTGATATTTCTGCCATTGCTTTTCAACCGAGGACCGTTAATAGCAGCCCAAGGCCAGTCTTCATTTTAACTGAAGCTCGCTGTTGTGTTGATTGCTTTGGTTTGGTTCGCCTTGGCTTGTCGCTCAAGTGGATCGGCGCGAATCCAAGACAGGCCAGAGGAAAGCTGGCCATTCCAAGGCAATCCAAAAGAGGGAAAACCAGAAAGCAGAGAAATTTAAGAAGGATAACTAAAGGGAAAGTATAGTATAACAAGATCAAAGGAGAGAAAGAAGGGGCTAAGGATGCGAGAGAAAAAAAAAACAGGAACGCCAACGTGGAGAGAGAAATAGAAAGAAGAGAATAATTACTTTCCAAACAAGGCTTGAAATTCTCTAAAAGTTCAATCTATTCACTTTTATCCAGGGAAATTAATATATGCGGCTCTCCTCGAACGCCTTAAAATATGCAGCAGATTAGCCAGAGTTCCGAAACCTAGTGGAATAATACGAATAGGATAAATTTTCTATCGAATCATAAAGAAAATTATACGTCGAAAGGGAATTGAATATTGGTATGAGTATTTGTTCCTTGTGATGTGGAAGCGAAAGCATCGAATCACCAGCGCCGGTGCTGTATTACGGAGATCTAATTCATTGAATTATAGCTACAGCTGTCACAAAACGCAAATTCAATGTCCTCCTGAGGGCGAGTATGTCAGTAAATTACCTCTCTGACCGTCATGTCATAAAGAGAAAAAAAATTGCCTCCATGACTGCACGAGGACAACGAATGAAGTAGCTCCACATCTCAGTAGATAAGAGGAGCACGACCGGTCAACAATTATCTCGTCGTCTGTGCATCTCGGCAGGAGTTTCTGGCTGCGGCGAAAGCCTGCCGCGTCAACCAATTTTGCAGGCCTGGTATACAAGCATCATAAGCTCCGCTTGACGAATTCACCACATGCCGACGCTGAAGCCAGCTGCACGCGCAGACCAGTCACGGCAGCCTGAGGTGCGGCGATGGAGTTGGAGCTGTTACTAAACTTCTGAAAAAAAATTACTGCGGCGTCTTCGCTTTTGTTCTTTGAAACCTATGAATTGTGTTGTATCAGAAAGCATTTTCTAAATCTGACCATAAATCTTAATTAAATTATTATCAATCGCTCATCGTTGCACTGTTGTCGCAGGTTAAATTTTTGTGGTAGTTGCACACCTCATCTGTCGAAGTTAGTTAATATTTGCGAAATCATTAATTTTAGGAGAAATATGCGTGCCCGCACAATACTTACGCGAAGAGGAACAGTTGTGGACAAACATCGTCATTTGAGCAAGAGCATTGTCCGGCGTCGCAATACTTTTGGCATTTTCTGCGTGCACAAAGAAAGACAGAAATGCAGAGCTAAACGACACAAATTCCGATTCACGTAGAAGTTCAGTGACGCCAAAGAGCGCTCATCTTTTCTCTTAATTTTGTTAAAAATAGTTGCTGATTCCATTTATCCAGCTGCACAACGAGACAAAGCTAACGCGCTTCCGTGCTCAGTTCAGACTGAATCTGAACGGAAGATCGATCATTCGCTCCTTCATTTCAAGACGCACGGATAAAAGACCCCTCGAAGGGATGCACCTCCTCATGTAAAGAAATATTAGCTCGCATGATCAGTGTGGTAAAAATTCGGCACGAAATCCTCTTATTCCACAAGCATGAAAGTTATGCAGAGAAGTGCGAGCTGAAGTATAATAAAACCAAAGGTACGCGTAAAATGGCAGCAAAACAAAGATGTCCATCAGCAACAAAGCTAAGCTAATATTATAGCGAAAGCTTGGGAGAAATAATCCTCTAAAGCTTAAATATTAATCACAGCTTCTTGAAGGAATGTTCGTTAATATGCGATAAGTTCAAAAAGAGAGCAGAGAATAAAGAGGTGGTAAAACTAGTGGCTGCTGTATTCCAACTTTGCTAGTCTGAACATGCTGCGAGAAAACTTCATCGTCATCATCATCAGCCTAACTACGCCCACTGCAGGGCAAAAGCCTCTCTCATGTCTGCCACATTAACCCTGTCCTTTGCCGGCTGTGGCCATCCTATCCCCGACAACTTCTTGATCTCGTCCCCCCGCCTAACTTTCTGCCACCCCCTGCTATGCTTCTCTGTTCTTGCGGTCCATTCAGTCACCCTTAAAGACCAGCGGTTATCTTGCCTTCGCATTACATGCCCTGGCCAAGATATAAAGGCAATGCAAAAGAACTAAAGAAAGTTGAATTCATCTTCTCCCTGAAACATGAACGCACTCATGGGTTCATGTCTGTTAAGCAAGTTAAAAAAAAAGCAGTTCATTATGTGTTTATATGCCTGCGCACAAACCTGTGGTTCCTGAATATCAAAACAGTGTTTCGAATGCAGTTTGATGCCGAGAAAATTGGAGATGTCACCTTGTCAATATATCATTCCTGATAACCGGTAGGTTTTTTGCGAAAAGTAATAAAATCTGGAAACCATTTTATTGTTTTTTGCCTAACTGAAATTACTTGCGTGCCTTGATCTTCAAGCATACGAAGTGCAATGTACCTAGTACGTAGCGGACAGCAGCGCGGAAGAGGTATCCAACGCTGGCCGGCTTATAGGGCAGCCAATGAGGATGGGTGCGGTTCAGCAGGTCCTCGGTGCACACAAAGCCATAGAAGTCACTGCAGGGCGGTATTTGCCAACTGAACAGGCCCTGGGGCTTGGCCTTGAAGTAGAGGGCTGCAAAACAACCCCGAAAATGTATGAATTCTGCTTTAAACTGCACAAAGCTTCACTGCAGTGTATGTTGGAGGATGATAGTGATGCTAGCAGCAGACAGCTGTCACCGGCCTGCTTCATAGGGAAGCGTTCCGCCCAAGGAATTTTATGCAGACTTTAAACGCAGTTGCTGGTTGCGGATATTTTTTCGAAATTATCGGCTGTTAACGAAGGGGTGGCGAAGCGGACAAAAACGAGTGGTACCCTTAGTCCAGTACTACTGTACGTAAAATACAGGTCTCCCTAGTAGTCTTTTTTTGGAAAGTCCTCCCTGCCCTTCTTAGTTCGATGGCAGCGCCCTGAGCAGGGAGCGACAAAGAGCATCCTCAGAACAGGGCATCCAAAAGACCAACTTCTAGCAGGAGCAACCACGGCAGCCATTGTGAGCGGTTTTTGTGCCCTGCACTAATGAAGGAAGGAAGAAACATAGCAAGGACCATGACGTGGCTGTTGATGAAAGCCGCTCCGAGCTTGTAAGCTGCGGTCGGGCCTCTCCCGTACCTCTCCTTTGCCGCAGCGGAAACGGCCCGTGGGCACAGGCCGTCACGCTGCCCTTCAGCGAAAATGGCGCGCTAACCATTTTTCTGATAAAGCAGGCTTAGGAGTGTCATGCGACTTCCGCAAGACTTCAAGCAATGCGTTCGCGATACATGAGGCCCCTGCTGTCTTTTCTTTCCTCCATGCCTGCAGTGCACTCGTCGAACTCACGGATGACACAGAATATAGTGGGCTGTCAAAAAGAAAACAAAAACTAAAAAACCGAATGCCACTCCCGAGCCACAGAAGAAAGTGAGAAGCCACTGAGGAAGTTATTCCTCCCACTAACCTTCGGGCAAGCAGGGTTTCTCCACGCACTCTGGCGGAATGCTGTTAGTAGTGACGGTTGTGGCGGAGCTCTGCGTCGCGTCACTGAACTCGTCTTCTGCAGTACCTCGTGCTGAGAAATATTATTACCATCAGTCCATCAACCGATCAATCATTTAATCAATCACTTCGTAACAAGAGAAACAATATTTTTGTCTGCAGGTTAAAAAAAAGTGGCCTTTACGCTTTTTGCTTAAAATTTTAAATTTCGCGAGCCCTACCGCAAACGCCACTTTTTTTTTTTACATCTCTGCTCTTTTGTGCCTACCTAAATTCCCTCCATCTCCGAACGGTCCAGGCGTTCACCAGTTGCTAGATCACTACACAGCCTTTCCTTACACAGCCTTTCCTTTTGTATTTTAATGTAAAGTGTTTGTTACTCGTCTATTATTTATGTTGTTCGGCAGAAATTTCGTTGCCTACCTGCAGGCCTTCTTTTTTTTCGTTGTTTGCTGTTCACAAAGCACTGTGCAATTGTATCCCCCACTCCTGCCTTGGCCACCAAAAGGCGGCTGGCAGTATTGAATAAATAAAATTAAAAAAAATAAAAAAGTTCGTGCAACCCCTTTAACGCCGCGCTCTCTAGTTTGCTTGGGAAGAGGGACGACGGCTAAGGTGTTCCGAAGTTATGATGCGAATTAAGAGTGAAGCATCACCAGCACTGACAAGTAAATCTCCTATCATAGAGTTTTTCGAATAACGCATCAGCATGTAAATTTATTAGTTTTTTACTATAAAACGTGTCGGCGCTGACTTGCGAAAATTTTCGGGCAGCCTGTTTGCGGTTACCGTCTCAAACGTGGGGTGCTTGCTTTCAACCTGCCGCATATTTATTTATTTATTAGTACCTCACAGGCCCCGAAGAGCATTGGGTGAGGGGGGCAAATCGAAAAAAAGGTACATACAGATGGAAAAAACCGTAATATCGGTACAAGAACGCGGTACAAGTCAAATACAAGAAAGGAACACGAAATTTATACAAAACGGAGAAAATAACATCAGACACGAAAATAGAGGGGGAAAAAAAGCGAAACACGAACATGAGAAAAAAAAAGCAACCAGGGGTAACAGAAGTGGTAAATGGGAAAACAACGTTAAGAACAAATGAAACTGTTGTACATTTCGAACATCACTATGGCAATAAATGTATACATAGATGTTTTTTAAACTCACCAGGATCAATGAAAGAGATTATGTTGTCAGGAAGATAATTCCAGAGTTTTATTGCTCTAGGTAATGCAGAGGAATTAAACGACAGAGTCTTCCCATATATCCGGTTGAAGCTGAGTTGATTGTGTAAGCGTTGTGAAGAGCGGAAAGGTGATGCCAGAGGTAACAACGAAGGACGGGTGTGAACATATTTATGGAACAAACACAGAAGTGAAATGGAGCGACGAATTTCAAGTATCTGTATGTCATTAAGGTTTTTAAGCTGGGATACACTTGCGAGGGGACTATAATTGCTAAAAATGTACCGGGCAGCTCTGCTTTGAATGGACTCGAGCATATCTGAGATATTTTTGATGGGGAGACCATATAGGTGAGATAAATTCCAGCTGTGGGCGAACAAATGTAAGATATGCCAGTTTTCGAACGGAGCTAGGTGAGTTCCGAAGGTTCCGGCGTATGAAACCTAATGTCCTCGATGCTTTGTTGCAGACTGCAGAAATATGAGAAGACCATGAAAGATTTGGTGTGAACTGAATTCCAAGGTGTTTGTACGACGTAACCCTTGATAGAGAGGTATTATTTATAGAGTATATGAAGTTAGAAATAACATGCTTGCGGCTAAAAGTCATTGATTTACATTTATTAGGGTTAAGAATCATTTGCCAGTCTTTACACCAATCAACAATAGTGTCAAGATCATTTTGAAGGGTCAGGTGATCAGTCTCAGAAGCGATCTTACGGTAAACAACACAGTCGTCTGCGAAAAGGCGTAAGCGGGATGAAATGTTAGTGGGAAGGTCGTTAATGTAGATTAGAAAAAGTAAGGGTCCAAGTACGCTTCCCTGTGGTACGCCTGAGGTTACGTCACATAGGGATGAGGAAGAGCCGTTGACAACTGTGAATTGCTGACGTAATGAGAGAAAGTTTCGAAGCCAAGATAATGTGAGGTTATTTATTTATTATGTGTGGTCTGTGAGCTCCCGGCTGCGTTCAGTGGTCTGAGAGGCATTTCGAAGTGTTTGGGGGCTTGTTTCACGTTTCAGGTCGCACGAAAACTCTAAATTCGGAGTTGCGTACAGGTGGTGGTTACGTCATCACGGTTGATACACAACATTTATTTACAGAAAAGAGGTTGTTTTCTCTGCTAAGCCGGCACTGGTCCACTAGGTGCTCCATATTCTGAGACCATCTCCATAGCCCATTCCACCAGGTCTTGCTGTGCTTCTTTGTATTGGAGTACGCGTTCCCAGGAATCCGGGTCCGGGGCTGGCATGAGATTTGGGAAGGGGGGGGGGGGGGGGGTATGAAGCGCGAGCCCCACCCGAAGACTGCGCGATAGCGCGAGGCCCTCGCATGCGATGGATCCGTAATCGTGTGGCGGGGTCATGTGCCGTGAGGTGGGCCACGTCTGTTATTGGCGACTGTTCTCCCATAAACAGTTCTTGTTGAAAAAAAAAGAAACCTTCGTTGCAGGTTGCATAATAGAATACAGAATAAAATACCCTTTGTTCATACATAACGGCTCGCATTCTTTTCGCTCCTTCGTCTCCCGATTGTCGTACGAGAAAAGTGCTAAGAATGGTGCACACTAATCTCATCAGTCGTCATTTTTTGTAGCGCGGAAGGACGCCTGAGTTCGAATTTCTATTTTGCAGCCTGGTGAAGTTCCTGTGGCAAAGCTATACAATGTTTTAGGCCAATATTGGCAATATGTTTTACTGAAAAGCGGACTGCCATTTCAATTAAATGTTGATATTGGCTTCGCTGCAAAAAGTTATTTTTGGTTGTATTGCTAAGTGAGTATACGCTATAAATATTCTTACCTCTGCTGTATTATTAGCATTTATTTTTAGTTTAATTCTTGCTGTTTATCCGAGTAGAAACCACTACCTTCTGTGCAGACCTGCTTCGGGGCTAAATTGACCATAACGAGGTTTGAGTGTTGGAAAAGGAAGTTGAGAGAAAAGAAAAGCAGATAGGGGATACGCGTCAATTATTCATGGCCAGCGCATCTACAGGTATGTATTTATGCTTCCCATTTTCCTAACCTTTATAACAAAGTACTGGAAGTGACTTACTGAGTGGTTCAGGTATGCATCTCTTCTTCGTATATCAGTGTTGCGGGTTTTCGCGTAGATTACCGTCATTGTCATTCAAGAAGGCGATTTGATGCTTCCAGTTTCAATGCGGCCTTACGCCAAAGCGCTGTACCATCGGGGACAAAAATAGCAGAACCCCCTCCAAGTTCTGACCCTTGCCACTCTGCATGGGGGCGCCACTTGCCGAAACACTTCTGGTGCCGAGACCGGTGGAGTGGGCCCGTTTCGGCACCAGAAGTGCTGTCAAGTGGCGCCCGTGAGCGGAGTGGCGCGGATCGGAACTCGGAGGGTGGGCCTTTTGGCCCCGATGGTACATAGCTTGATTCGACATCTATTGGCTCAGCACGATCACGGATAAGAAGCATGTCCATAGGTCTCGTTTTCTGCCAGTACTAACAGAACGTCGTACGAAAGCACACGCATTAAAAAACTAAACGCAAATTTCACGCACCGGTAAGCCTCCTGGGTCTTACTCGCACTTGGGGATCTAAAACGACACACCGGATATGAATAAAAATTAGGAATCGTTTTCGTAAATAGCACTGATTGGCAGCAATAAGAAAGCAATAGAGGCGTTCAAGTGACAAAGCCCTTCTCGCGAGTTGAGATTAGTGACGACAAAGCTCGTCACGCTTCGAACATGCGCCGTCTTCCTCCCTCATTCGATAGCGTTGTTATCGGTCAGCCACACAGATATAAGCATGCGGCGGGTTTCGGGAAATAAGTGTTATTATGGGTGTCCTTCTGCAACAACCAGCGTGACGTCATGTCCCACATTGTACTTCACCCATCGTAAACATCTATAGGATAGAGGGCAAATGAAATGAATCGTTACAAATTACGGCTCCAGGAGGCAGCCAGTGACATAAGCTCTGACAGTTTCTCGTGAATTGCTTGAGAGCAGACACGACAGAGAACAAGCGTTGTAGAAAAGGCATAGTAGATTGTTGAACGGTGCACGCATGGTGGGGGGTTCACAGATGCTCGCACACATTTCAGTTTTTCTTCCTTCAGACTTCAAATCAATTCATTAATCGCTTTAAGAAGGCGCGCTCACGTGGTGAACTGAGGAGCACGGGAAACAAGATGGCGGACACCAGCAGCAGAGCGAAGGTTGCGAGGAGGATGACAGCAGCGCAGAGACCCACGTGCGAAAGGCGGAACCTGCAATGTCAACGTGAGACACAACTTTGGAGCTGTACTCCTGTCTGCCTTAATTTATTTCCTCAGTTGATATTAGCCAGGAACATGACTCCGAGATATGGTGTAGTTGACTTGTGCTTCTGCCAGGGAACATATTTAACTGCTGAAAAATAGCGCCACGCGTTTATCTTATCCTGTTATCTCCGGTTTCTGTCGCACATGTATTTTCTGTTAAACACTTCAAGAACTTATCGAAACTTACTCACCGAGCTATGGCCAACCGTGCTGATCATTGCCAATAAGCAGTATTTCTATATTTTCTTTGTAAATATTGCCTCATTTCTTTCGTTCTCAACGCGGTGAATGACCGCCAATATTCAGCACTGTCCACTATTGTCATAGCACATTACACATTCTAGGACTGATTTACTTCACGAGCTTCTTACTTTTTTTTATTTGACTTCCAACGAAAACTTTCCCCACGCCAATAGGGGTTTATAATACTAACAAAAATCATAATGTTTAGAAAACCAAAGGCCCGGATTTTATGAAGCGACCAGTGCTAAGATCACTATGGCATGGGCATCGAATGTGCGAGCTTTCATGAACAAAGTAGGGAAATCAGTATCTTATTGATTCCTAAAAAACTGAGTTTCGTATGTAACGCTTATTCTTCACTGAGTTTTCCTACTTGAAGCTTGCAGTCATATGGCCGCACCAATCTACTCTTTACGTATATTATTCAATCCGCTCTCCTAGTGCGAGCTGTCACATGGCTAATGTTGCTGAATGCAGTGCCTTTAACGGTTGAGATATGGACTCTATTGTTAGGATGAACAGCTGTAGATGCACCAGCCTTCTCAATGCAACTTCACTGTTTGTCGCCGCCCACGTGATCACTGGCTGGTTCTGAAGACCACCGGAGTGCCGCTGTCGCATTCTTGCCGCATTGCGTTCGCCATTTCCCAATCCCAATCAACATGGTTTCAGGCGGAAGCTCTCTACTGTTACTCAACTTGTAGAAACACTGCATGATTTTTCAAAAGCTTTAAACAACAGAGATTAAGTGGATGCAGTTTGCCTAGACATGTCTAAAGCATTCGACCGCGTACCCCATGATGAACTTCTTAATAGGCTCATTGACTTAGGCATAAACCGAGATATTGTACGCTGGATTAAAGCTTACCTTACTAATAGAACCCAGTATGTGGAGGTAGACGGTGCGAAATCTGACGTCCTGGGTGTACCCTTAGGTGTCTCTCAGGGGTCTGTGCTGGGGCCTATATTATTTTTATGCTATATTAGTAACATGCCAGTCTCACTTCCTCCTCAAATTACAGTCCGGCTATTTGCGGATGATTGTTTAATATACTCAATCATATCAAAACCAGAAGACCAGCTCACATTAAATTTGGAGTTGAACTCCATTAATCAATGGTGTACAGCTTCCAGGATGAAAATTAATTATACAAAAACATCATATATTATACTGACAAACAAAACCAAAAATATTTTTTCATTTGATTATGACATAGATGGGCGAAATATAGCACGTGTCAACTACTTTAAGTATTCAGGTGTCACTGTATCATCTAATCTAAGTTGGAATTTACATATTGACACCATATGTTCAAAAGCCGAAACTAAATTGTGTTACATTAGAAGAAAACTGAAACTTGCATCCACAAAAGCAAAACTAACTGCCTATCTCGCGCTGGTACGTCCGACACTGGAATATGCAAGCGTCATGCGGGATCCGTATCAGTCAAATCAAACGGATAAGATTGAAAAAGTTCAAAGAAGGGCCGCCAGGTTCATTCTGTCAAAATATAGATATACTGATTCCGTGACTGACATGCTACATGAATTACAACTTCCTTCACTGTCGAAACGAAGGAAGATCGTCAGGCTAAAATTTCTTTATCTTTTGCGCAATAACCACTTCAACTTAAACACAAGCCTCTATTTGCAAAAGTGTTCGTGTCGCCCAGTAAGAAGCTCTCATAGTTACCAGGTTACACCCATGATGGCCCGTATTAACTGTTTTAAATATTCCTTTTTCCCCAGAACAATAACAGAATGGAATTCCCTGCCTCAGGCCTTTCTACAAATAGACAATTCTCCCCAAATTTTAAAACTGCTTGTACCGTCATTTACCTGAATAGACATCCCTGTAATTTTGTTTTTCTTTAGTTACGTTTTGTTTCCCTGCTGCTATTTTATGGTTGTAAATATTTACCCATTAGCGTTTGTACTTAAGGCCTGTATCGGCAGTGCAGGACGGCTGTGTTGCGACGATTGTCGTTTTCGATTTGACTCTTTGAATTGTGTACTGTTTATACTTGTGGCTGTGTGACTTTTGTTACATATGCATCTGTTTACACCCTGTAACGGTCTGACGGCTGAGAGCATCAGTAAATAAATAAATAAATTTACTGGCGGTGCTACGCCTGTAGATGGCGCTTTAAAAACCAAGTTTTCTAAGCCCATTTTTTACAAGTCGCGTCGGAACCCGTAGTTCACATCTGTTAATAATTAGGCTCCCATCAAGATTGCCATTGAGACGACGGCACATTGCGCAAGTATTTCGGGTTAGCAGACGAGTTTCTCAGGGACTGAGCCACCGCGGTCGCCCAAAAATGGAAATTATAAACAGTGGATCGATACAAATTACTCTCGGGGAATCCCGAATAAATGCTCGAGGAGAATTTTTAAACTTTCCCTATGTTTGGTTTCCTGCATTGTTCTTTTTTTTTATCACAGCGCCTGCTATTAGAGGGACGTCTGACGCCTTTCATGGTGTACACAACGTCGTAAAACGACAGTACATGACGGCTGCTTCGCCAGCTGCGCCCTTACCTTCGCACATGTTTGCTGGCACTCTGTTCATGTTCTTTGTTAAGATACACCTGCTACCAGTACGAAAGTGCACCTTTAAAGTGCAATAATTTAATCAATGCCCTTGCTTGAAGAAAGTCTGACATAGTGGTTTTCGTTCAGTATGAGATGCGGGTGCCTCTATGGCCTTGTTATGCCTCTCCTGTCTCCCTGTTTTGTTCACGCTCAGGTTATTTTGTCGCGCTAGGAACCTGGGGACTACTTGCAGAAATCATTTTTTTTCACATAAATTTCTTCCGGTTCTCTTCCACCATGACGATAAGCGAGGCAAAACCACTACACAGGTAGCGACTGACAACGGAAGGCTTACATGTAGAAGTTCGGCGCCACTCCTTGTAAGCTTGCTGCTCCTGCAGAAATATGAAATAGAAAAATATTGAAGGCCAGAAAGTTATCTCCGAAAAACTAATTAGCCATTTAGGCTGCCAATCAAGCTGCCTATAGGGCACTGAGATGCCGCAGGCAGCACTTCGATGTGAACTGAATCAAATCTATAGTCAAGAGCAACCGATGGCAGTTGATTTGTTTTTCTTTTTTTTTTCCAGAGCTTGAGTAAAACAAGACATGCAGTCGGAAAGGTGTCGCGAGTGGTGGATTCAGATTTCAATCCCTGAACGCGTTCAGAGTAAAGGCGAGCCCATGGTTTTATTGTGCGCAAAGCATGACCTGCAGGCGCCTCGCGCAGACGTTACTATGAACGCTGTTTCAGGTAAGACGAACCATAATTTTTAAATATAGGGTTCTTGAGGCAGAGATGACCTTTGCGGTACTGTATTGCTAGTGTTGTATAATCATAAAGCAGATGAATCGGGTTAACTAGTGGTAAACTAAGTCTCAACAGTTTACTTTTTGAAGAAATTCAGGTTAATTTCTTCAAATAAATTCAGGTTAAAGCCGCCACGGTGGCTCAGCGGTTATGACGCTCGACTGCTGATCCGAAAGACGTGGGTTCAATCCCGGCCATGGCGGTCGAATTCCGATGGAGGCGAAATTCTAGGGGCCCGTGTACTGTGCGATGTCAGTGCACGTTAAAGAACCACAGGTGGTCGAAATTTCCGGAGCCCTTCACTACGGCGTCTCTCATAGCCTTAGTCTGTTTGGGACGTTAAACTCCATCAATCCAAATCCAAATCCAAAATTCAGGTTCAAGTTACTGCAGAATGTTAACAAAGGTAACATGGGATTCGGATAAAAACGCGTTTAAACAACTTCATTGTCAGTCCAACGGACGAAACCATACGAAACAAATAAGGTCATACCAAAGTCGCATATATGTATCAGGGTTTTCATTCTTTTCATGAACCATAGAAGAATGGAATTTTCTTCCATATGAGATAGTGTATGCACCCAGTTTTTCCTCTTCCATAGAGAGCATCACATGAATCTTACTTAGTTCATGTTCCAGTGTCCTGCTTTCTGCAGTGTGTAGCAGAATGTGCAATTGCATACTTCCCTTGCTGCTGTCTTCCGATTGTTGCCTTGAATGTGAAAGTATTCCGATTTTAGTTACGATAAGAATTATTTATATTTTCGTATTATAACTGATCTGCTGCTTTTGTATACATTCTTCTTTTTTCCTTTGTGTTTGTAAATAACCCCCAAAGAAAAATTTCTGACGGGCGCTGTAGATATCTGTAATAAATTTTTGAACTGTTACATTTGGGCGCTTCTCTTCAATTGTGAATTTGCAGGCGGCCTTTAGTAAATAGTCGTATCGCTTTTTGGAATTTCTACAACATATTGCCCTCGGCGCAGTGGCTCAAAAGATTTCAAAACGGGAATTGTTCACGGGCGCAGCGCCTTTGTCTATTATCGCCCTCGCTATCGACCCTGGGTTTGGCTCTCTAGTGATGTTATTGTTAACACGCGGGCAGCAACGCGTGTATAGTCCTGGCTGTCTAGCTCCTAGCTTTGCGCCTTAATCTTGTCAAGGCCTAGGCGATGTAAACGAGGCTTCATGTCACACTGACGCCAACTTTCCGTGGGGGCTACACAAGCCGGGCTTTCGTACTAAAGGGATTTCGAATGTCTGCCCCGACGGGAACTACCTACCACGCCGAAAGAACGGGTAAAAAGAGCATAGGTTCGGCTCATCTCCTTGTTGATTTGGATCCGTTACGTCCAGTGTGCCTGAATGTTGTTAACAGTTTTGAAGCTGCAAATTTATTGAATGAAAAGTGCCGCTCAGAAGATGATTGCATTTATGAAGGTAGAGAGGAGTAGCAGTACCACAAGCGGCGACATCGAAGGCGATGATGAGGTTTAAAAGAATATGTTACTGCGCCCAAAATACACAGTCAAACTATAGGATAGAAAAAATTAGTTTCCACAGCGTGCAGTTGAAATTAGAAAGTACAAAATGCCGTCTGCGTGTAAGGATTGTGTGAAATCAACGTCCAAAAGCGACTCAGGCTTTCAGGGACGCCGTAGTGAAGGGGACCGGATTAATTTAGACCACCTGGGGTTCTTTACCACGCACTGGTATCGCTAGGCAGACGGGCGTTTTTTTTTTTATCTCGTTTGCATTGAAATACAGCTGCCGCAGCCGGGATCAAACTCGCGAAGTTGGAATCAGGAGCCGAACGCTAAAGCCACGGTTGACCTCTACAATAAAAAAAAAATTGTACGCGCTGCACGTTTTGTGACCGGTATATCATTTCTTGAGGCGTACTGGAAGCGAGCGCCCCACCTTATGATTACTTCAAAATAAGACCACGCCACCAGCTTTCACACTGGGCACATTATGGAGAGAAGAAATGAGCGGTGCTTCTTATATGTTCGTCCCATATTCTGGAATATTGGGTTCCCGACTTTCCACCAAGCAAACCAGTGTTACAAAACAAAATATAAACCTCACCGATGGGTGGCCGTCCGTGCCGGAAGTAGATGGGGTGGGGCTCGGATGCGTGGCTACTCGCACTGCCTGACCTGGCGTCGGATGATATTGGAATCGCGCCGGCACTCATCCTTTCCTCCTTTCCTGCGGCAACGAAAAGCTGCTGTCAGAATATATTACCTTCACGGTTGTTCTCTGCGATGGTGAGAATCACTTAACTGAATTAGGTTAAATTTAGTGCCGAAATGATCACACACGACTGGTCTCTATTTCCTAGCCTCTTGGGCCCGCAGGTTTAGCGCAATGTGCAGACGTTGATAGGAAAAGAAAATGATAAATCGCCTGCCTGAGCCCTGCTTAGAGCGAGGAATTTTGGACACTTAGTTCTATACACACTATGAGCACAGGAAGGGAAGCACTACTATTGCGAGTTCTTATCCCTAGTTCTTTATATTTGTCTTGCTGCTCCGTCCCTGCCGCCGTTAAATCAGGTCTTCTCAGGCCAGTGCTTTAAAATTTTCTACATCTTTCCTCATTGCTCACCCGGTGGGAACTAGCATTTGGCTTTCGTGACCTTGTCTCAAAAACGTACTATGTCCTCGCATGCAGGCACCTGCAATTCACTTCGCGATGCCGTGAACGTAAGGAGAAAAGCCGAATTAGATAGGCTGTATTTCGCCTTGCATAAGAGAAAAGGATTATCACCTAATAATTTATGCATTAACCTTATTTTAAATCTGATCGGTATCAGAAATTTCTTCCTAAAACCCTTAGAAATTATACAATTCCTGAATACAGGTGTACAAGGATTCGGCTCGCTCTGGCCACTGTTAGGCGTCATGGTGAGCTTGGTTGGCATTGGTCAAGGTGTTGCTCTCTGTCGAAGTTGTGGAAATGGGCACACAACCCTTAAATTACAGGGTTTTGAACTGCAGTAGAGTCTTTCCTCAGCAAAACTTTATCATAAAATATTTCAGAAAGATATTCCTTCCGTGACATCCGCATTCTAAAAACCGTTTTTTTTTTTTTTGCCTACGGTGTTCACATAGCGTACCTCTTTGTATAATATCCTTCCTCCCAGTTGAAAGCAATGGTGCCCTAAATTTGGTGCTGCAAGGAGATATTGACCACAACGACAGCACATTTAACTGTGCCTGGCATAGGACAATGGCTTCTTCGTAACTTGATTTACCGGTGCCAACAAGCGCTAGATTTACGCACCTCTATAATTCCATCGCAATACAAAGATCAAGTTTGGAGATCAACCACGCCCAGAGACCGGTACTATGCTTGATTGTGTAAGTGCTGAAAATTATAAGGAACAGTTCTCACGAAGCGTCCTGGCTGCAAAGCGTAGTCAGCGTCTTCTTCATCAACTTCCCTGATGTGTGCCCGGAGTTTTGGCTGTATTCCGGAATATTTGGCAAATAACAGCTAATTCACCTACCTTTCTAGTTAATAAAGAAATACCAAGCACGCGACTACACAGTTAAAAATGTAAGATGAAGGGGAACGTGTATAGATACAGGCGACTTATGAAAGTAAACTCACAATGAAGAATTAAAACATCAACAGTGAAGGCTGATTAGCGTCTCCTAGTGATTCTTGGCCGATCTCCTAATTGTGGGCATTAGCCAATTCTTGCTTAGGTCATCATCACATCATAAATAGTAATCCTCCCAGATTAGCTTCCAAAGGCCTCAATAAACTTCTTAATATCAGAGTGAACAGACATGTCCACGCTTTTTGTTACCGCTATTAACTCACGGAATGATTTTCGACAAGCGTTAGTATACCACCGCTATTTCGAGAGATTTCAGCGATTCATTAAAGTTATTTTTATTCTAACTTAAGCTATAAACGCATTTGATTCTGATATTGCACGCATTCTGTCATTGAGTTCATTGTTTATTGAAATTGGTTTTTGATTAAAGAAAAAGACGCAGTAACTGGCATCATCATCATCATCATCACATCATCACCAGAACCACGCCGCAATGGAAGGAATAAAGGGGGGAGTGAAAGAAGAAAGAGGTGCTGTAGTGGAAGCCTTCGGAAATTTTGACCACCTGGGGCTCCTTAACGACTGACATCGCACAGCACACGGGCGCCTTTTGCGTTTCGTCTCCATTGAAACGCGGCCGCCGCGTTTGGGTTCGAACCCGGATATTCAAGATTTTTGTTTTCAATATTTGAATTTTTCTTCTCTTAAAGGAACAGTCTTCAGACAGTCGAAGAATGCCTTTTCATCTCTTAAATTAACGCTTATGCACGCTGCCGTACCATATTCTTATTCCCGAAAGCGAGGTCTATTCAACCCTCTCTAAAGCTAACCAGTGCATTTTAGTAACGCTCCTTCTGACGTCAGTCTCATAGTACTGTTTCGAACATGTACGTTGAAATTGGCAACGAATAGATTGAGGAATGTTATTACAAGGAACTGAAATCGTACCGGCGTCAGCATTAAAGCGTTTCTTCAATTCCTTGTTGCCTCCTAATTGTTTTACGCGTCAGTTTTTGTTGAGTTATAGCTGTCTTTAAACGCGCGCGTGTTATCCCTTCTTGAGCCTTCAAACACGTTTCCTTAATTATCACTAACCATTGCCTCCAATTCTTAGCATTGGGTTTAGGTGGCTATAATCACTTGTGATGCCATCTTTGAAAACTTCTTCTAGCTACTTTTCAATGCTGAGACAAATCATTTGCACCAAAAGGTAATGATGGTGGTGGAAAACGTTTATTTGCTCTATTTTACAATGTTTTCTTTGGCGGCTTCAGATGGAGTCTTCCATCTTATCATCAGGGTCGGTTCCCCTAGTCCAGGGCTCCGCTGAGGGTAGCTGCCCTGCGTGCACGCCTTACTAGTCCTTGTTTGACTTTCATGATGTCGCTGGATAGCATCCTCTCCCACTGTTTCGCACTCGGCTGTTCTATTATGGGTAGCTTGTCTATTTTCTGGCAAGCCCATGTGGTATGGTATAGGGTTGGTTTGTCTCCACACCACGGGCACTCGCTCTTGTACTGTGTGGGGTAGATTTTACTTAGGATGTTTAGGCACGGGAATGTTCCCGTTTGTAACTGTCGCCATGCTACGGCGTCTTCTCTATTGAGTTGTTTGTGTGGAGGCGGGTATTTTCGTCTGATACCTCTGTAGTAGTTAAGAATGTCTGTATAGCTTTGGGCTACCGGCTCGGGTTCCTCAGCAAGGTCGGGATTGTTGGATGCTCGGTTTGTTGCCTACCCTCGAGCTATCCTATCCGCCTCCTGATTTCCCGTAATGTCGCTATGTCCCGGCACCAAAACTATCGTGTGTTTCGCCTGGTTGTTTTCGGCTTTGCCACTTGAGCGGAAAATTCGGAGCGCGCTGTGGCTGACTCTGCCGCTTAGGTAGTTGCGGCATGCAGCTTGTGAGTCGGTGAGTATGGTTAAGGACCTGTTGGATCGGTAGCCCTCCGCTGCCGCTAGAGCCACGGCTGCCTCTTCGGCCTCGACTACCGTACAGTTCCGGATTGACACGCTGGTGATTTCTTTTAGGTCCGAATTGATCACCGTTGCGAGGTGTCCCCATTTCTGACACACTTTTGTGTCTCTTCTACTGCATACGCAGCTAGAAAGAAACTTTGCTGCTTGCTGTCTTCGGCATTCCGCTAGGATTAGCATCATGCAGATTTTCAACCTTCCCTCGAATATACGTGTTCCTCCTGACGTAAAATACTGTGCAATTCTGACGTCCAACGTTCGCGTGTGCCTTCTCAAGTACGCATGACAGCTCTGTTCATCAGTCACCCCCTCTCGGAAGATTTAAGCGGCCGAGGAAAAAGAAGACAGCCTACATTTTTGCGCGCCACAGAAAAAGAAGTGTCATCGAGGGGACGCGACAGCGTTGGATGCGGAAAAGGCCATTTTATCGGCTCTAAAAGAACTGAGCGGCCTGACAGCTACGTAGTTCGACCTTCGGTGCAAGTTAGCGACCGCAACGTGTTTGTCATAAGCCGTACTGGTCAGTGGATTGGCGGAGAACCACAGGGAAGTGAGCTCAGCTGTGCGCTTCTGACGTCACGAGAACAGGCAGACTGTCGATATGTGTCCGGGACGCACTTTGAGACGTCGATGAACCAGGACAATCGGGTCTGACACTCCGCGGCAGGCTGGTGACCACGGAGCATTCTATCATTGAAGATCAAGGGGGGTATACTGGAAAAAGTCAAGCATGCCTGCAAGTAAGTGAAAGTTTTTGTTTATCTTTGGGGCATTTAAGCTTTCTCCCGTGGAAATCAGTCTTCAGTTCCTTGGGCTGGTCTTCTGATCGCAAACAAGTGTGATGCGCGTAAGCATGTCAATCGAGGAACGCATTCAAGAAAAACAATTTCGTGCAGCAACTGCAATGCAGGTATGCGCCATATAGAACCCTGTCACTTCATTTGCACCGCATTTCTGAATACTCATGACATTCAACACAATTCTGGCGTATTTAGCGGCTGGAAGCTTGGGGTCCATGAGTGTCTTTCGCTGATACAGCTATGGCCAGCTGTGTGGGTACTTCTATGAGCAGGCACAATGAGATAGCAGGGTACGCAATATTAAGATGTTCATCAGATTCAGGCATAACAGCAAAACTATAAAATGTTACCATTCTCGCTATGCGTTAAATAGTCTTATCTTGATCACAATGCACGATGCATATTAGCCTTTTTGATGGGCCGTTATTGGCTAGCCCTCATTATTGTTAAGAAACGCGAGATGCGGTGCTGTCGAAAGGTTATTTCTGTCCAGGTGAACCGGTACTTCAAAGGTGGAACCTTTTTAGTGTAGATTTTGAAGCTAAATTGGGGCTGAAACGCTGTTTTCGCAGGTGCGATACTGAGAGTTTCCTGTTTGCACGATGCGTAATTAAGACGACTGAAATTTTTACGTGGTTACTATCCGTGTGTGATGCAATTAAGGAAACTGTACT
Organism: Amblyomma mixtum; assembly: GCF_055824585.1. Classification (NCBI taxonomy): domain Eukaryota; kingdom Metazoa; phylum Arthropoda; class Arachnida; order Ixodida; family Ixodidae; genus Amblyomma; species Amblyomma mixtum. Next base: position 58,857,269 of record NC_143020.1, on the reverse strand, counting down.
GAAGGCCTGTTTTTTAACATCAAGCTAGTTTGATTATAGCTCCCATAAGTTATTTCAGACTCCGAATATCCCAACATTAATTAACCGGCCTTCACTAAAGTTAGTTTTTGGCATACGTTTTCATGGCCCAGAACGCAGTCGATGAGCACTTGAAGATTGTATTTCTTTTGCGAGTGTTGCCGGGGTACTGAAGATATACCGCGAAATAAGCTTATTTCTTACGTAGTCCTCTGTACGTCTTCGTTGATAGTTCTTATGAGGACGTGGTTATATAGGCGTAAGAGTAATCTCAGCATTTGTATAAAACAGTTTATATGGAAGTAGAGATTTATGCCATGATAATTTTGCCGTTGTACGCATGTGAGGATTACCTCCGGTCATCTAAATGTGTCTGCAAGCAATGAATACTAAAATGCCCTGCAATATTGCCTTTATTGAACAATAGTGAAGACTCATTGTAAACATGACTATTCGAAGATAAAATTTCACCTAGTTTTCATTTTGCTCTTCAGTAGCCGCTATTGCTCCGCAAACGCTGAAGTTAACAAAACAAAGCTACAAGCACGTTCAGATTTTGCTGAACCGTGTGGTATCCAGCAGTTCTGTTTATATAACCTAGGTGGCGCTAGGCACGCGCCCTATCATGTCAGCTGACACATACATTTGTATATAGATTCATCATGAACTGCAAATAAAGGAGTTGATCGAAGTACGTGGCGAGTGCTTGACGTGGCGGTTCCACGGCTACTCCGGCGTAGTCGGGCCGGCCATTTCCCCAACGGCAAGGGATACAACAAAGCGGACGCTTCTGCAGTGAGCGGCGGTGTTTTGAAGCCACAGCAAATGCGAAGAGGCGCTCAAAGTCATGTGCGGAAAGCTTATTCGGTCACGCACCTTTGTGTTTGGTGAACGCGCCGCCAGATCCTCGCTGCGCTACCGGAGCCTTCAGCGTATGCGGATTATAAGGATGACTATGTTGGTGCTGAGACCTTTTCAGCAGCACGAAGTTCAGCCTGCAAGGCGTAAAGTGTTGCAGTGAATTAGTACGCTTTATATAGCAGCATGTTTCCGGTGCCCGAGATGTTTTTCGTTATCATAACCTCCGCACGGCGTGCTAATGACCCTTGAAGATCGCGCGTATGGAGTTGAGCACATGCGGTAGACGAGGAAAGTGAAGGACACAGACAGCCTCATGCAGTGTAAACGGTCGTGGAGGCCAGTGTGTGGAGGGTTTTCCTTTTAGAGGGCAGCTCACTTTTGCATTCAGTCAATGACTTAAATTCCCTTGTCGCTTTTAACCCGATAGAGTTAAAGGCCTCGGTCTCCAGGAAACCCGGTGTCGGCGCTCTCGGTGTCGGCGTTCTCTGCGTCGGTGTTCTCGGCGTCGGTGTTGTGAGTGAAATATCACGAACATGGCCCCCACAAGTGGCCCCCAGAGTGGCCTAGGTCACGTCTCCTTGCGGCATCCTCAAAACCCGCCCACCGCGGCAGCGGGCACTTAAATTAAGGATTGCTCACTCGGGAAGAGCAACCAGGACCGCACAAAGCCCACCGATGAAACCCCCTGCCATGGCAGGGAAGTGGCGCATTGCTTAAACGCTGCACCACTGCACCCGGAGGGGTCTGAGGGCTCCCAAGTGTCTATAAATGCAGAGTAGAGAATGACCTTTTCCCTATATGGGAAATAAGCCACCACGCTTTCGCGACATACCCTTAAAGACGATCACCAAGTGTAACTGGTAACTCATGTCTTAGTAATATGCGAGGTGTATATGCACGGTGTTGGAAGTAACCGATGCAGTTGGTAGTGTCCCGTCACTTCCAATGGCCTTTGATGTGATACTTTTCCGAAAAGGGTAATCACAACATGCAAGGTCGCAAAATGTGGCACGCTATCGTGTTTGCTGTACTGTCGTCGCCTTCTTATTGCACATAAATACACTGAAGAAAAATGCATAGCTGGGCGAGTTGGTAATAATAGTTAATTTTTGGTTCGTTGACGACATGGACTAGTGTTGTCCTTGTTGTCTTCTACTTTTGTCTTTCGTCTCTTTCGCGCTGTACCATCCGCATTGAACTGTTGCGCATAACCGTCCTTTCGTGAAACTAATTTTTTTTATGTATTTGTGCCACGTACCATACTATTCTCTTGACGTCCGTCCTTTTTTCATCTGCTGGCAAGTCCATTCAAGCTTCTTTTGCTTTTCTTAATGCAGCATTTATGAGGATGTGGCCCTGCATAATGTGCTAGCCAATATGTGCTGCGCTTGAAACGTTCACTTACTTACCCACGGAAATTTTAAAGGGGAGCTAAACTGCGGATCGTCATTCGCGGGGCACATGGCTCATTCGTCATTCGGGGTACATGGCTCATTCGCGGGATACATGGCATTCGCGGGGTAAATGGGTTGGGGTGTACTCCATTAGCCGAGTCCTCTTACGCCTTCGTCTTTGAGGAGGATTGGCGCACGGCAGCTTGGAATTCCCGCCTTTGCACGTGCAAGATGTCGATGACCTTTATGTTAGGAACGCTTCAAACTTTGGATCCGCTTTAATTGGATGAGCGATGCGTATTCATGCGTTAAACTGGAGGAAGCCTGCTTTCAAAGCAAATGTTTTGTACTGAAAGCGATGTTCTGAATTTTACATTGTTCCAGTAGCTGGAGTAGGCGACTGGCGTTCGGTGCCCAGAGTATAAAGGGGTAATTCATTTCAGCCGCTGGTTTTCGGGAGTGATTTTTCCGCACGTGAGCTCCCCAAAATTGTTCTGTCTCGTCTACTTGCTGGCGACATCACTCTTTTTTCTCTGCCTTCTCTCGTCCTCATATGTGATTCGTTCTGTTATAACCGCGTCGGTGGTTATGGATTTATAAAAGTTTTGCAACTCCGGCTAGTCCTCTATTGACCGTTCTATGGGGCAAACTATTCTGTAGTGCACAAGAGCCTTTGTCGCTATCCACGTCAACATTTTGGTTTGCTGAGGCTATCTCGCATCAGCAGCTGCCGAAGAAGAGGAAGGATGCACGACCTCCACGAGACCTTGAAGAAGAAGAATCCCGTGGTTGGAGCGCTTGCCTCGCATCTCAACGTTCACCGTTCTGCAAAGATTTCCCAGCGGATTCAGGGAACTTTCGCATCAGGCCCCCAATCCTAGACTCCTTCGGTTCTTGGCGGCGTTGATCGAGTCTGACGTTGCCAATAGTCTCGAGGTGGCCTCTCTACCGACTTGTGGACAAGATGACGACCCCGCCACATCTCAGCCTTCGTCCTCGGCCGATGTCAAGTTCTCAACCCACCCTGGAGTTCTGGCTGCGGCCCGCCACAGCGAAGATAGTACCGTGTGCCTGCGTTAGAGCCAAAGAATTTCTTCGCACTCGGATCTTGAAGAAGACTTTCATCGCCGCCCGATGCATCGTAAAGCGAGACTTGAGGATGGCGCGAGTCCAGCCAGGATTCGCAACAGTGAGCTCGAAGGTTATTCGCGGTAGGTGCCCTTTTTCGCGTGCGAATGGCCTTGGCGTAGGTGGCTCCCAGGCGTCTGAATCTGATTATCCGATTGCTAAAGTATGAGCGTATGCTAAAGTATGAGCGACAATTAATGGCGCTTGTCAGAGCCAGGAGGGAAGAGATGGTCAAACTCTACAAAGTCAAACTGCTTTTGGTCGCTGGAATAGCTAAAAAATGAACTGCAGCACGAGAGGCTCGAGAACTTCCCGAAATGCATCGTCCGTCCTTCGTTCTCATGCTTCTCTTGTAGCCATCAAACTCACACACTTAGTTGTATTCGTGCTCTAGAAGCGTTTCGCCAATCTCCTGAAAATACCAATGGCGCACCATTGCAGTATCCCAGTATATATATATAAAATATTTTTTTTATTGCAAGGTGAGCATACTGGGTGTATCGAGGCCGACGCCTAAATGGGATTGCGCTCGATTGCGCACTACCTTCTAGCTGCTATGTTGCATTTCTGCGCTTTCTTTTGTGGACACCAGGGTTGTTTTACTGTCATCATCTTCATGATTCGCTTATCAGTGTTCCGTCAACCTATATCAAGACTACAGCCACAGTAGCAGCTTAGACGCGATGTTGAAGGCTATCACCTGTTGGATTCATACAATGTTGCGTACCCGCAGTACTGGCGCTTGCTTCGTACTTTCATCTGTTGTATTACGCACTATGCTTTCCCAACAGGCATATTCTACTGCCAGAGCAAATGAAGTCGTTGTGCTCGACATATACCTAGTTTAATTTACACTCATATGTGCAACTACCATCTCCTCGGTTGCTTAGCTATTCAGCGTATAAGTTCGCCGTAAACACGAATACACCCATATGGGAGTAAAAAGTGAGTAAAGTACCTTATAAGAGAGTGCGCTAGAGGGCAGTTTACTCGCTTTATACTCCTTTCTGTTAATAGTGTTGGTGGAAGCGATGGTGCAACCTCGCAAACGTTATTCACCCTCCAACGAATAGACTCACATTTTTGTTGAAAGTTTCGGCAAGCGATAAAAGCTTTACACACTTTGCTTACAGAGAAACCTGCTGAAGACGCGCAGGCTGACATTGGTGATGATGCCACTGCCGACGAGCCCGATGCAGAAAGCAAGAAGGTAAAAATGTTTTCGTGCACCTTTGTTATTTGCACACGAGAACTGCGAGAACATATTCAGTTGTCCGGCATAAAACACGGCGTTTCTGCCTATCAGAGATCCTTGTAGCGTATGCAGTTCAAACTCTCGCACTATAAAAAATTGACAGGCTATTACGAGAGTAGGTAATGCAAAATTTGAGCGCAGCTCTTCACGCACTGGCATGGGGTGTATCACGCTGCTAGCCACCCTCTAAGATATTTCCGTAGTAGCCAAGTTCCGGTTGTCCATTTTGCGGTTGTCCGGTTGTCTTGCTCTCACTCTGGCAGGTGACGTTTCGCTCTGCAACTACCCGCCAACTTGCCACCTCACACAGGCCGTAACGTGCTATAGCCTATAGAGATTCTATAGACTTCTATAGGCTTCTTTGCCTTCCTTTAGATAATTATTTTTGTGTATTCATAGTCTATAGACTGACTATAGACAAAAGTTACTACAAATGTATGGCCGCAAATCTATCGGTTGCCTAAAGATAGTTCTCTAGGATTTTTCCATAGAAAGTCTATAGACTATAGACAGAAGTCTACGGATAGTCTATAGACTGTCTGAAGAAAGTGTGAGGATGCGCCGAAGACGCCGACGACAACGCGGAAAGCACGAACCGGCGCCTAAAAGCTCCACTCTAAAATATTCTTCTGCGTTACAGACAATTACTTGTGTCGTGAAAGAAATTCAGTGCAAGAGAACCGCCCTTTTTATCTCTCGTTGGCCGAGTAGTGTTGGTCGGATTCCGCCTCGTCTATATTGATTTTTATTTCCGCGCACAGCAGTAAATGATAAGAGATAGGCACAATAGCCACGAGACGGAGACCGCCATAGCGACTGGCCACTTATTTTCGAAAAGAATTATACGCGGCATAATAAATACCTCGCTTTCATCTCAGCGAAAGAAGAAAGGAAGTAAATGTAGTGAGAATTGAAGAGAGAGTATTGGCGTGCTTTTACTGCTAATGGTTTTAAAATCGCCTTTGCTTGTATCACTCAAATGTGTGGTCCTGTGGTTCTTAATTCCTGCCACGTCTTGCGTGTCAAGATTGCGCCAGGTATTCACGGGTCAGTTTCAGCCAAACTTTCGCATACCTATCAGCTTGTGCATAAGTTTCCATGCGAATTTGCCCGCGTGACGCCAGTCGCACGCCCATGCATATGAATGGTTTTATATTCACCCAAGCCCGTGAGCGACAGGTGAAAGCTCGCGGCAAATGTTTAATAGCGTAGTTAAGTAATGCCAGTTCTAACCACGTCGTCGTACGGCCAAGCGCTCACCGCGCGGGGGCACCCGTCGGCAGGGTTACGTTGCTATCAGACGGTAAATATTACTCCACAAGTAAAGTTAACACTGTGAAGGACTCTCATATAGAATTAAGCTGGCAGGCTGTTTTGCGGTCCGCATTTCTAGGCTTACATCCTAGGGCCCCTAGTCATACATTTCTTCACCGCCTGCCAGTCAGTCAGCCGTGCTGAGCTTACTTTCGAGGTGGCTCATGCATATGCTAGCATCCTTGTTGCATAGAGCTCGCCGGAAATCCCAGTGCAACGGAGTGTAACATCTTACAAGGGGCACCCTTTGCTTCAAAATAAAAGCGCTAAACATAATCTGTATCCAGCGTCTCATCTGTCGTTGCACGGTGAGTTAATGCAGCTTTATTTGCATGGATAATATCATGCAACAGATGTAGTTAGACTAAGAATTCATCCCAGGTGCGGCCAACTGTCCACAAAAAGACTGACAAGGCTTCTACCTCAAGCAAGAAAAAAGCACCGGAAAAAGCGGCGAATAAAGGCCAAGACAAGTCCGCCAAGAAAAAAGCAGAGAAAGACAAGAGCGAGCTTCCCAAGACCAGCAAGGACAAGCCAGACGCCAGCAAACCGGAAAAGGACAAAGCGGATAAAAGCACGGTTAAGAAAGGAAAGCCGGTAAAGGGACCAGGGAGCAAGGGCAAACAAGGCAAAGAAAAACCGGTTCACGATAAGCTGGACGAGAATGAACCGGAGCCTGTTGAACCTGAGGAAGCGGCCGATGCGGATGATCAAGACCAACTCCTGCCTATGGAGGATATTCCGGAAGGTGACCACGAGACTAAGTCAGAGAAGGCCAAGGCAAAAGGGACATCAAAAGCGAAGAAAGGCACGGCGGCTTCTGCAAAGAAAGGACAAAAGGGCGGCAAATCCGACACCAAACAACCCTCGAAAACAACGGCGCTTGAGGACGAGGGACACGAAGAGGAGGACACCCAACGCAAGGTAGGATCCATTGTACTTCATTCTCATCCATTGTAGATCCGCGATCATTGCATTCTTCACATGAACCACGTCTTACCGGTGGTCTACGGGGTCTGAGGGTAGATTAGCTGAACAGTTCGTAGTTAGGTTGACTTCATGTTTTTATGCGTGTTCTCAATGACCAATCATAATAGCTCTATATACGACAGTGCAGGTAGTGTCAGAAACTTGCATGAACAGCTCAAGCTGCAGCTTTCCATAAATAGGTCTAACAGTTCATATAAGTTCTTTTATATCCTGATACGCTATCTGTGTGACGACGTGCTGGCGTTTATCTAAACTACAGACTGTGAAGAAACACACACAATCTTAATCAGCTACAACAGCCGAATATGACACCCAGCAAATCAGGGTCTTTGGCAAATGCAGAACTTTAATTAGGCCGATATCATCGGCTAGGAAAATAGCTGTCACTTTTAAAGAACAATCCGGAAAAGTAAACACCGTAACGCCTTCAGGAATCTGGTACATGCATTCTAATCACATAAGTGAAGCCAACGGATGCTCATCGTTGACAGTATGACAGCTTTACTATTTCGGGCCATGAAGTGAATTGTTAAGTACCCAACACGTGAAGTATTTTCTGATGTTCTTCACGCCACTAATCTTTAAGAATCTTATATTGTCTCGCCATGGGCACCCTTCATTATCCGTCACCATCATCATCCCGCGTTTGTTCCAGGACCACTCCGCACTCCTCTTGTCTCTAAACTTTACATATATCGTTTTCCTTTCCATAGCTCCCTGCGCTTTCCACAATTTAGATTGAACCTTTTTCGTTATCCCCCATGTGCTGCCATCTACTTTCTTCTCGAGGGACAGTGGTAAACTGCCATTATTGATCTCAGAAACCTGCAAAGGCACTTCACCCCATTCTTAAGTCTCTCAGTTATTTCACTCTCGTGGTATGGGTGCGCGTTCCCTGCCTACCATAAGTAGATGCATTCCCTTACCGTTCCCAACGCCTGACTTCTTATCTTAAAGTGCTTTTTCCTTCCGAGGCGGTTCAACATTAGATGTTATGCATATTAAATTTTAAACGCACCGTTCTGCATTCCCTCTCTAGGTCCATGGTCATCCTCTGAAACACAGAACCCTTAGTTAAAGCAAGGCGATGACATCCGATGTACAAGAGTCCGAATGTAATAGAGAACACGTCTTTGTATAAGTTCCTTCCAAAACGTCAAACATGCATCACTGGTCAGGTGGATGTCTCTCGTGTGCCCACACGGAACTCGTGAGCACGCTTTGCTTGAGAGCGTCGCGATACACGTTTTTCCTACTCGCGTGCACCGTCCATATTACTGCTACTACTACAACTAATATTAGTACAACCACTACCGCAGTCATTAGTAATAATAGTACTCCTATTACTACTAATGCTACCAAACCTACTGCTAAAACACCCACTACCGCTACTACCATTATAAATACTCCTACCACAATCATTACAGCTACTGCTGCTAGTACGACTACTATTACTACCATTGCTTCTACTACTAGCACTGCCACATAAAATCCTAGCACTACTACCATCACTACCACTACTACTGCTGCTACCACTGCTGCTGCTCCTACAGCCGCAGGGACTACTGTCCCCGTGAGCACAACGGCGATTGTAAAAAAGAAGAGTGCGACATTTTACAGTGGCGAAAGGAAGGTCACACGAGAACAGGCGCTGCCCTGATGTGTCTTTCCTTTCGTCCCTCTCTAATGTCGCGCTGTTCCTTTTTTAAATGACATATCAACTCACCAAAGAAAGTGTTCTAACACAATGGCCATCACTTCAAATTTCCAAAATTCAGTCGATAGACGTGTGTGTGCTTACATCCTCCCCGGCACGTGTCTTTGTTGTCACCATTCAGAAACCGGCCAAAAAGCGTCCATCGCAGTCCAAAAAGTCTGAAGGAGGGAAGGCACGCGACAAGGCTTCCAAGGCTGCCTCAGGCAAGAAATCTGCAAGCAAAGTGAGTTGCTGCACACTTTTCGTGTACGCACGTGTGGCCACCAAAAACTGTTTCAGGACCACGTTCTTGCCTTGCCGTTTTGGAGCGTAAACGATGTATCATGGTCGTAATGGACACTATTTCGTTCTACGGCGTTAAGCAGATGCTGAGAATCGGAGTGACACGCAGTTTGACCCCGCATAACGGTGGTTAAGAAACCCTTGATTGCACTTTTTCCCAGCCTCTCCTCTGGTTTTCATTAATCCATTAAAGCGTGTAAACGTTCTAGATTTTGCTTGCGCGTTTTTCATTTTTTGGAATGGTGCGCAACACGTTACTCTTCATTAATTTTGTAATCCCTTTAGATAACTGACAACTGAATTCTCTATCCTCTTTTGATGTTTCGGTTTCGACATTTAGCAGTGCCTAGGATCTCCAATTTCAATGCAGGCCATGGAACGCTTAAAAAAGCAGCAATATACGGCTCCTGTTGATTCATTTCTTTTCCGGCACATGGGGAAGCCTAAGATATATGCTGGGAATTAAATTGAGTGGAGCGTATATGGTGTTTTCATTTTCCGCTCTCGTTACCTGTACTGAACTTCCTCGTCCTGTTCATCGTTTGGTGTTTCAAAACAACTTGGAAACAAAAGGGAACGAGAAATACCGCTATCAGTTATTTACCCGGCTGAGGCCAGTTTTATGTGGCGAATTTCTCTACTAATCATCGGCGCATCATTTCAAAGACAGAACATACAGTGCACCCCGATTATAGCGAACTTTATTAGGATGGCAAAATGGCTGAATATATTGATAATTCTATATATCAAAAATGTGAGTACATAAGCTTATCTGGGACCCAGAAGAAACGATGATTTGCATCCGCGCTAGTGACGCGCTTCTTGCAGCGACATCCCGCCCACCGACATGCTGGTAGCACACTCCTAGTTAATCGCTACTGACCTTAAACCGGCTTGGTATCGATTCCACAGCAGATGTTTTTTGTATCTAGCCACTACCTATCACAGGATCTCTGATCACGTTACCAGTAAACTATAAAAGAATAACCACTCATTAAAATTTAGGTAAACTTCGTTTCGCAACGCTTCGACAGCGAACCGACAGAAATGCGTCATATAAGGACCGCAGCTAGATTTTAGTTAGGCTGGCTTTACCGCACTACAGCGATGTGGCGTGGAAAATGAGCAGAAGAAATTGAAGGCCACACTCCAGCTTCTCCCCAAAGCCACCTGTTCACTGGGTTTCACACCGCCAGCACTCCCAGCGGGGGCCCAAGGCCACGAGGGTGACCCGTCTCCGCGCGCGAAAAGTTTTCGAAGAGCGCCGTTAAAGGAAGAGCGACTGGCAGAGCTGCGGTGGGCAGTTCGATATATCGAACGAGCTCTGGAAACTGATTTCGATATAGGGCGCAGGTTTCCTATAGCTTCACACAGGATTTTCAATGGGAGAGAGAGAGACTTTAATCAGGAGAGGTCTGCCGGGTTTGATATATCCGCGCTTAAATATATACGCTTTTCGTGCCTGCTCTCCCAAAAGCGAAGGGCCAGTTTGCTGCTTGTAACGCTGCGCCACATAGTACGAGCGCTAAGGAGAAGTACTAAGTCACGAAACGCGGACAGTGTTCGTTGTAGGCTGACGTATATCCAACGTGCCTGAAGTAAAGGCTACTAGCCGAAAAATGAGGTAACTTTGTTTTTCAAAAAATAAGGGGAAGCGTTTCTTGCTGCCTGAGGAAAAGGGCCAGTTGTTCGTTTTTTTTCTCTGTTTTTATTCTTTTCCGTACGAAACGTACTCTACGTCGTCAGCTTTAAGGATTGAATGCCGACTTAAATGACACGCTATGCGCCTTCTCTTCAACGTGTCGCAGGAGACCCTCAAGAAGGCACCGAAGAAGCCAGCTGTGAAGCCACCCAAAAAACCGGACAAGAAGGTGAGTGTCCCAGAATTTTTGCGTGCCAGCACTGGGAATATAATTCTTCCATATTTAGCAAAGAGCGCAATCGAGTCGGCTTAAACATAGCTCAGGTAAGATGACTCGAGGAGTTATAGGGGCCGGTATAACCATCACCATCATCATCAACCTGACTACGCCCACTGTAGGGCAAAGGCCTCTCCCATATATCTCTCCAAATAACCCTGTCCTTGGCCAGTTGCGGCCACCGTATCCTCGCAAACTTCTTAATCTCATCCGTCCACCTAACTTTCTTCCGCCCCCTGCTGCACTTGCCTTCTCTTGGAATCCACTCCGTTACCCTTAACGACCAGCGATTATCTTGCCTTCTTACTCCATGCCCTGCCCAAGCCCATTTCTTCCTCCTGATTTCGACTAGAATGTCATTAACCCGCGTTTGTTCCCTCACCCACTTATCCCATTTCCGATCTCTTAACATTACACTTATCATTTTTCTTTCCATAGCTCGCAGCCTTCTATGAACAAACCCCCGGTGTAACCGTTGCGTCGTAATTTACTTCGTACATTGTCTCCCCTGCAGACACTGCTGACGTCACCACTGGATGACGTTACACATAATGTATTACTAATTACTAATAATGACATTACTAGTTAAAGGCTAATTACTGATTAATGACTAAACACTAAAAAATGCTAATTAATTGCGCTTGCTAAGAGCTAAGAGTGGAACGCGACAGCGTGTTGTAGCCGTGCCAGGGAGTCCACGGAACGCCACCATTCGTTCCGCGCGATGCCTTGCCCTTTGAACGCAACGCTTTTTGAAGAAATGAAATGTCGCAGTAATTCTCTGTCATCTCGGTGGACACCTGAACCGCCCTCTACAGGGAGGGGGGAAGTCGGAGTGAAAGTTGCGATGTATTGCATTTTTAACTGTCATGAAGTACCAACTAGCCCGATCAGCCACACCTGCATGTTATAATGACTCAACAAACCAGCGTGTTTGAAATACGCCAGTGGTATTTTTGTCATGCGTAGATATTCCATTAATGACACTCTTACAATGTACGTAGCGACAAACTTCAGGTTTGATTCTGGCGTTACCCATCTGTGCATTTTCAGATCCTGCGCAGACCGTCAACAAGGTTCGCTGAGGAGACGAGCGTCAAGGAAATGAGCGCCATCTCGGGAGGCGATGCTGGACAGGTGAGGCCCGCCGTTTAACCCCCCCCCCCCCCCCCGTCCTCCCCAGTACACACACACACTCGTAAAACTTGGAACCTAAGAAGCTTCCCATACTTTTTCTCCTGTGCAGTGCGCGGTTGTGGCTGTGGCGGCTGTGCTCTTTGTCGATTTTTACCAGAACGTGTTCAGCTCTTGCGGTAAATTACAAGGACCAATATAAATACCAAGCCCAAGAATGACACGCTCTTACTACATTACATCCACCTGAAAGCAGCGTATTTTCGTCATGTTTTTTAGTGTGCTAGTAGATAAAAGTAACGCCACAATGACGGCATCTTTAACTCTTCGAAAGTGTCCTTGAGAGAGAGCAATCACTGCAAAATTACTTGCCCATGAGCAAAACAGGTTTCAGTTCACTTCTGTCGTGATCTCAAAGCTTCGAACTGCGAGCTTCTTTCATTAGTCAGTATCTTCTTTTGCTGGAAAAAGCCGGATGAGTACGTGGACAGAAAGAACTGTAAAGAACCAAGCGTACCGGGGCCGCGCCGGTTTCCGAAGGTTTCACCTTGGAAACTTGTCTTCAAGGGTGTCTGACAAGGACATGTGTCCTTGTTCGAACGAGGTACCTGACTTGCGCCCACGGCCACTTTACCTGTGCGTTTGGTTTTAACTACGGCCATTAACTTTCTGCATACAAAGACGTTGTAAGTGCGGCACAGACTAGAAATATCGCGTAGATATTCTCGAGATATTTTGAGTGTTACAGTTCAAAATTACAAGACACAGTGTTTCCGCGGCATAGCCTACAGATGAATGAACAGTAAGTGTTCTTCACCATGGACACCACTTTTCGGGTCATCGCCATCCCTGCGGACATTGCGCATGCAGCATGGCGTCGAAGGGCAGCCGGAGGACGTCCCGCAGCTGCCCGATGATCAGCGCACGCTGTTCTTCGAAGACGGTCTGCGGCGCATCGACGTCGTGCTCGCATACGAGGACCACGGCAACCCGACCCACGAACGCTACCGGCGCATCTTCCAGGACAACCTCGAGGAAGAGGGCCTCGACATCGAAATCGTCAACGGAGAGGTGAGCCATGGAACAGCTGATCCAAGGCATTCCACGCTAATACGTGCCACATTCCTGCATCTGGCATCGACTTGTTTCCGCACAGTTCCTAGCAGGCCATCAAGCTCATTACCACCTTCCGCGTACAAAACGGTCCTCTAATGTTTGTCTCGTACTGACGCAAGCGAAACCACGAACCGCACTGTCCACGCAGGACATTGGCCTTCCGAGAGTTCTTCTGGATCTAATATACGGTCTGAACGATAAGCCCTTCAGAGCAAGCAATGCTCTCAGAGGACGTCAAACGGCTGAGAAAGTGAGCGGTGGATGTCGAACGATGGGGGACCAAATGCTCGCAGTTTGCAACGTGAAAGGCTCCGTTGCTCTCGGTAAGCCTGCACTTAATAACCACGATGGTTGGCGACTCCCACACTAAAAATATTTCAGTAATAAATTTTACCTGTTGGTACGTAATGCCTATAATTTTTACAACTATGACGGCACATTCCAAACTAGTTCTGATTAGTTCCAATTTATGGTGTGGTGAGGTGCCTCGCACAACGGGGCGGCTAGGATGTCAGGTGGGCACTCGACCAGTCAAGTTCCTTCATCGTGTGCCTGGCGCGGTCTGTGCTGTGGCGCCAGCGTAAGCGAGAGGAGGCGTTCACAACAGTAGAGCGCGCGAAGACGCGCATTCATCTTTTGCGAGCACGGTCATTCGTCCAAACAAAAGAAAGCATGTCACGAGTGGAGGTCATTTATTTAGGATGATGTCCTGGCACTGAGTTACATGGTTGTGCCTTGACGCAAGCATTGCCTATCATCACAAGCAAAACTCACGTTGGTAGTGGGCTGTAGTTAAGAGCACAGTAGCTTCTGCAGTGCAAATCAGATCGGGTTCGTGTCCTTTAAACGTCTGGTAAGCTCGCCAGAAAAGGAAGTGCGAATGCTAGAACATGACCTCAGGCGCCAATTAAGGATCCTTAATTAAGCTCGTTTGTGAAGAAGCAATGGTCACTTGTCCACGTGGTTTCAATGTGATAGCGTTAAATTTAATGACGTAGCATTAAACGCCTCTTCTGGGAAAAAAGCCCAGCGGCGTCCGGGCCGTCTATTGTAAAATTGGCTGATTGGTCGACGAGCGTTTGTCACGTAATGAGACAACATAACATGACCGAGTTGGCCGGTGCTCTGGTCATGTGATATGGCGTAGTGTGGCTGCCGGCTAAGCGTCACTTTGCAAGTGCGCTTTTTTCTGTGCGGATGTGTCTAGACAGTTCCACGTGTCAGGTTAGAATGCAACCAGAATCAATGCCGCGTTGTGTCTACCGTAGCTGAAGATCCCCACAAGCGGAGAGGGTGACCACGGAATTATGTCGCCGAAGAGGGTGTACCGGCTGCTAAGCGCATGTGGCGAGCAGCAGTGATAGAGTAGGAGAAGCAAGCCAAGGTGACTTCAGGCTTTAATGGTGTCGCATTCTGAGCACGAAATGTAATTGTTTCCTGAAGTTTTTGAAAAGCAGGACACTATTTTGGTTAAGCAGGGCAATATCCTAGCGCAGGCGATGCCACTGCTTGCATTGTGTGTAGTTCAAAAGCACCACTGCAGAACCTATCTTGTTCGCAGGACTCGTGGGACGGGTATACGTACTTCGTGAAAGTGCACGCCCCCTGGTCCGTGCTCTCCAAATTCGCCGAGCAGCTGCACATGCGGATGCCTGTGAAGGTACGCGACCACGGGAAAAGAATGAGAACCATCGGAAGCGCTGCGTCTTTCGGTCCAAGCATTATTCACTAATAAGAGTAATCGAAGAATTCCCCCTTATTTCGGTGTATGCGCACTCATGTGAAAAAGCGCCATGTTTTGCCAGTTACTATGCTTGTATTGAGACAGAGTGGTCTACGTCTAAGGCATTCTAGACGTCGTGTTTATTCAGAAGCCGTGCAGTGCGGTACACGTTTCGCAGCTCACCATGCTTCCTTGGTGTACAAAGTGCATTTAATTATCACATGCTTAAGCAATAAGTTGTTGCACCGACTGACTTTGCCAGGATTTGAACCAAAATACATTAACCCTCATCTCTAACGCCCTTTTATTTCAAACATCTCCAACATATATCCCTAAAATTTAATAGGTTTCAATTCGTAATAGTCCACCAGAAAAAAAAGCAACAAGCAGAAGATCCTCGTGGTTACATAGCCAAGATACTGACACCAACCATTCTTTTTTTTTTCGTCTTCTCACACAGAAAAAGGGTCCTGCCATGGCTTTCCCCAAGATCAAGATCAAGCCTGGCGAGAAGCCTGTCTTCCCAGACATGAGAGTCGTGAGTCTTGAGACTCTTTCTTTTATTTTCTGCAAAGATGCTGCTGTTACTTCATTTGGGGTAACGTGTATTGTTTTCTTATGAAGTAATGGGCTTCATGCACCCATGCACATTCAAGCTGTTCATTGTTGCCCGTGAGGGGTTTAGTAGGCTATAAGAGAATACATGGGGCTCATCATCGATTGAAGTGATGAATTGGTTTCAACGGCCCAATGGTCTTCTGACGGATGACTGTTGTTCATGCGACCTTTTATTTTGCAATGACGTAATTAAATGAGGGCGATGACCTCGAGATATCGTTGCTGAGAACAGGAACTGGAGGAGGGCATTAATCGATAACGCTTTAGAAACTGGCCGCCTGCACACCTTGTATCCACATTGTGCTCTCTTAAGTTACAACAGCACTCTAGCTTCGTTGGTTATACGGGTTTCTGAATTCCCCTTAGACTTGCACCGTAACGCTTCGAGCTAATTAATTTCTTGATACTGTCACGAACTAGAAGACGACAAAGTTGGCAGAGTCGCTGCACGGATGGCTTGCGCGAGGCTCGCTGCCATTAAATCATTTACTCATCATCCGTCACGTCATCCTGTTTTCATCTGTTTGCCGTCTCGTAACAATATTAATGATTTTCATAGCTTTCATCTGTTCAGAAAACATCTGCGTGTTGCACTATCTGAGGCAATAAAATGAGACCCTTTTCAGCGGCGATCGCAAACTATTCCAGGCTCTCGCAAGAGGCTAAATGCAGAGCTCCTGATTTTCGCGTTGTTCTGCAAAACTTCGAAGGATGCCGCACGTATGTTGGCATTTTGAAGAGCATTTGAATGACTGGTGTGCCCCATCATGATGCTTCAACGCCTATGGCGCGTGGATGTCACTGTTAACCTAGCAAAGGCAGCTGCATTTCAAATTTTTCAATAAGGGCGCAACTCATATGCACCTCTGTAAGGACATTTCGGCACACCTTACAAAACCACTACACGGACAGAAATGATTAACACTCTACTACAGTGTGTTTCACAAGCAATACAGCTGCTTGTTTGGATAAATATCAATCAATTCATATTTCGTGCTAAAAAAGAACTAGCGTGAATGTTATTTTTTTTTACATTAATTCAAGTGATCAGTGATCCTGACAGTTATTCCGTTTCTCTAGTCACTCATGCCGGTGATACGCTGTAATTTTTTTCTTTTCATTAAAATTTTTCCTGTTACCTGTTTATTGTATGCATTGCGAACAAAGGGTCAGGGAGAAGTTCATTAGTTTTTTGTTAGCAGGAGCACCTGAAGCAGTAATTCTTTTAGTGGCTTTTCAAACGCTTCAGTAGTTTTCTAACGCTGCACAACAAACTCATTTCTCGGGAAGCCGTCCGTGAAATGGCAACATTAGGTGAATATAAACATAGTTGTTTTTTAGCAGAATTAGTGATTTTGGAACATACACCAGGCGTTAAAAGTATCAGAAGTGTTACGTTACCGATACACCTAATTTAATCACTGTTTGTGTTCATTGCCTCGAATACATGCGTGCTGATTGATTCTGAATGAGCCAATTACACAGTGCGCTATTAAATTTCAGCGAGTGCATCCTGATTTGACAGAAATAACGTTTTTACAATGTTTTGCTCTGTATTCATAAAAATGATTTCGTATTTGATCGTCCGGAAAGTTTAGATACTGTTGCGTATCAAGAAAGACTCCTCTTGAGGAATCTCTTTCTCAGCTCCCTCTACGACCTCCATCGCAGTGTCTCCGGCGCACCTCAATGACTCATATGTTATGCGCCCACTCGTATAGTGATTCAATTCTTTAGGTCTCCGCAGCTGGATGTAGCCCCTTTCGGGAAAAACCACTGGTATCATGATGTTCGCAGGCACTGTCTTGCATAGAAAGTACCTCACAAATCATGCCACGCTTGTTTTTTGTACAGTACATCGTTATGAGATGCACTAATTTGTTTTTCTTCGTTTTTTTTCAATCAGCCAAATGTGCTGATAGTACTTATTAGCTTAATGGGTGCTTTATTATCGATTGATTGATTGATTGATTTTTATTTTCAGGCAGTCTTTATGAAAAAGGCATGATTGCACTAACATCTGCGTGCTAGCTAGTAGCTTGTTAGGATCCATGCAAATAAGTTGAATTAGTAGTAAATCGCAGGCATAACAACAATTATTTACATGCATATAGATGCGCAAGGCTTATTCATTACAATAGAAAAATATATTTTTCATTGTCACTCTTATGTAGAAAGTAAAAATCTGCAATTAAAAGCGATCAACAAGGACCACAAAAACATATCATTCGGAAAACAACAGTCTCAACACAGAAAACAAAAAGTACTTAAAAATACTCTGATTTATAGCATTTTTTCACCAACCTGGGAAAAGAATTGCTCTGATTTGTAGCATCAGGAAGGTCATACCGCAGCTTTGCCCCGATATGACCTATGGTCCTTTCTCCGTCGATGTTTTTTGTGCTCTGATTTTTGCCGGTAATATTCTGAAAAGTTACTTTAGTTTCAGTGAAGGAGCGTTCCTGATGCAGAGCATGGCCTCTCTCCCGTCGCGCAGTTCGAGAGCGACTCCGTGGAGATCGAGGTGGTGGGAAAGGCTCCGAGCAAGAAGAAGCTCTCCCGCCTCAAGTCGCCCTTCCCGTACGACAAGAAGCTCATCCCGGACGAGAACGAGTTCTACAACGCCGAATTCGTGCGACAGAGGGAGGCCATGTGAGCGGGCTCCCTTTGGAGGCGTCCACTGCGCCTTGTTTATAGCCCCTCTTCGAAACACATTGTACAAGCACGTTCACGGACATAATAGCGATGTATATGGAAATTATTGCCTGAATTCGTTATATCATGTTATCGAAATATTGCATAAACGAGTTTTGTATGCTTCATTTGAGTGCTTTCTTTGTAGTCCATATAAATGGTTATATACTCAATATATTCCTCATGTAGTATAGTAGTATAATCACGAAGAGACTGCATATTAGGCCTATGACCTGGGAAAATTGGTATATCGTAAAATTATAAATGAAAGCGCAGGACATGGAACGGCACTAATTAAAAAGACAAGACAAGGTGGGCCATCAACTCTTGACGCATCTTTTGAGCTGCTTTTTGAGGAAAGCTGCAGAAGTAACCTGTACATCAGAAGGTCTTTTTCAAGACGGAGCGAGCCTGGGTACTACAACTGCAGCAAGGAAAAGTTGCGAGTCCCAGTTGTTCAAGGAAATGCAAGGGTTCATCACAAGGGTTGTCACTAAAGGGCTGTCATTATTGAGTTATTCGGCTCATGGCTGCAATGATTGCTATATTGGTTAATGCTCTGACTTCATTGGTCTAGGCTGTTCGGGCATTTAGATAGCCTTGAGTCGTTTCATGTCCAAAGTCGATAACCGTTTATTCAATCGCGAATGGCAGCAGACTCATCTATTCATGTGTGCGATATCGTTCCGTTGTGTTACTGCACTGATATATTCTGGGAAAAAAGAAACATGTCAAGCCGCCTATGAAACTATTGTTTCGGCCTGAATTTCTCCATGTAGGGGCTTGACACCATTGACCCAGGACAGGAGACCAGTATTTAATAAAGAAGCTTACGTCATAACGTTCTCTCAAATCTTGTGTGCGTGACTGTCATAAGAGGAGACTGATGGTCGAAGTTATTGTTTTTCAGCCTCACATATTTTTGTAAAAGCCTGAGTAATATTCCGCAAAACGTTCCCGCCCCTCGGCGAACAACTTCGTACTCCAGGCCATCTTGCTAAGGTGTCCAGTGTTAGGGGTTGGCCGGAAGGCACCTCGAAATGGCGGCAATCTGCGCGTACACGTTTATTTACGCAATATTAGTATGCGCACAAAGATGTTTCCAGCATCCTATCGATGTGACGTTCAAGCCGACCCCTTAGTTTCGGAAAAGTAAAAAAAAAAAAGTTTGAATGTCGCATAGTGTGTCAACGGAAGCTGCGAGCCGCCAACTCGCAATTAAGGAGACCGATGCAACACATGCCTCAAACCAAAACAGCAGCGGTGCCGTCATACATGTCACAAGATAGGCGCTTACTCTGCTTTCCCCAGTATCTGACGCATATTTCCGCGACCTAAAACTGAGGTGTGATATCCCACAATTTTTGACAGCTCTGGGCGCAAGATAGCGGCTCCTTTAAAATCGTCCATGAATGGCCGGTCTCGTCAGGTCTAGCATGGGTTGTCACACGGATAAGCCAACTGAGAAAACTTTAATTCCACGACGACTCATCTAAAATACGCTGTCTATGCGTGCTTAGAGAGCAGCTTGCCGTCAGACATTGTTACAGCACCATAAAGTAGTAAAATAAAAATGTACAACCAAGAGGGCGAGCCTTCGTCCATTTCCCTCACCGCGCAGGTACCTCATCGGGAACAAGGACACCTTCTTCTCCCAGGCGGCGCGCAGTCGCATGGCGTGGGAGGTGCTCACCCGCGCCAAGTACGACGAGGCCGAGCACCAGAGAGGCGAGTCGTCCCATCACTTTCCCCTTACGCTACGCCTAGCGACGAGTTGCACACCCCGCCAAAATATGGCGTGTTCCGCTAACACAGTATATCATGCTCGTAGCGCTAACCAAACACAATATTCGAAGCGGAAGCACATCGCACCAAAATATAATCCCCCTTGCCATAGTGCTAACATGTGGCCTACAGATCTGGTAGCCTTCTGCACGAAAGATATTTGGGAGACATGAAGCAAGATATTAAGGATGATTTCTTTTTTTATGTGTGTTGCATAGTCTAAGATGAGAACATTATTAGACACCAGGAGTTTTGCAATCAAAAAGTTCAGAGAGCTACTCCGAGGAAATCTGATGTCCTCGCCTTCTTTGTCTTTTACACGTGCGCACTCGCAAGCGAAATTTTACGGAACGATATAGCTCAATTTCATCTAGTCTTTGCAGCTGCCTGGAATACGAATAAGGAGCCGTATATGGAGTGCGAAAATTACAGAATGTCTCAGCAAGCATCAAGTAATGCTGCCCTGGACGCGAAGAAATTGAGCTTCTTCACTGAATCGTGTTCTATAAACATTCATTGTAGGTGTACAAAATACAGCCCAGCATACAATTTATTGCGTTTGCAGGTATACACAACCTCCTCAGCCTGGGAGTGTACTCGGCAGCGTACCCTCTGCATGATGTGAGTAATCCCACCTTTCATTCAACAGACTTCTAGTCTCCAGCTCGACCCCGTTCTACCCGGCACTCTTTCCTGACAATAACGTCGTGTATAAAGTTGGCAGTGGCTTAGCTCTGCTATGCCAGTATGTACGTAGCGTGAGCAGTGACGTCACATGTCTGTGCGCCGGTGGCAGCAACGGAAGCGGCGAGCGCGCGCGGCGAGGGGACGGTGAATGCGCGCGGTGAGATCTCGGAGAGGCGCGCAGTGACGCCACTCACTCCTCACGCATGCGCAGTATGGTCGACGGAGGGAGCACGCGAAACTGCGAGACTGTGGCCAATGTGGCTCACGCTAAAAAATCTTTTTCTTATATGTCCTGCACAGTAAGAGTTGTCTCGTGAATTGCACCATGGTCAACACGCCTCCTGCCATATGTAGGACACAGGCTGTTAGCAGTCCCGGCGTCTCTGCTGCGCCATTTGAGGCCACTTTCTCTTGAATCGCACAGACCTGGCAAGTAGACGGTGCAAGGGTTAAATATTTCTCCTCCGTGCGCTGTTGTTATTCCCTGAGATTTGTAATATTGCTACCTTATCCGGAGGCCGCCTAAATGCCATAAATTGTTTAGGCCTTTGGGAGAAGCCGAATATTTAGTATTGTTTAGTTACTGCGGTCTGCGACGATTCATTGGCTGCTTAATACAGAAGTGGGAAGAACGAAATTTAAGCGCACATGGAATACAGCTGCAGAAGGAACGCACATACAAAAATACTTTGGGCCACCATTTCTTTCGAGCATGAGCCCAGCTCCCTCATTTTAGGTAAAAGCCTGCTAAATTGCACAAGCGCAGTCATTTTTACGGGTTTGCTTACTGATTCAAGGCGATGAATCCATTATGTCAGCAAGGAATTTTGCAGAGAAAATGACTTGCGGCTGAAATTTTTGTCTTTGGCTTCCCTGAGGACAAAGAAACGAGCGACGGGTGTGTTTACAACGTTCGCACCAAGCATGGACTATTTTCTGGCTCAGTGGCATGAGGTACTTCCTGTTGGCGTATGGTTGTGCTTGAGAATTAAAAAACACATGGCTGGGAAAGGGCTAACATGGACGAGACGGTAGACTTCCTGCCCAAGTGCCCAGTCTTCTCCGCATGAATGTCTTCACTATTTCTGCGTGCTTTGTAGTCCATAAATGCAAGCAGTTTCCAACAGCATCCCCCATAACCCGACTATGTCCTTCTACATTGCATTCTCTATGGCCACGGAGCGACAAAGAGTATTTCCCGTTACGGAAGGCTACTCCACCAGTGGTCAATATTGAGATGATTTCATGTACAACAGTCGTTGCAAAATGATATATTTATGCGTGTGGATGCGTTCATGTTTGAAAAAATAAATTACTCATCTTTGTGCGTGCCTTTCTAACTACTCGCGTTTCGTTTCCTAGGGTCCTTTCGGGAAAGGCCGCTTCAACAAGGCGACGGAGACCTACGCCGAACGCCGAGTACGTTTCTTCTTTATTGGAGTAAATAGCGTGCTCAAGGGAAAAGACTGGATGATATTAAACGACAGACACACATTACATCCTTGTTGAGTAGTCATGCCTAGTTACGCCCGAGGGCCCCGCTTCTAGTAGATACGAACAAACAAGAAATTCAGATATCAGGGCACACAATTTAGTACAAAACAACACGAAAATACAAAATAAACATGCCATTTATTTGTGTTTTAGCATGAAATACTTAATAAATGACGGCACGAAACATCAGTTACTGTCTGTAGGTGCTCGCTCTAGAAATTCTTCCAGTGAACATGAAGCGACTGAGTCAATACTGATTTCAGCCATCAGCGTAATTCTTGGCTGATAGGAGCTAGTCGCAGTGTCATAGCCCATAATGCATGTAGAAAGGGCGAAAGGTCAGGATCAGTCTTGACGTATTAAAAGGAAGCAGTCGCAGCGGCGAATTTTATTTCTAATGCCTTCTCCAGTGCATAGTAGCCCTGGTAACTTGTAACAGTGAATTTCTTGCTAACTACTACCATTGGCTTCCAGGCATGCTGTGATATATGTATACGCCGTACGAAGTAATGTGTTTGGAAATACGAATCTACGCTGTGATGATAATTTCCATATCGCATCCCTCTGATATTTTTCGTTTCGTGCTGAGGCGGTTTCGTCCTCACATACGTGCGTAAATGTCCTAAATCTGTAGTTTGTTGACCGTAAGTAGTGTGGACATCACAGCAGTAAAAAAAAAAAAAACAAGCTTGCAAACGGCTCCATTCATCTTTTTTTGAAGACTGCGATTCCCATCCCCAAATTGCTGTGTCAACCTTCTGCCTCGTCGGGAACTGACGCGACACACAACTGCCTCTCTTCTGCAGGTCCTCTACGCCGAGTGGGGAAGAGTGCGTTGTTGGTACAAGGAGCAGCCTCTGGTTCTCATCAGGTGAGCTGCCGTCCACGTCCCGCGTGTTTTATGAAAGCCGACCTGCGTAAAAGGGCTTTTCGGCTCTCAGCTACAGATGTATATCCATATCAGCAGCTCGGCCGATCCATTGCATTCATTGCTAAGCCATGGCACACCTCCTTGTGTTTTCGGACGCCCACATAGTCAGGGTTGTGCAAAAGGTGCGGCTGCTAAGCTCTGTGCTTATAATTTAACACAGAGTGAAAGGACATAAGAAGAGGGAAAGAGGCGATTGGATAACGTGAAGGCAGGAGCCATTCTTCTGTTTTACTTAGCGGTTAGGCGATGCATAGGTGGAAACCTCGCTGGCGTGACGGGTGGAGCATAGTATGGTTAGTAGACCCGCATGCCAGCGAAGTAGCTTATTGTTGCAGGACAAAGTGACTTTTCTTATTCGCCAATCCTTGCAGCTTTGAGTGATTCGTTCATACTGCCTTTAATAATACCTACCTTCAAGAGAGGGATAAGCCGGGCTAGTTAATACATACCTTGCATAAAAACGGCGCACCAGACGGGACCTCTTATACGAGTTATACGAGGCGACTCATACTGTTTGTAAGTGTTCTGTCCGCAATTCGCGTTTTAGGATGGGTGCTTAAGGTGTATTTAGCCATGTGTTTCTTTTCGTTTATCGTAGGGCTATTAATCTGTACTTACGGGAAAAACTGCATTCAGTGGCTTTTTGTGTGTGTGCGTGCACCGACAACATTGTAGACACATGTATAGAAATATTTTCCGCCTTCGGGTTCTAAATAATCGGCGCTTTCAGTTCTGATCCCAAAACACTTAACCGTTAATAAGCATTTTCTAGTCCCACTACGATCAAAAAAGAAATAACGGTCGGTTAAATAATGAGGCACGTCTATGGTACTCGATTCCTAAAAGCTTAAAATTAATATGCAGAGGGGAGCTTTTCTAGAATATTCTTTTGTATAAAAGTTTCTCGAACAACTTTTACTATGTATATAATTTACGTGGATTTATTTCTTCTTTCATTAACGTCGTAGCCCGTCCCATCGGCAATGTTGGTGCCCAAAATGAGCAGCGTATCGTTACATGCTGTGCTTTGCTCTGCAGGCAAAAAATATTTAGGGCAAATATCGCCGAGACCGGTTCGGGTCAATCTTTAGCGGGGTGACCACTGCGTGACCACTGGTAACCATTCATAACGCAGGCGCTACTTCGGCGAAAAGGTGGGCCTGTACTTCGCCTGGATCGGCTTCTACACCACCATGCTCATCCTGCCGGCCTTCGTCGGGATCTTCACGTCGCTCTACGGACTCGCCTACATGCTCACCAACAAGCCCACGTGAGTGCAATGGCTCGCAGACGGAACCGGAATCGGTCGGTGGCTGCTTTTTTTAGAGGCGTACTACTGAACTGTAAAACAATGGATCTCGATCGACGTGCCGTCCACGTATTATAGTTTCGAAGAGCACATCTCTTCATGCTCAGCGCGTTCTTCCAAAGAGCGTCCTTGACTTGCTGCGTTTCGAAATTACCCATACGGTGGTCCAGAATTATTTTCCTCCACATTACAGCTTTTTTACCCTATTTATGCCCGTATGGTGTCATTGTTTTGAACCGCAAACTCCACTCCACCCTATCGTAGACGCATTCCCTCTTCAGCTGCTTCATCCTTATATGTTCCTTCACATCGTCTCGCCATCTTCCTTGGAAAGTCCGGAGGATGTACTTCTGAATTACTCTGAAAAAATAAAGTGACTCAAGACTCGAGGCACACTCCACAAATTCCCGGTGCTGCACGCTGAGCAGAGGCACAGTTTGGGGTCAAGCAGCAACGACGGTGATCCGGCGGTCCTTAGAAACGAAGATCCGCGACTGAATTTGTTCACTCTTCTTCATCGTGCGTTGTCTACATTTCGTTTCTCCCGCCACTTGTTGGTCATGCTGGAACTCTAAAAAAAATAAAAAGACGCGTTCTCAGTAAGTGATATGCTTTTACGCGTCAAAATGTTACTTCTTTTCTCCTGTCCTATGTTGAGGTGTGGAAGCTCTAGAATCTCATACCACGTATCGAACCAAGTACGCACTATTCACGCATACGATGCGTACAAAAAAATTCTCATCACCGCTCTGCAGTTCATTACGCATAAGTGTGTGTGTGGGGGGGGGGGGGGGGGGGGAGGCGGGAGGGGCGTGCGTGCGTGCGCGCACCCGATACTCTCGAAGCGATACTCTCGAAGCCAAAATGAGCTGGAAAAAATTCTAAAAATTGATTACCAAAATTCAGTGCGATCCTGCTCGCTGGGATGAATGGTAGAAGCCACAGTGCACCATGAAGGTCAGTAGCTTCGGCGTTACAGGTGAATTACGTTATACTTCTTGTAATGTACGATCTGTGCTACGCAACAAAACGCATGCGGCCGAAGGACTGCATGAGTCAACGATTACTGAGGCTTGCACTGATCGACCCGCTTTCGATACCAAATCAGGCATCAGCATTTCAGGCTTGTGACAAACATTCCGTGTTGTGTACCTGCTCGCTAGCATTGAGGTCTAGGTGTGGAGAAGGTACTAGAGCCATGCCAACTTCCGAAAGCACCTATAGCTTGATGAGAAGACAGCCACAGTTTTGCATTATATTTTTTTACTTTTGCGAAACTTGCATTCTACCCTGGTTGCAATCGCCAACTTCTGTGCTTATACCACCAATGCAGGGAGGAGGCCTGCGACCCCAACACCTTCGGGAACTTCACGCTGTGCCCGAGCTGCATGAAGCTCTGCCCTTACGATCGGCTCGGAAACAAGTGCACCATCACCAAGGTATAAGCATGAGCTACGTTACACAGCACATCATGAGTTCAGACCGTGCCTCCATTGGTCTAAGCAGATGCTTCGAACGCACCTTCAGTTTCCCTTTTTTTTTTACTGCGGTAGCACTATAGCCCACGTTTCCGTAGAAAGCGCACTCTTGTGGACGTTGGGACCTCAGCAAGGAAAAGGCCAGAGGGAAGGGAGGAAAGAAAAGAGAAGGCACGCAGCAATAGAAGCCCAAGCGGGAGCATGAGGAACTATTTGGTCCAGTGCCGTCATGTTCTACAGGGTTACCGATGGAGGCTGCCGGTCCCTAGACCAGCGGTGCCGCAGATAGCAGGCGTGCTAACTGGCTTCTGCGATAGTTTAATCATACGAAAATTAAAATCCTACTGCTCACGCCGAAATGCCGCATCACATTGCATAATCACCTGTCAGATTTTATTTTGTTTAGTGCATCTATAGGGGAGCATGTACTATGATAGGTTGGTCATGACACGTTAGAGCTTTGTGTGATTGGCACTTGAAGCCTCTGGAAAAGGTTTAGACCCCCGTGGGGTTATTGCTTCTAAGCTGCGTAGTGGAGCCCTTCTAGCGTCGTTGGAAGTCCTAACCTTCGAAAAGTGAACGATTACAGGTACTCTAGACTTAAAGGAATTTGGACTACTTGGGATGCATAATCAGCCACACGGCAGGGCCGAAAAGCTAACCTGCTCGGAGTGGAAAAATTTGACGTAGAGTGCACACTCTTTGAAGAAATGCTCAGACTACGAAATTTGCTGCTATGCGATGTTGCGGGCCTCTTGTGCCACCCTTAGAAGCCCTAAGTCACTCAAGGATGATGGCATCGAGCAACCTGTCCAAGAGGTCATTAAGTGAAAATACTGCGCCGCTACGACGACAACACAAGAAAGAAAAAGAGCACGCTCAACTCGTTTCACAAGCCGTCATTCTAACGAGGTCCATAATGCTTATGGCTTAATGTGGACTACAGATAAAGAAGAGAAACCGGTGTGCTGTATAGTATTTAATACAAAGGCTTTACTGAACTGCTACCCAGTTCGCTTAACCAAGGAGCTGGCACCGCGGAAAGCATAGCTAACTCTTCGAGAAACTTACCGGACAACCACATACCACTATCCGGAGTACAAAATGAGAGATGCTTCGCGTGTTTCCCCGTGTTTCGCGTCGCTCTGAGCAAACAGTCCTAAGTGAGATTGGCGTGTGGTTTGACGGCTCCTTTCTTCTCATTTGAGACTACTTTTCCTACAGCAAACATGAACCAGTCCCTGATCTTAGCTCACAGGAAAGATGGGGGATAATCACTGGTGATTTCGCTCAGCACTTATTGGATAACTCGGCGAAATTTTTTTCTTAATACATACGGGAAAGCCGAAGCGTGTTAGAACGCCTGACCATAGTTTACCGTCGCACCGCTTGGCTTCGTCAGCGACGCCCTGACATGCCTCTAAATCATCGGGGAGGGAACACAGGAAAACTGCCCCTCCCAGCACGAATTCAATACATTTGCTTGCGAATCTGCAGAGGGCAGCCAAAGGTGCCCGACTTTATCGGAGTGAGGAAATCCTGACACTGTAGTAGAGTCGTTGTGGCTCAACTACTCAGCTCAAGTTATAAGAGTGCGCTTTTGAATACCATGGCCTCATTTCAGTCGAGTTGGTATGATGAAAATCTCATCCGCTGATATTTCATATTAACTTAACAACGGTCGCACTTCGAGAAACAAAGGAAAACCGACACATCTATCGCACATTTCGTGCAACTTAGAATCTGCCATTCGTTTATGTTTATTGACAAACTGGCCGTATTATGGAACTGTCCTGAACGGGGCTCTGTTGCAATGTCCCACTTCTCATGGACCAGAGGAAGGAGTGAAATACGAGGTCTAGGCCCCTATGCAACGGTGGCACATGCAGAAAATAACTATTATGCCGTATTTCGCTGCATCGCAGATTGTTTCCATCTTCGACAACTCGGGCACAGTCGGATTTTCGGTATTCATGTCGCTATGGGGTAAGTATACCCTCCTCATCTGATGCAGTTTTTTTTTTATAAAGCGCCCAAACATAAGGAAAAAGGCGAAAAGAATAGCTCGTTCGCTTTAAAGGCGGGTGTAGGGCGTATCCGTCTTCACCCAGCAACAAATTTATGCGGACCGTAGTAAAGTACGGGGTGTAATAATGTAAATGCAAAATTGAATATACATAAAGGTCGACACATTAAATCAAATACGTCATGGATTGCGAACTTCGTTGACTCTAAAATGGCGAGTATTTCAGATGACGACTGCGATCCTCACTGCGCATTCATAGTATGTCATGTGGTACGTTATACTGCATCCAGGCTTTGTGCAACCCATCAAAATTCTTTGACGTAACGCTATGAAAATCTTTTAACCGGTAGTTTTTCATTGCCTTCTCAATGCCCCCATTGCTCTTTTTGGAGCATTTTGGTCAGTGTATTCCACAGCAGAAAAGTTTGAAGACCCGAAAGTTAAACTGGTTGCATTTTTTTGTGTGTGTGCTATATCCAAATCATACATGAATTCAGAGCTTAGAGACAAGGAGGAGGTTCTGAGGAAAGGAAAAGTGCTGTAAAGGTCCCGCTCAGGATAAGACGTGATCTGCCTCGTCAGGGCAGCAAAAAAATTAGGCGAAAAACGTAGCGAGCAGAGGAGGAAATACCCGCCAAGTAATGATCAGTTAAACGCCTAGAAGGTGCCATTCATTCCAATAATGGGTGAGGTACGGCATTCTCACATGATTTCCATGCGACGCCATCTTTCTCCCGCCATCCCCGCTTGAAGGAGGAACTATTTTCTTGCGTTCACTCGTTGCATATCCAGGCAACATCGACTGCCTAACTAGAAAGTAACGCTCCTACCACTTCATTTGCAGCCACCATATTCATCGAGTTCTGGAAGCGGCAGCAGGTGGTCCTCGCCTGGGAGTGGAACCTGAGTAACGTGGACACCCTCACGGTCAGTGTGGTACCTTGTTATACCTTGAATCTCCTTTCTCTGCTGTGCACTGCGTCAGCCAAACATGGGTATTCGTTGTAGTCTTATTGGCTTAGTGCAATTTCCTTGCTTTGAGCGGTGTTCAGACAAGCGAATGATTAGAGTTAACAGTCGCCTTAGCTCAGCAAAGCTTCGATAAAATTTTGCATTCTCCTTCACGAAACCTTTGTTGAAAATAAGTGCTTGGATATCGCCTGAATTATTGAGCCCAAGTGTCCTCTGTGGTTCTGGAATTCAGGCCTACACCAACATCAGCATACTAGGCAGATGCCCTATAACGAGGCAACAGCACAGGATGAGAAAGTTGTTTAACTTTTTTTCAGTTTCACCGTTTCACTGATGACGATGCGATTATAGTGACTGATATCAGAAAACACATAATAAGCGGGGCAGCCAAATCATTTTTTTTTTCATTTGTAAAAGTTCGCTGGCACTGGCTTGTAAAGGAGTTTGGGTATTTACGGTGGAGCTGCCCCTACACAGGCCGCATTGGGGAGTAAATATAGCGTCCTGTAATAAATTACGTTTGGCCCCAGATTTCGGCATTCACGTCATTCCTAGGGATCTTTGCGGCACATAGAAGTCTTATAACCTCGTAGCTTTGAAGCCCCAACTCCGAAATCCTATTATTTCTTTTTTTGCATTTCTGTGTGTAGGTTTTATATTCGGCTGCCGGAAAGAACAAACGATCTTTTTACTCGCCTTTACTGGCTGATTACATCTCATAATTTTGGCGTAACCATGAAAAGCAGTACCGAACACGGGTGGTACGTCCAAAAAAGAAGGGAATCAAATAGACGCAACTGGGCCGTCCTATTTCGAATTAGCTTGAAAAGCGTTCGTTATTTTTAAATCGTAATGTGGTAACCTTTTGCTAATTATTGATGTCAAAAAAATTTCACACCAAGAGTATTCCTTGGGGACACCGAAGTAATTCGCTGCTTCAAAAATTTCGCTCTTGTTACTGGTTATGCGTTACTCTACACGTCGTGCTCTCCACATAGCCTTTCACCTCTAGCTGCAAGTATATGTGAAGGCTAAACCACTAAAATGCACTTCTAGACCTCGTAAATGCGGGCGTCGGAAGATATAATTATCTACTCTTCAGCCTTGCCCATGCCAAATTTCTGAGGAGAGCACCCAGGCTTCGACTACCAAGAAACTTCATTTAGAGGTTATTACAATGAGTCAGTTTCTCGTTAGAATTGTTGCCTTCGCCGTCGTGAATCAGAAAGCTTCGACCAGTGGTAGGCAGTAAACAACAAAGTTCGCTAAGTCGAGGAGGTAGCCTTCAAAGGGCCGCTCATCTGAAACCTCCCGTGGAGTCGCTTTCGTCGCCAGTTTGCTCTTAAGAGGTTGTGCGTTAATATCCTAGCATAGATTGTTGTTATTTTTCGCTTCATTCGACGCAGGAAGTCGTGAACCCGGATTACGAAGCCAAGGCGCGGGTCTACAAGCTCAACCCAGTCACCCTGGTAAGTGAAGCAGATTGGTTGGGTTTCGAAGATATATTCAAAGAACACCGTTAGATATTTCACACACTTGCGGAAAGGAGAAAACCTTTAGCAGTAATTTGCCCTAAACAGCAAGCATTTGAGCTCGTACTTGTCTGCGAGTACATATATCAGCATGTTTAAAGCGGCAGCACAAGATCACCATGGCATATATGGTGTAAATGAAAGTACATACTACTAATTCCTTAGAAAAATTGCTCACTTTATTGACGCCATGTAACCTTTATTTTCCTCACTTATTTGTTCCCTTACAGGCCCTCATTTAATTGTTTTTAATTGGAAGCAAATGGAAGCATTACTGCTCAGAAACGTGGAGCGCATATGTTTCCGTCCCAGAAAAGCAACGCCGCTCATTAAACAGCATCTGTTCATGCAGACGCATTACTAAACCTTTTCCTTTTCGCTTTTTTTGTCGCGTTTTTTCCTTTCAGCGGTACGAGCCTCACGTTCCGTTCTGGGAGAGAATCGGAAGAGTCGCTGCTGCCAATGTCATCCTTCTCTTCATGGTATGTTAGCATTGATAGCTTTTCCGCATTTTCAACCCGCGGCTTGTGTAGTGAAATGGGTGTACATTCCACACATTCCACACATTCCACAAAGTTCTCCGCCATACAAACTTTTCTAATGGTTGGTTCGGGTGGTATAGAAAAGGTGTCAGGATTTCCACACGCCAGCACTGTTTTCATCAAAGCGAAGCATATCGGTCGATGAGGACTGAGGAGACAACAGCGGAAATGAAGCTGGCGAGGCAACTGGACGGCATGCGATGGATCTTCACAAGTCAACCTCTCTTTCAGCCGTTCCCTTTCTCTCACCGAGATCGCCAAAGTGTTTACTTGGGCATCGCCAATAAATTCCATCAGTGGATTTCCCTTGTAGCTTGACTATGCATCAAAATCGGGGCAAGGCTCTCTCTGTATAGTTTTTTTATTAAGTATTTGAGGACGATCTGCATGCTGGAAAAAATGTGTAACAACTCACAGTAGCCGACCTCTCCAACGTAATCGTTTTGGAAGCCATCTGGATAATGAAGTCAAAGAATAGACACATAATGCTAGCAGTTTGTTTTATTCGCGTCCAAACCCGCTGGACCAGTGACAACTGGCAAGGGCTATGCTGAAAAATGCTTTGGCAGCAAAAATTCTCGAGTTTCCGCTAAGCCTACCAGGAGGAAGGAAACATGCAGATAATGGCTGCTAATCTTACAACACTGCAGTTTCCGGTGTGTCAGCAGCCTAGGAGTCTGGCGTCAGCAGCTTAAGATGAGGCGGTTCAAGAAAAAAAATTGTTCACGAGGAAAGTTTTCAGGTTAATTCAACGCGTACAGAATACAATTTTTTTTTTTTCATATCCAACAAAACGTTTCCTGTTTCGCTCAAGTCTCAGAGATGTTCGTTTCTTGGCTGCTTAAATAAAAAACGTACATAAATCGTAGGTGTGCGCATAAGCTATGATACCTTTTAAAGTTGCACGAATCTCAATAGTGTAAGAAATATTTATTCTTGTTCGGAGCTATGAAAAAGGGCACAAAAGCTGAGCCGGGACAGCTGCTCCACTTGCTAGGGAATACCACAGATAGCTAAAGGCTGGCAGAGCCAAAATGGAACGCATGCATTCACTGCCGTCTCCGCGCAGCTGTGCGTGGTCATCTGCACCGTGCTGGGCATGATCGGCTACCGCATCGTCATGGTCACCTTCCTGTCGAGCAAGTTCTCTCGGCCTGTGGCACACATAGGCACCAGCGCCAGCGCCTCCATGTTCAACCTGGCCATCATTCTGGGCATGAACAAGGTGCGTAGGCATCATGCGCCAACACTTACTTGGCTGATCCTCCTTAAGGTCCGAAACTGCGAGGCACTTAAGTCAGTAACCGGCTAATGCAAAAGACTGGGGAGCTCTTTTTCCTGTCAGACTTCGTTACTGACACATACGTAATACTTGCTGCTTATTGAGAAGTGTTATCACTATCGCATGACAATAGACGTCAAGAGAAAGCCGATGTTACCGTTTTTCCTGCTAAGCTGTTTATAGTGATCTAGGTAATCCGAGCTACACCTGGATAACACACTGTGGAAAAGTATGCATTCTGTCATGTTTTGCTGGCATGCATACACAGCAAGCGTCGCCACCAAACAAATTTTTTCACGCATTTTATTGCTTCAGTATCAAGTATGAACATTGCAAGAACTGTGACGTAGCACCTACATCGTGTCTACGTAGTCTCCGCCTGTTCTAGACTTCTTGGTGCTAGCATTTGTCTTTTTAACTTTATTTCACTTTTTCCAATGGTTTCCCGCGTACAGGTGCGGCCTGTGAAGCCTATAGGTGAAGCCCTGAATCAGATCAATCTCCAGAGCACGAGCATGGGCGTCGCCTTCCTCATGTCATTCGATATCACACGTCCTCCGTCACGTCATGTTTTTATGTCCGCTCTTTATTTTTCTCCTTCTTTCACATAGTTCCCTTGTTTTTCACCTTATCACGTTCTACGATGTTCGTTTTTTCTTCATTTCTCGTCTTTTCCTTTTGTGTCTTCCCAACTTAGTACAAGACACCATCCAACCGCTGCGTTGGCTGAGTGGTTCTGTATAACAATGGCGGCCAGATCTGTGAACAGCCACTGTTATTTATTGTTAGCTGCCCACTGACAGGCATAAGCCTTTTGCAGGGGTGCAATCAGTTCAGTGAAAAGAAAACAACCGTAAAAATAATAAGAAAACAATACCAAAGAGTCAAGAACAGGTTGGATACGATGACAATGACAGTAAATGATAGAAACAGTTAACAATGAAAAGGTGTTACAGTACCAATGAACATAGTTGACTGCGCCCGAAACGGTTAGATCCTGATGAAATATATCAGGGCAACATTGTTCTATGGCGTTACGTACACGCCATTTGCAGAATGAACGGCCACCAGTCAAACACATGATTATCTCACGGACCGTCATGGCACCCGAAGCTTGACCAAGATGCTAGGCGGATACAGTAAATGTCACCATATAAACACTTCAAGAGGAAGACAAGTTCCTGCGGCTGCCGTCCAGTCTCGAAGTCGGCTAGCCCCAGGGCGCGCAGGACAGCCCTGTAATTTTCTCGGGCAGCACATAAGCACATTGCACGACCCATGGCATTCCTCCTATTATGCAGAAGCTGTGTATCCGCTGCCCCTCAGGAGATACAGGATGTCGTTTTGAAAGTGATTCTGTAATTCCAAAGTTCCTCAGTCACACTACACCCTATGGACTCAACACTGAAAAAAAAGACATGTCGACGACTGCGCTAATGAAGCTAAAAATTTGCTGACGAAACCATAAGGAGAATGTAGACCCGGCAGATTTCGTCGATGATCGTGCTAAGTATGACATGTGAGTGAACAGAAAGCCACTGGTGTCGATCTTAGGTGATTAGGTCATGTGGGTCCCTTCTTTTGCACGCGCCATAAACTAAGCGAAATGTCGCAGCTGAGACACGCTGGTAAATGGTTTGTTTATAAAAGAACAGCGTAACTCACGAAGTATTTCTCAAATTACTTGGACTTTGATCTGTTTTGTCGCGGACGCTTAGTTTTGTTTAGCTATACGCGTCGCAAATAGCAAAGGCGAGTCATTGACGGTTCGATCAAACCACAAGGCTTCCTTCTTTTAAATATTTTGCCAAACGTTTTGAAATGTTGGGGTAAAATCGAGGTTTGAGATAATTGGTACATCACAACTTCACCAGCGCTGCGACGAGGAACAAAGACAGAGAAGCAAGGACAGGAAATGTTGGCGTCGGTCGAACGTTTCCTTCATTTAGAATCTCCATTTAGAAGCTTCTATTATAACGCCCCTGATTCCGTAATATCTTGAAAACACGAGGAAATAGAGACAGTTTTTAAAACCGCTACCAACTAAAAGGATATACGCTTAAAGGGAAACTGCATAGGTTTTAGAACTCAACGAGCTTAAAAGGGTCGAATGAGTGAAACTTGCAGGTAAAGCATCCGAAGTCTTTTTGGGCTAGCACTTGAAATGCTGAAGTAATCGCCGATTACAAACCGGACGCCCTTCAAGCTTCTCCGCAGCGCACAACGCCAAGTGGGGGCGCATGGTGACGTCATCGAAGGTATCGGTGCATTTCCAACGCTCAAACGCCTACTTTGAAAGAAAAAACCAATGCCACCGAAGGCAAACCCTGCCCAGAGTTTTTTGGCAGCGTCTAACCAGTCAAGGCAGGGTGTGGCTGACGACAGCCGTAATTTGAAATCACACTTTCCGTGACGTCACGCTGAATTGCCCTGCACTCCTCCGGTGCATTGAGGAGAAGCGCAAAATTGGATCACTATTGAGTCACTATTTCAAGTGCTAGTGCAAAAACACTTGACATGCTTTACCTGGAACCTATATAGATTTGAATCCTTGAATATCGCGAAATTCTCAGGAAACTGCTGCAGTTGCCCTTTAAACGCGCACAAGCGCCGACCTCCGATATTGAAGTCCTTGAACCCGACAATATAAACTTGCGGAGCAGAGCAAGAATTATACTTTTATTGATTTTTTTATTAAATGCTTTTAACTTGATGAAAATATTAAGGGCGCATTTGCAACTAAATCTATGACGCATAAAATTTTATTGACTTCCAGGAAAGAGTATTTCATTTTGAACTCTACTTCGCAAAGCCGCTAGGTCTGTATGTATAGTGCTGTATGTAGTCATATTTCTGTGTGTAGTCATTCCACTTGCTACTGCGATAA
This sequence comes from Amblyomma mixtum, assembly GCF_055824585.1. NCBI lineage: Eukaryota > Metazoa > Arthropoda > Arachnida > Ixodida > Ixodidae > Amblyomma > Amblyomma mixtum. The sequence continues at coordinate 58,822,181 of NC_143020.1, read as the reverse complement.
CGTTAAACGACAGTGGCAGAAATATTCTAATATAGCGTTTAGATTTAAGCCTTTTTCGCAGTTTACAAAGCAGTCGTACTAGTGTGTGTCTTTTCCTCCTCAGGTGTATGGATGGGTAGCTGCCCGCTTAACTGACCTCGGTAAGTAATAGACGATGTTTGACTTTTTACACAAATATATTCTTCACCTGTGGCACCAGTTATGAATTAGCCACTTTATTCACGGCATACACATACGTGTCCGCAACTTTTTTTATGTCGACTACTTAGATTATTGCAGGAATACAATGTGCCGTGAATGCCAAAAGCTTATACATCTTGAACCCTATATGCAACAGACTGTGTAGAACCATTTTAAGCTAGGTTTGAGGGATGAACGCAGAAGATTGCCTTTATGATGGACGCCTGTGTGTTTCATGCCTGCGCGTGTATGCCTCCGGAACAAAGGGTACATGCTCGCTTGTTTTGCAAGCATCAACATTTGAGTGACCTACAACAAGCTTATTTATGTACCTAATTACGTCTCTAAAAATGATTCAAATGAAGTTTAAAAGACCGTAGAATAAAATAGAATGACGCCATGGCGATACCAGGACCCAAAACAAATTGCATTATCAGTCATCGGGGAGGGTAAAATTCTTTCTCGTGCTTTTTTGCATTTTATTCTTTTCTTTCCTTTTTTTTGCTTCTGTCGTCTTTCTTGGCTTTCTTCCTTTCCTTCCTTCAATGCAGTTTTATTTGTTGGCTTTTTTATTTATTTCATTCCTTCTTTTCTACCTTCCTTCATTCATACAATTCTTCACTCCACTTTTCCTTTGTTCACCAGAACGGCCTCGTACTCAGCGCGACTACGAGTACAGCTTCGCCTTCAAGATGTTCCTCTTCACCTTCCTCAACAACTACTCCACCCTCATCTACATCGCCTTCTTCAAAGGAAGGTGAGGACTACCTGCCTAAAGCTGCCACTTGGCAACGCTGGGCACGCAACGCAATCCACTGTCACGACGCCGCACTGGCAGACACAACTGGCATATCGGGACCGTGATCATACCTCGTGCTTTCGAGAGTAAATGAGGCTGTTCTACTTCCGACGCACAATACATGGCTGGCTTTGGCACGGCATCCGCTAATTTCGCGCCCATTATTTTCCGCTTGCCATTTCCAACCACGATGCTGAGTAAGAAATTTTCAATGGAAGTACTGCGCAGACATCCGATGCTGAAGCCCTTGAAGTCGCCAATATGAACTTGTGGCGCAGAGCGAAAATTAATTTTTTTTGTTAAATGCTTTTAACTGTGCAGTCTCCTTCACGTAATATCCGCCTCGCATTACGGTCCATATTCACTATCGTACCTTATGGCTCACTTCTTTTAAAAGTAAATAAAAGATGATTGAAAAATGGCGTCGAGTGTTATCAATAATTCCAACATTTCTATACTTCTTCTTTACCGAAGCATGAGTAGAACGACGGAGCGGCTTTTCAAAATCAAAGGTTGTTTTTGCAAATAATTTGTAATTTCATCCGCATGAATAATTTTGTCGAAATACTAGAACATTAGACTACTAGTTTCAAGTTAAACAGTAATAATACAGTTCTTCAGTGCTGTACTACACAAAGTGTTGTACTGGTGTTTCTGGTGTTAGTGATTTGTTTTCATGTGGCGGTTCCTTTCATTTAATGCGACTTTTTTATGTTGTCCTGCACTACTGTTGTGTGGGTTTGCAGTCTTATCAAGCTGTCCTGATCCCAGCTTTACTCACCTCTAGCATGTTTACTATGAAATGAGTGCATATGGAAGGCTACTTTTCTACTGTTATTATTACTTATCTCTGACGTTTAAGAAGTGTAAACATTTGCGTGAAGGAATTTTTGCGCAGCCTAGTGCAGGAACAAATAAAGCTAGACAATGTGCCAGAAGGCAGCCTCCCCCTCTACAAACACGCTTGCAAGTTGTAAGCCTCAGCAAGACCACACGACAAACACTCACAGTGGTAGCGACAAGAACAAAGTTCTGAAAGAAACAGCAGACCTTCCAAATAAGTGTCGTGAAAATCTGCATGAAAGAAAAATATCCTCTGGGGAAGTGGTGACACGACATACGACGATTTGAATGGGCCTCGATGCCTTTCGACTAAGGGAACTCTTTCTGAGCAGGGAGGTCTGTACGGAGCGCCGAGTTGAGGTTGCAGTGACCATGTGTTGTACGGGCGCTCAATCCCTACAGCGAATCTGCGCTGCCGGTATGGATGCGTAACACACCGCGATAATAACTTGTGACCGAGCTGGATTCTGGAGACATTCGGCACCCTTTCTTCTAAGCACTTAAATGGGCTGATTTCTAGCTGCACCTCAAGCCTTTGTCTTATAACTCGCTGTAAGGGTTCGGTAGCGTTCGCGGGGGTCATCGGAACGCGGCTGGGGGCACTCAAAGCGGAGCGTCTCCTTTCTTGGAACGCGGCCGCTCGCGAACGCGCCGGGAAGTACGGGTGTCCACCCGACACGCGGTACCGAGCACGAATGTATATTTGTGTTTATTTTCATTTGACACGACCGTGCGTTTCGGTTTGTGGAAAGGGCGTTTTGCCCTACGGAAGCTGGAGGGCTGGCCATACCCTGGATGAACCAATGATGTTAAGGCCGCAACATGATTGGAAGTTACCGAATGTGGGCTGGGCCTTTAGGGCTTTAAAACCGGGCCCCGGAGCTGGAAGCGGGGTTCTGCGCTAAGGTGAGATGCTACGCATCTTCGGCAACGCCGAGTAGGGGCCTCCCCTAGTATTAGCCAGATCCACCTTTTTGTCGTTTGTCCTTTTGCCGTTGTATCCAACTTGTACATCCTGTAAATATCTGTATATAAATCTTCAGTTATTGCCTTTCTTTATCCCTGCGTGTCAACACATCTTGAGACCGTCTCTGACGGGGCACCGCTGGTGCGAAAAAATAAGCTTCAGTCTTCGAGTTATCAACCGTCTCTGGCGGGGCACCTATGGTGCAAAGAAGAAGAAGAAGAACCTGATCTTTACTGCCGCAGTCGACAGGATCCTGTGGCCATCGGAAAACGGCGCAGGAAGAAGACAAGGCAGGGAGAAAGGTGACGACAAGGCGACAGGTCAGCGTTCGTGAACGGACCTGCGGAGACACGGCGGCAAGGACGCAAGGACCACGGCAGTAGTCCAGCGACGCGGGACTGCGTCCGGTCAAGGAAGCAGCGCGTCGGGAACTCGACGATCACCGGCGGCGGACCAGCGGCGTGCGACAGCTCATCGCAGCGTCCGGGGAAAGTGGCGGTGGACCCCGACGCCAAGGAGCTGGCAATGCGGATCGACGCATCGAAACCGTGAGTTTCCTTGGTCGCATTGTTCACGTCCCTGTGTTCGAGCCGATAGGACAGCTGGGGGGTATGGAAGGCGGTATGGAGAGTTATCCAAGCCGGCCCTCACTTGATGTGAAGTACCAGGTTGAACTGGCGAAGGCGCGGTTAGCGTATTATCAGGCAGAGCTTGCGAAAGTGAATAGAGGAAAGGCGCCGCTGTGCGTGGAGAAACCTCAGGATGTCAAGTGCGTCTTGGATGAATTAGAAGCAAAGCGTCAGCAGCTAGCGCTGGAGCTCGCTGAGCTCAAGGCGTCTAGGAAAGCTAGTGAACTAACCAGGGAGAACTGCTCCGAGTCCCGAGAGGTGAGGCAGCCTGTGCTGGAAGACAAAGGATTATGCTTGTCATGCACAGGTCAGGGAAAAAGCAGTGAGGACGCTGAAAGCAATCAGCCGGTATGCGGGAACGCATCTTTCTTAGGAAACGCCGCGAAAGGTTCAGGAAGTGAAAACAGGATTCCTGAAGGACGCGGAAATACCACAACTTTTCCGCCACCGCGGGCGGCTAGCAAAGAACAGGAGCAGCCCAATTCTAGTGATCTAGGGCCAATCGTGACCAAGGTGTCCGATAACAAACAGGACAGCGGTGGAATTCCTGTAGGCTCTAAGATTGTGACCTCTGACGCGGAACTAGTAACAGCCAGTGAAAATCTGGCGTTGCCGCAACCGCACACTGTGTCGGGTATGGAGCATGAAGTGCCCCGTAGCGTTTCTTGTGGCAAGAGCCCTTCATCCGAGGCAAAGAGCGGAGGTGGGCCTGTTGGGCCGACCGGGCAGAACGCCGCGCAGTTGTTGAACGCACCCGGTGTGTGCCCGACCAGGTCAGTTGAGGACCCGGAAATGAGTGGCGACTTGCCGCAAGGCAAGCCCGGGTCAAGTGACTGTCAGGGAGCTCATGGAGCCTCGGAGTCAGACTATGCCACGGGGCCAGCGGGCGCTGATCAAGCACGGAGCGGCGGTTTCAAAGTTTGCTCGTGCAGTAAAGGTGCAGATGGCCCCGGGCGAGGTGGAGTGGCAGGAGGCAGGTGCGTGGCTTTCACGCTGAAAGTCGACGCGAGGAACAGTATGTTCCGTGCTAGAGGTCGGCATATCAAGTGTAGCGAGACTGACTGTACTGCTATATTTGGACGGGCCAGGGGCTATGCTCTTTACGCACCACGCGTGTCGTACTGGTGCGCCGGAGAGAGAGTGCTCTCAAGTGCGTCGCATGGTCAGAGATTTTCACTTATCGAGGATCAGGACGTTGTTTTCGATCCTGGAGGGCACCAGCTGTTGAGTTCTTGCCCCGCTGTGGCACCAGCCTAATGAGCCGAGTGGCAGTTAGGCGTTAATTGTGTTGAGACGCGTAGTGGCTCGAACGCACACAGGGACGCTCGGTGCGACTAAGGAGGCTCACGTGGCCACTTACGGACGTCGTGCGAGTGCTACTGAACGCTCCACTTGCGAGCGTCTGTGTGTGTGTGTGTGCTCGTTCGCGAGCAGGACGCGGGTGTGCATGCAAGTGAACTGAGTAGCCTGTCAACTTGGACTCCGTTTTACGGCGCACAGCAAGCGTGTCACCGCTTGTATTTGAGTGTGCAATTTGCTTGTGTTGTGTTGGTGCCCGTGTGCATTTTTTTTGTTTTTGGTTTTGTTCGTGCCAGTGTTTGTGTAGCTGCGGTATGTCACCCACAGGGTGGTTTTGTGACCCGTACCGATCCCTTTGTTATAATTCTAAAAGTGGCATTTGAGCCCTTTGTAGAATCTTGGGAAGGGCGTGTAAGGGTTCGGTAGCGTTCGCGGGGGTCATCGGAACGCGGCTGGGGGTGCTCAAAGCGAAGCCTCTCCTTTCTTGGAACGCGGCCGCTCGCGAACGCGCCGGCAAGTATACGGGTGTCCCCCCACCCGCGGTACCGATTCGCACACGTGCTGGCACGGATGTGTATTTGTGTTTGTTTTTATTTTACTTTGTGGTAGAGAGGGTGGTCTACCTTGTAGAAGCCGGAGGGCTGGCCATGCCCTTGAAGAGCCAATCATGTTAAGAGCACAACATGATTGGAAGCTGCAAATGTGGGCCGGGCCTTGATGTCTTTAAAACCGGGCTCCGGTGCCAGAAAAAGGGTTCTGAGCTAAGGTGAGATGCGACGCATCTTCGGCAACGCCGAGTAGGGGCCTCCCCTAGTATTAGCCAGATCCACTATTTTTGTTGTTTGTCCTTTTGCTGCTTAATGTCTCGAGTACCTAAACTTGTATATGCAATGTAAATATCTGTACATAAACCTCAGTTATTGCCTATTTTTATCCCTGTGTCTTGAAGTCTTCAAGTTGGAACAAACCGTCTCTGGCGGTGCACCTCTGGTGCAAAGAAGAAGAAGAAGAAGAACCTGATCTTTACTCTCGCTTTCACCGAAAGAAGGTGCAAGCCGCAGTAGAAGGCAGACAGCTAGAATTTGAAATGAAACTACTACGCAGGCGTCTTATGTTGCCGCTCTTAAACACGGCAATATGAAGGGAACGAGCGGAAAAGCAAAAAATAAAAAAAGGTTCTTTTGAATCAATTTTTAAATTATGGCGAACATGCATCGTCAAGCCAGATTATGCCGTACAACAATTTTTTTCTCTTTGCAGATGTTAGTTGTCGGAAGAGGTACACTGTTAGTAACACACAGCGAAAGAGGGGTATTTCACCTCTTGAGAGTTAGGCTTTGAAGCAGCATTCTTAACGCAGGAAGCATGTGGTAAGGCCCGTTACAGGAGTTGACGCTTTCCTAACGGTCTCCTTGAAAGTGTTTAGAGGCCTAAAGGCGCGGGATTCTTAACATGTTAGAAGGGCTGAAATAATAATTTCAAATGTTTCTTCGAGCTATTCCATTCCTGGAAAAAGTTTCGGGTACAAGTTTCCACTGGACTAATAGAAAAGGGTCTGTCGATTTTGCGCTAATGAAGTTAATGCAGAAAATTTAAGTAATCTGCAATTCGCTGATGACACTGCCTTGCTAAGTCACTCAAGAGATGAACTGCAAAGCATAATAAATGAGTTAGACAGGCAGAGCAGAACGGTCGGCCTAAAAATGAACATGCAGAAAGCCATAGTAATGTTCAACAGTCTCGCAAAAAAAAGATCACAATTGGTAGCGAGTTGCTAGAAGTGGCAAGGAAATGCGTCTACTCAGTATAGGTAATGACCGCTGGTCCGTAATACGAAAGGGAAATAATTAGAACAATAAGAATAGGGTGGAGCGCATTGGGCGAGTTCTCTCAGATCATGATTTGCAGTTTCCCAATATCCCTCAAAAGAAAGGCGTTTATAAAAGCTGTATCTTACCGCTACTCACCTATGGTGCAGAAACATGAAGGCCAACGAAAAGTGTTCAGCTTAAGTTAAGGACACAGCAGTGAGCTATTGAAAAAAAATACAGGTGTAACGTTAAGAGATTGGAAGCGGGCAGAATGGGTGAGTGAACAAACGCGGGTTAATGGCATCCTAGTCGAAATCAGAGGAAGAAATGGGCTTGGGAAAGGCATGTAATGCGAAGGCAAGATAAGCACTGGTCCTTAAGGTTAACGGAGTGGATTCCAAGAGTAGGCAAACGTAGCGGGGGGCGGCAGAAAGTTCGGTGGGAGGATGAGATTAAGAAGTTTGCGGGGATGCGGTGGCCGCAACTGGCAAATCATAGGGTTAATTGGAGAGACATGGGAGAGGCCTTTACTCTGCATTGGGTGTAGTCAGGCTGATGATGTTGGTGATGATGATGATGATGATGATGATGTTGGTGGTGGTGATGATGATGATGATGATGATTATGGCAATTTCGCGCACCCAAGTCAGTCAGTGAGCTTATCGGTAACCATGTCTTCGTCCTTGTTAGCAAGGCAAGCGGCTCAGAGTGTATCGAACAGGAGGCCAATATTCTGTGGCCCTCTTATCAATTTCCTTTCAGTGCTAGACGAGTTGAACACGCATTGCAGAACAGAAATGCCTCGAGTTCCTTGAATGTGCCCAGGTAGCCTAGCAAATGACATATGGGCACCGCAAATGTCACCTGGCTCCTAATGTAGACAAAACAGGGCAGAACAGAAGCCAGCACAGGTAACGAGCACTGAGGCCCTCACATTGCTTTCTGGCTGCGGCTTGATCGTCGAAGCACCGAAAAGAATGCTAAGAGGAAGACAGCCTCTTCAGGAACACACAGCAAACTCCGAATCGATCCTTCGCGCGAGTAGGTTAATTTCCTGACAAAAACATCTGGATTGGAAACAAATTTACCAGAGAAGGCGAGCTGCAAATAGTTTCTAAGAGTGTCACCATGCGAGTGTCACTACGAGGTTGCCAGAATGGTGCAGAGGAAGCGACTCCGCTTAGATTGGTCACAGGTGTCAGGTGCGGGAATTTTCCCACGAAACTTACTCAGCCACTTCAAGCCAGACCTGTTAACCGGCAAGATGTTCGCCTGCACATGAAGGGTGGCGACAAAGAGGGAAGATAAAGAGGGAAGCCACAAATGTTAGTCGTGAAAATTAAGCAGAATCCCAACCTTTTTGAACGAGAAAAGTTGCAGAAGCTTTGTCAAAATAATTACTAAAAATAATGATTAAATTCTTACATTTTACTGGTTCCGTGCTTAATAGCGTTATGGTATAAACAGTGCATTTCTACCTACGTCAGCCGTAATATACCTCTCTCTTTTCACTTCTCTAGGTTTTCGGGTGATCCGGGCCGCGAGACCCATTGGAGAGGCTACACTCTTGACAAGGTTTGTTCAGTACGCGCCAAAACAAACTTTAACGCCTTTTTTCTTCATTTCCTCATTATTTCAGGCGAACAACTTTCGCCAAACTTGAACACAAGAACAGACGAGGAAGGGCGTTCGTAAGCCCTACTGCCATTTGTTTACTCATATCGACATGAACCCATATATTCCTTGTTGTGAGCAGTTCCTTTACATGCCTAGGTAGTTATTACTTCCTTCACAACGGCATCATTTCAGGTAGCTTGGAATCTGAGCGAAATGCAATGAGATGTGGAGGCAATGTGTGATTGTGATTGCGAGGCAGTATTAGCAATAGTCACAGAGAGGGATTGGTTGCGGAGTCCAAATCAGAACTTTGACACTCCGCAGTGCGAAGGTGGCTGCCTGTACGAAGTATTCGTCCAGCTGGCAACGGTCATGGTGGGCCAGCAACTCATCAAGACCGGAAACAAGGTTGTGATTCCGTAAGTATCATACGACACATTGGAGGCGTGCTTATATATCAAAACATAAGTAAAGTTCGAGAAGTCGGTTACTCAGAAGATTGCCGTTTTTTTTATCCAACTATACGCTTAATATATCTGGTCTCAACGGGAGCAGTAGGCCTTGAACCTAGCCCTCATCTTCAGAATTACAGTGAGGAATTTGGCTTCCTTACGTGCTTAACTAAGGCACGCGCTTTGCTGTCATCGGAAATAAGAACCTCCAACTATTGATAAAATTATTTCCATTTGTAATGTATTTGCAATAACATAATCTCCAACAGCTCCAATTGTAAGCTTCACTGGAGCGTAAATTTTAGCGCAATAATTCAAGACTCTCCTGAAATAATATATTTATGTTTAAGGTAAATTGCGGTTCGGTTTCTCCACAGCATTTCTAACAACGACGCTGCTTTTCTGGGTCGTCTTTTTGAAGGGTGCAACTGAGTGTATAATACCGATGTTTACACTATTTCGAGTACGAGAGAATTTCAGGCAAACAAACAATAAAACAGCAGCGTGGTCCGAGGCAGGGAATTACGTCAAGACGGTGACGCCACAGCTCTTTTCCTGGCTTTGGCGACCTCGAACCCATAATGGCATCTTCATACTGAAAACTGCGCATAAAACGAAGACACAGAACGAGAAGGCACGACACGGGCGCAGACAATCAACTGAATTTTTATTCACGTGAAGAGGCCTATATAAGTATCTTCTGCCCACAGTGAGACAAGCAATCTCTGGCCCTGCTTGATATGGAGATAACCTTTTTGGCCGGTTTTCTTAAGGCGAGCAGACGATATGAGTCTTTGGCGTGATATCAGCGTGACCGTTAAGGTTGTCGTGGTTTTGTTTGTGCGCAGTTTTTTGGAAGTGTAATTGACGGTTGTATCACGGTGCACGCGAAGGGATAGTGGGTGATTGTGTTTTGAGTTCATTTTCGCGGTGGTTGTGTTTTTGTGCTTCTCTCACTGTGGGCAGAAGATGCTTACATAGGCCTCTTCATGTGAATAAGAATTCAGTTGATAGTCTGCGCCCGTGTCGTGCCTTCTCGTTCTGTGTCTTCGTTTTTTTGCGCAGTTTTCAGTATGAATTCCTACCAACTAGCCCAGTTTACCGTTATTATTAATGGCATCTTAATCGCAATATTGCGTCCAGACAAGTTGGGTCATGACCTGACACCAGGCAGAAGTCGTGCAGCCCTAAGCGCCTAACACATCTTACTTTCGTTCTCCTCAAAGTCTCGCAGTGTAAAATCTTGCGAACTGCGATACGCCTTCCTGCTTCCTGTGTGTACAGAATGCTATGAAATCGTGCGCATTATTTGTAGCAGAAGATCTTAAAAGAGTATAGGCACCTAACTTTTGGGTGCGTTTGTTCTTCTTTGTAATGAGGTGTAAGGCACTATCATGCACGGATAACGATGTGGTATCCTCCTACAACCGCTAAATAATTTATATTCGAATTTCTTTCTCGAGCTCTTTGGATTTCGATTTCCACAGCCGAACGATGGTTGTGTGTCATGAGAACTGCAGTATAATTTGTGCTTCTACATACGTTGTCGTTCCGGCTCTTGAGGAAGACTGGCTTCAGCCCTGTGGAGAATTAAAACTATGGAGTAGCGATTGTGTGGCAGCTTTTTCATGCCTCCCGCGACCTATAACTGCTCATCAACGTCACAGCCATTGTTCGGCTGTTGAAACCGAAACAGCATGACAGGAAATTTCGAATACAAATTATTCAGCATTCGCAGGCGAGTACCCCATGGTTATTCATGCATACTAGTGTCTTCCGCATCACTGTAGCGAATAAAACATGTCACCAAAATTCAGTGTCGTTACTCCTTTAAGCTACTGCTTTGAAGCCAGGAGCGTGCTTTGCTGCGAAAAAAACTGTTAATGATGTTGAAATGATGTTGAAGTCGTTACCTCTTTATTCACCCGCAAACTCTTGATTTATAGGCGAATCAGCAGACCTCAGCGGTCTCTTCACACGTGGACAAAACAGGACAGTCGACCTATTGGCAGTCGACGCTTAGACATTTTTTTTTATCGCTAAGCTATGCTTTCCACCTTGAGCAGATATGCTTTTACCTTGAGTTTGTGTTGCAATTGGCGGTGACACTGTTGATAATCACTGGGCTATTGAAATAAATGAGAATTCTAAATACTCCAAAAAAATACTCTAAAATTAGCCTCTTGAAACAGTCATTACAGCCGCGGTGTCTTGAAGAATCTGTAAGTGGTTGCAATATTGGCCATACGTGGCCTAAAACCTTGTAACCCCTTGCAGAATCTTCCAGGGCTGGTGGCGTCAGCGCCGCCGGCGGCAGGGCAAGGAACTGCCTGAGCAGCGCTCCGCACTGGCGCGCTGGGAGGAAGACTACCTGCTCGAGGAGTGCCCCAAGCTGGCCCCCTTCGACGAGTACCTCGAGATGAGTGAGCGAACCACCGGCATAATATACACTTATATATCAAGATGTCGTTCAGAGATTAAAAAACAATGAAAATGCTATAATCACCAGCCTGACTACATCCATTGCAGGGCAATGGCCGCTCCCACGTCTCTCCACTTAGCATTGTCCTTTGCCAGCAGTAGCCATCGTATCCCCGCAAACTCCTTAATCTCATCCGCCTGCCTAATTTTCTCCCGCCCCCTGCTACGCTTGCCTTCTCTTGGAATCCACTCCGTTACCCCTAAGGACGAGCGGTTATCTTTTCTTCGCATTACATGGCCTGCCCAAGCCCATTTCTTCCTCTTGATTTCAACTAAGATATCATTAACCCGCGTTTGTTCCCTCACCCACTCTACCCCCGCTTCCGATCTCTTAAAGGGACACTGAGGAGAAATTGAAGTTGGCTTGTATCGACAGAATACCAGCTCCTGATTACAAAAACGCCACTCACACTGACAACAAAGCTCTTGTAACGTAGAAAAGAGCAAGAACCAAAATACAGGTATCGCCGCCACAGGCCAAACTCGCAAGTACAAGCGTGATGACGTCATATAACAAAACAGTGTTGCTAGAACCAATGGTTCTAGGAACGCTAGGACACGAGAAGCACAAATCACTGAGGTGCGGCCAATGCATGCGCAAATCTCCTTGACGTCGCCAGATGGCGCCACGTGCCGGGCAGCTACGCGATCGCCTGAAGCATCGGGACCAATCAGCGCCTGCTCGCCGGCGTTAGGCGGGCTCCCGGTATTCTGCTAGCGGTATCAAGGTACACGGTATGCTAAAGGTGTCTATTTGCGAGAACTTCGTTGACGACTTCGAGAACGAGATGCATCGTAACGCTCGCAAAACGCCGGTGCAAACGTAAGCGAAGCGACTGTAGCGACGGCCGCAATAGCCGATAGACGCCTTCAACGTGCGGCCGGCGGTAGCTTTCTTTTCGGCTGCTGCTAGGCCGCACTGCTGGCTGCCAGAAATCACGGAGTCTGCGTCACGTCATGTCACGTCATGTTTCACGTCACTTAATCCTCTGTCGTCATAGCCGAATCCCAAGTTTGAATCAGAGCGGCGGGAAAAACCTTTTCAACTTCGAATCCAAATTTCTTAGAAATAAATGCATTTTTCGCTGCCGGCCAAGTGGCAACAAAGCCATGACATGCCGAACTACCGGATTTTGCTATAAAAAATATATTAATAGTGCTCTCCTCAGTGTCCCTTTAACGTTACACCTATCATTTTCTTTCCATAGCTCGCTTCGTTGTGCTTAACTTAAGCTGAACCCTATTCGCTAGCCTCCCCATTTCTGCACCGTAGGGGAGTACCGGAAAGATACTGCTGTTATATAATAGTAGAGGGAATGACTAATCCTTCTCAGACAGCGAAACATGAAAGCTTTGCTTCACGTATCCTACGTAATTAGGCTAACATGTTCAGAACATCTATAAGTTAGTGATGCATGCTTATATAATTTTTGCTGTTATTTTTTTGCTCATATTTTTTTATTAACTCAGAGCATTCCATTCTCTTAAATATGCCCCTGATGCAGGACTCCTGCAGCAGGCAGTTTAACTGTTGGCTAAAATATCTGCTTTTTAGGTGGGCAAGAACAGCGTGCATTATGTGGATAGAGAATGACGACAGGTGATCACATTGCATAAGGGTTTGCAGGTGACGAGGTTTAGGGCTTTCTCAAATGGGGAGACGGTATGCATAGATCTGGGATGGCTTTTCCATCTCATCGAAAATGAAAACCGCATTTTGTACCACCCGGCTTAATGCCAACAGCTGTGCGTATTTATCGTTTGTTTTTCAGTCATCACAACGCACTCTGTATGAATTTCTATCGCAATCTTCTAGCCTTATCGTTTGTATGTCAGCTTGCATTCATTTCTGCAAATGTTAGGTAGGTAATGCAAAAACTTCGAGATCACTGCGGCGAACGGCAGTGCAACAATGCGAAAGCAAAACGTCCACATACAATACACAAGCATACTTTTGCACCTTCGTCTTTACTGGACGACAAAATCGTGCTTACAACTTTTGACGACGTGAGATAGCCATTTCATGATTTCGCGCTAAAAAACTGGTGGTTTCGCATGGCAAGCCTGATATAAGGTAACGCTTCGTTTGAGCCAACACCTAACACGCTGCTTATGCTCATTCCCCCCTCCCTGCAGCCATCCAGTTCGGCTTCGTCACCCTGTTCGTGGCCGCCTTTCCCCTGGCCCCGCTGTTCGCGCTCATCAACAACATCAGCCAGATCCGACTGGACGCGTACCGATACAGCAAGCGGCTGCGCCGACCCGTCGCCGAGAGGGCGCCAAACATCGGTGCGGAGACGCCTCCATCCTATATACGTCTTTTTCACCGACGTCATAGCCGCCGCCATCTCTGGGTCCTGAAAACGCACCGAGAGCCTCGGCGTTTTGTTAACCTGCCCATCACCAACCGGTTCCCGAGTACACTGTGGGAGCTAGCCACAGTACCCAAAGATGGCGCCCGTGGCGCCACGTGAAAACTTTCTATAGGCAGTGCTGTCTCGTCCTGTACATAATACGCAATACGTCGGTCGCATGTGTACCCAATGATTACCGGCACGAGCACAGACTATACCTAATTGCTTTCGGTATGCGCTACCCTCGGGCCGTGTTTTGTAACGTTTCAATTTGTTTTCGTTTGATTTGGTCGTGAAGTCGCACGTGACGAAAGCAACAGCATTTGGGGAAGAAAACGACCAGTCGCAGGCTCTTATAGTCTGGACATGGCGCCGCTGCTAACCATCAACCGTGCCACCGTATCGACACCAACTCTGTCACAGGGGCGATGCATCACTGATTGGTCGCACAACAACCGCTCACTTTCTTTCCCGGGACAGAATTAACGTCGATAAAGCTCGTCGGGCATGTAAAACACGCCATCGTGTTCTTTAATTCAGTGCTCGTAATTTGCGGTGTTCTCTGCCTGTGAGTCAGAGGCGGCGGGTTGGTTTATCCAGATAGACGGTATCATGGGCGTCCTTCTGCCGTGAGCACCGTGATGTCATACTCCATGGATATCAGAGCTTTTAGATCATACCAGTTAGGAAACTATGCTTCACAAACAGACTACTCCCAAAAACAACTTTTCTGTGCTTACAGATAACGGCGCCATCTGGAAGCGCCCCATAGAGGCTGTCGCTGTAGTCCCCATTGTCTTCCGAAAACAATTTTTAAGGCGGAAGCCTTTAATGTCTCATCGTTGTAAGCAGCAGCTGTCGACAGAAAATGTCACGCTTTTCAATTGGTGGAAACGGTCGTGACGTCACAGCGCGCGAATTTCAAACGGGGCCAATTGTACTTTGGCTAGTAACCATGCAACCAATTGAAGGGATCGTATAGTGATGCTCCAAGTAAGTAGGACTGAGCTTAGTTAATTGCTTAATTAGCCAACTAGCCTAATTAGCTTTACTAGTCAGGCCATATAAATAAATAAAACCGATTAAGAAATTGGTCGAGCTCAGGAATCGAACCCCGGTCTTCGGCGTGAGAGACGAGCATGCTATCCACTCCGCCATGCCAGCTCGATGGTTTGGAATGAACAAAGGCGCGTCTAGTGAATACGGTGTCTTCACTCACTCTCATCCTCCTCCATTCCCTTCCGGCGAGGTTTAGGTGTCCACCGACAAATGAGAGACAGATACATTTCCTTTCCTCAAAAACCAATTTACCGACGAGCGAGGCGTAGAACCGAATGGGCGATGGCGTTCTATGGACTCCTTGGCAGCGTTGCAAGACGCTGTCGCGTTCCACTCTTAGGGGCGAAGCTTAACATCTTAACCACACATCAGTGACCACATTTTAGGTCAAAAAAGTGCCCCCCCTTGAATTTTGTGACACAGTTACTGCGTAATTTCCTTTCCTCAAATACAATTTTCATTTTCTTTATTACGGCTTGTAAGGTATCGGTAGCGTTCGCGGGGGTCATCGGAACGCGGCTGGGGGCACTCAAAGCGGAGCGTCTCCTTATTTGGAACGCGGCCGCTGGCGAACGCGCCAAGAAGTACGGGTGTCCACCCCGCCCCGCGGTACCGACTCGCGCACGTGCTGGCACGAATGTATATTTGTGTTCGTTTTTATTTTATTTTGTGGTAGAGAGGGTCGTCTACCTTGTAAAAGCCGGAGTGCTGGCCATGCCCTTGAAGAGCCAATCATGTTAATAGTGCAACATGATTGGAAGTTACCGAATGTGGGCTGGGCCTTTAGGGCTTTAAAACCGGGCCCCGGAGCTGGAAGCGGGGTTCTGCGCTAAGGTGAGATGCAACGCATCTTCGGCCACACCGAGTAGGGGCCTCCCCTAGTATTAGCCAGTTCCACCCTTTTGCTGTTTTGTATATTTTTGCCGTTTAACATGTCTCTAGTGCCTGAACTTGGATGCAATGTAAATATCTGTATATAAATCTTCAGTCATTGCCTTTTTCATCCCTGCGTGTCAACTCTTCGGAAGACCGTCTCTGACGGGGCACCCCTGGTGCGAAGAACTTCAGTCTTCAGTTAACAGACCGTCTCTGGCGGGGCACCGCTGGTGCAAAGAAGAAGATAAAGAACCTGTGAAATTTACTCGGCTCCTCTTTATCTATCTTCTTTCACTCCCACTTCCTCCGTTCCTCTACGGTGCGGTTCAGGTGTCCACCGAGATGACAGAGAATTACTGCGCCATTTACTTTCCTCAAAAAGCGTTGCGTTCAAAGGGCAAGGCATCGCGCCCAACGGGTGGTGGCGTTCCGTGGACTCCCTGGCAGCGCTACAACGCGCTGTCGCGTTCCACTCCTAAAGGCGAAGCTTAAACGTCATTAATTAGCAGTTAATTAGTATTCAGGCATTAATCAGTAATTAACCATTAATTAGTGATTTGTCATCACTTAGTAATTAGTACTCAATTACATGTGGCGCTACCAGTGCCACAGAAACAGCGAAGGTGGTGCGGAAAACGCTTCCGCCTCTACCCCCTTTAGACAGTCAAAGTGCCCCCTAAATTTTTAATGCTTAATTTATCTTTTGGACACTTATACCTGATTCATCTGTAAATTCATCTGCTTCACAGAATTTGTTGTCAGGATGTTGGGCGTTGATCAACATTCTCGAAGTTCGCAAATTGAAAAATGTTCACGTTTTCGACTGGAGGCATTGCGGTAATCGGTAAATAGCGGATATTGTGGCACACTCCGAGCGCCGTTTTTGTTCCATACACCCTATGGAATGTTTCGCAGCTGGTAACATCAAAAGGCTTCGAGGGCTATATCATCTGCAGCAGCTAACAATTAGATTAAATTAGATGCGCCAATACTACCGGAAAACGGAATCGCTTGATTTCGACGTTCGACTGCGAACATAATTTTGAGCAGCTATGCAGCATGATTACGCTTCTCCTGAGCATCACTCCAATTTTAACCTCTTCTCTTTGTGTACAAGTGCGTAGCAGCTTTTTCCATCGCGGAAAGGCTTCTTTACAAAAAATCTCGCCATTTCTTCCTGCAGGCGCTTGGCAAGCCATCCTGAGGATCCTTGCGCGCTGTGCCGTAATCTGCAATGTGAGTACACGCTCAGCGCTTGTCGACGAACATTTCCGGGCTGTGTTATGTAGACCTGGCTGATATTTGTGAGCATAACATAATTATAGCTCTTGAGTATAAAGTCGCCTTTTTAGAATAAAGGAATTATAGCTCCATGGAGCAGTTTGAAAATGCCGGTTCGCGAGCTTAAGTGGGCTCAAGAGAGTAACCAATTACTCAATCTTTCGAACCTGAAAAAACATTGGGTCCCGGAGTAACTAGATCATTGGCAGACAGGGGCTTGAGACATGATGAAAGAGATGCACAGTAGCACGATAAGTTCAAACTAGGGTCCTATAGGCAGGTCTTCCATCGGCTATCTCCCGAAAGTTAGGCGCAGTGTGTGTATTGAATTCAGCCAAATTTCTTCCCTAGTTCGGAAGAGTTCTGACAGCATCATTCCCTTCATTTCGCTTACACCCACAGTGCGCTGAAGACAACTATTTCCAGATGGCAGTCATCTTTTAAAATGCACCCGTAATTTCCGGTATACAGTGCGCTCTAGCTGTATAATCCAAAGGGCTTCATTCTTGTTAATCAACAATATTTTTCCTGAATTGTCTACACGCGGTACATATTGTACACAGGGACTTAGTATAGACTCAGCGAATTCGCATGTGCGCCTAAACGACGACTTTCATCTTGGTTTATTAAGGCAAGTTGACTTGTTTTTTTTTTTTTTTCAAGAAGCTGCAAAAGATTATGCAGTATATAAACCAGCCATAATCAGAGTTATCCAGCTTGTTACACCAAAGAAGGTCTCTGGTTTCTATATCGCCGAAAACCGCGTTTTCTCTGTCGTCGCTCCGTCTTTTTTATAGCGGACAGCTGTAGCACTGGCTTCACAAGCTTCTTTCTTGCGAGGCAAAGCCCAAACCAGTACATCCCATTGGCCGCCGGTGATGTCAGCCAGGGTACGCGCATGCCTTATGAAGGCAGATGCCGATAGCCAGCCACGTAAGAAACAGTACGTGCAATATTCTTCAAATAATTCCAGCAGTCAACAATGAAATAGCAGGAAACATGGATACAGAGCAAGTATTACCGAAGAAAAGCATCTGATTGTGACAGGATTACATTCGATAGGATAGCGGTAGGATAAAACGTCGCGAAAGTGGTAAAGTTTCTGCGCCAAAGTGCACAAACGTTGATTTCCTTTTAAGCCAAAGAAATCCTCTCTCCTTGACTCGGCTCTGCTGACTTAACTCATAACTAAAGCTGAAACGAGACAAAAAGACTACCGCATCGAACTGTCGGCAGTAGAAAGTTGCAGGAATTGGCGCAATAAGAAAAGTGCAACTTCGAAAAAGCTTGACACATTACACGTCTCATTCAAGCCCAATAAAACGAAGCAATTTTTTTTTCCTTTAGGAAAATTCTTCACTTACTCGCATGTAGCTTATTACGTTCAAGTGAAGGAATTAAATTTACTGTTAATTTTTCAGATGTCGTTAAAAACGACATTTGACAAATTAATGTCAGATGTCGATGTCAGATGTCGTTAAAAACGACATCTGACATCGGACAAAGCTGAAATGACACCCTAAGCCAGCGCCACCTCGGGGTCCCTGCATGTACTGCGTCTGCAGGCGTTCCTGATCGCCTTCACGAGCGAGTTCATCCCTCGGCTGGTGTACCAGGTGCGGCACAGCAAGGGTCTCAGCCTCAGCGGCTACGTCAACTTCACGATGGCCCTGTTCGACACGAGCGACTACGACGACGTCCACCGGCCAAACAACGGCACGCTCGACGGATCCATCGTGAGAGAGTGCAGGTGCCGTAAAGGGAATGCCGCACCCTCCTTTCACTCATGAAACTTTCTTTTTTGCTTCATGGCTGCGCATGCAATGCGTGTTCGCCATTCAGATGGCTTTTCACTGTGGCGCAGGAGCTATATCTGTTGCTCTTGTTGAAAACCTTTATTGACAAAGCAAGAAAAGGGAGTAAATAGCACAGATGCGGGAGGAATCTTCAGTTAGGATCCAAAGGGCCACCGCTGTTGTTCTATCCTGGGACACCCCTGTTCGCTGTTGTCGCCAGTTCTGAGCTGAGGGTGGCGGTCTCCAACTGATCCTCAGACTGCTGTAAGTCCAAGTCTGGGGTTTGGTCGCCTGAATGTCTCCTTGTTTCATGGTATGTGGTGGGAGTCTATAGTCGGATACAACTTAAGAAGGCAGCGGCTTCTTAAGTTAAGAACTTAAGAAGGCAATGGCGTCAACCGATTCTCATGGCCATGCTAGTGTCACAAAGCAGGGAGTGGTAGATAAAAGGCGATACTCCCCTCCCTCCATAGTCGGGGATAGACCACTCTCTCCATTGTGGCACCGCACCCTGCATTGTCACCCTAGGAGGGTCGTGAGAACCGGCCGACGCCATTGGCTGGAAGGGGGGTCCTTTGACAGGGAAAAGCCGCTGCCTTCTTAAGTTGTATCCTACTATAGCTACACCAAGAGCACATGCCCATATCATTTTACGAGCGGGGTTAGCGGCCTTCATTACTCAGGTCAGGGAAGGGGCTTTGTTCCACCCTCCGACATCTCCGACAAGGCGGCGGGTCGGCGCTCCTTGTGAAGCTAACAAAAGGGGTGATCCCCTCGCTGGCTTCGCTGTGTCCCTTGGTGGGATAGACATGAATGGGTGGCTGCCTTTCGGCCCGTCGAGGTTGCTGGTGCAGGTAAATGGCGCCGCCGCCGCCATCGTCACCAAGGCAAGACAACGGGGAAGGCGAGGGGGGGGGCACGGCAGCACCATGATACTTCGATAATCACTGCCAATTCTACTCGTGTAACTACCAACCTGTAGAATGTAGAATTGTGTGAAGTAAGACCGCAGCTAACACGGTGAGCGTACAAATCAGAGGACTGATTTACGCATCACAGACGAAAAACCTTTCAAGTTCTACGTCAAAAATCGCATCTCGCCCAGTGAGAGCCCGAAAACGCAGGTTTGGGGAGCGGGGTGTGTTACGTGTTAGGTAATAATTACTTTATGGTGGCTGTAAGTTAATTATCTTGATCATCAGAGAAGTGGTCGTTCTTTTTGTTTTCTTTCAAGACATTTATTTAGCAATGGTCATTAGCCGGTATTACTTTCAATAATGTGAAAATAGAATATATTATTTCCCATGTAGTATTTTCCTGATTTTTGTCGAACATAAAACGCTGTATAAAACGATGGCCGCATTTTATTTTTCCTCGCGCATGCAGGTACGTGGGGTTTCGGGAACCACCGGGCACCGAGAACGAGTACCAGCTATCCGGTACCTTCTGGGTCATTACTACCGCCCAGCTGTGCTTCGTCGTCATCTTCGAGGTGAGGGATTAGGGGTATCTGTTGTTTCAGCCGGCGTCTTCGCTTCGGCCGACGCGGTTGTTGTGACGCGCGTCTCTTCTTTCACTCTTTCTTCTCACTTTTAACTCTCCTCTGTCTGCAAGTAGCAGCGGTGGTGGCTCGGCTTGAGCCAGTCGGCAGGCCCGTGCACTTTCGTTTTCATCTTTCTCTCAGTCGCAATAACAACAACATCATCTTCGAGGTAGAGTGTGGTATATTCAGTGCGACTGAGAAGGCAGCGTCTTTTCAGTATGCGATTCTTCAGTGCTCATCAGCAAAGCCAAAACCAAAATTTGACAAGATTGCGCTGAATGCTTGCCGCTCACCTAGAGCCACTAACTGGAGAGTACGGTTTATGACGCCATTTGCATGGCGCTGGTGTTTATCCTCCTCTTGTCTCGTTTTCCGTTGCGCTGTTTTATCCACTTCTTCAAAAATGTACCAACCTGCTCGTTCTCTCTCAACCTGCTCGTATTTGACCTCTTCTGGAATTTTCATTCCACGCTTCCTTTCACATTCACTCTCAGTTTTCATTTGGGCAACTTCTGGGAAGCCACAGACATTTCTGTGCGTCCTATCGAAGACCGCCTGTTAGGCCATTGGGAACACGTAATCAAATTGCGTCTATAGTCGCGAAGCAGCCGAATACGAACAGCGTGGTCGACATCTGTTTTAAGAGATGACCGTCTAGTTGTAATCGATGTTGTGAAGGCCGTTATCGTCTTTGGCCAAACGCCACCTAGATACTCAGATAAGGAGGCAAGGAAAAACGCAATTCAAAATTAGTTTTTAGGGCATCAGCGCCTTGAATGGGGTCTTCACTCCGGCACTTCACCGGGACGTCCACTGATCTAAGCTGGACGACTAAGCTCCTGCTGTCCAGCGAGCAAAGATTGAGTCTATACCACACCTCCCTGTGTGCCTCAGGAGAGGGCGATGGGTTCGGGACACTCCGGATTCGGGCATTCCCAAATTTAGAGGTGGTTAAGTTGGCTTCGCAGGGTGGACACAGCGGGTCGTAGTGTTCTGCCAGGACAGGATTTGGATGCAGTATACAAATTAAAGAAGGAGAGCCTGTTTAACATCAGCCACTCCGTCGTGGAACTCCTATCATGATGAAGATGGTGGTGGTCGGTAACGCTGCCAACTGCTTCGGTAAAATGGTAGCGTGCTCATGAAGGTCATATATGATATTCAGTTCTCCTCCAGCCACGCCTGGGTTGGTCCTCTCCTTCACTGGCAACAAGTTTGTGACTTATTGGCCCTCGGCATGAATGCACTAATATTTTCGCGAAATAGACAGCCAGAGAGTCAAAATCTGGGCTAGGTGGCGCATATTTATGAGCAAACCAGTCAAAAACTGGTCGTCGTTGTGTGCAATCCTTGGGCATTCCTTTCTTCATCTTTCCTCTTTCGGCTGGTTTCTTCTGAAGTAAGACGGCATGCCTTTAAAAGCAGAAAAAGTTCACAGAAAACAATGCAGTAGGATACTTTAGTGCAAATAATGAGCCTAAAAGAAAACCTATTGTTGGTCCCTTTCATGGTCGCTGTAAATGTTACATTCTTCGCAAAAACTCCGTTGTCAGGGAATTGCAGGGCGTTGCAACTGAAAGTTGCTGCTTTGCTTAGCAGTCATACGAATACGCCAAAATTATCGACCCTTTTAAGAGTGCTCTTGAAATAACCGGCCGTGTGACCCAGTAATGCAGAGTGGGCGCTTGAATGGGAGGATGCATTATTGCTGCCATTTCATGACCTCGGATGATGTGAAAAAGTCTTAAAAGCTATGCTCTGCTTTTTAATTACGACTGCTCTGCCCACCTTTCCGCTGCTGCGTCACAGTTTTCAATAGTATTCTAAGAGATCAAGCTGAGGGCTGTCTTCCTACTGGGCAGTCTGTAGACAATCAAACGTAAATTGGACGACATGTGTTGAGCATCATATGACTTCCCCTAGTGCCACGTTAACCTCTTTAGTTGTACCGGCTGTTTTTTTATGTGTAAGAGGAAATGTCGAAGCGTCATACGCAATGACCCTCGCGACTATATATAGTCTCTACACGCTTGCGGCAACGTTTGTAGCTTTGCTCGTACTTCTCTCTCTCCCTGTGCAGCACGTGGTGTTCTTCATCACGGGCGTGGTGGCCGGCATGATCCCCGCCATGCCCAAGTCGGTCGCCCAACGGATGAAGCGAGAGCAGATCGTCGTCCAGAACCTCATCGCCAAGTTCTAGGACGCCGACGACACTGCCTCATTTTGCTGCCACACCCAGAGCTTCCTGTGCCCCAGTCCACTTCTCTAATCTTCTGTCTTCTTCTTTACTGAATCTTTCTATTTAGCTTCTACTTCCAGACAATCACTTCGCTTTACGTTTATGCAGAAACCGCTGTTCCTTTTTCACTCTCTTTTTGAACGAACCCCATATGTAGAGATAATTTCAATGCGCTGACAGGTGCTTCAAGCATTAGCTATCGCTTTTTTTGTAAATGTTTTCTTCCAATTTCCTTTAACGGCAGTTCTTGAGCGTACAATACTATGTGTTAATCTCCTGGCCAATGGGATCGTCCTGCTTCTGGCCATGAACGTTGCGGCCCTATAATAGGACTGATATTGTGTATAATTACCGAAACACAGGGAAGAAACCTTCTGCTGCACATCGAAATATGAAGGCAAGAAGAACCACCCTTCGCACTAACATAAAATATCTGTCTGCAGTGGCATTTTCTGACGCGTGATTCGCGTTATGGGCTCTAAGAACAGCCGGACTCTCAACTATATAGAAGACTGCTTTGATTCTGTCAAGAAAGAAGACCCACCAGAATGCACTTCCTAAAGTGACGAGCACGCAGCAGGGAGTTGTACTCAAGGAATGTTTATTGAAGTCAACAGCGGAAGAAGTCTTCGCTTCTGTGGACCTGTGACTGTGGTTCATAAACAACACGTTAATGATTGAAGACGATGCTTCAAAAAAATAATTGGAAGATGCCTGTGAAGCTCGTGCCATTGGACCTCGTGACTGTTATGTGCCTGCGTTTGTGAAGTGTTCTTACAAAGTGCATGGCGGGATAATTATGTGTGGACACACAACACGAGAGGCGCTGTGAGGAGCAATGCGCGTATTTTGAACATTAATAGTGACAAAATTACCGGTGCACCTATGAATAGGTGTGTTCATAACGTCGTGTTGAGAGTTGTGTTTTCACTTATCGCGTTCAGTAACCTCCGAATTTTTTCATTTGGTTCGAAGTGCGCATCTGTCGCTTATTGTCCTCACACATTTAGTATTTCCGGCACTGAACACTAATTATGTGGATACATTATGCCGCGTTTTCATTACTACCAAAGGAAGAAAACAATTTAGCTCTTTCTTTTCCTCTCCTCAGAGGCAATGCAGATTTTCTTCCAGGACAAAGCAAGATTGTGGCTCAAATTGACATCCATTGAACGTACAACTAATAGAGAGCCTCGCGTGGTATAATATGCTTTATTTTCATACTGTAGGGTAATTCCAGTCACGTTTTGCAATTGCAGTTTTTTAAGCATCTTTTGCTCTGCGTGCGCCATGGGGTGCTTATTACTCTACTACTAAGTTCATAAAAAAAATTCTGAAAACTGCGAAACAAGCCGCATGCGTTGGCTGCATTTGAAAAATTCTTTGAATGGGTGATGCGGAAATGCACTACTCGAGCGCTTATTCTCTCCAAAGACTTACAAGCGTTGATGTGCGTCGGGCTGGCCCGACTTCATTACAACACCGACGCCACCCGTTTGAAAAGGCTTAACGTTTCCTGAAAGTATGCAAATCAATGAGTTCGGTCATTCGAAGTCGCGATCAACACTAGTAATAGTCACATGCGGCCAATATTATGTGTTTCTCGATAGAGCTACCACCTACTAAGCCTGGTTTTACACTCCGCTTCGCGGGTGGCCATCTTGTACAGGGAAAATTAAGGAGGCGTTACCTGGCACGTGACTGGACAGCAGCCAATAGCTGTGATGCGACCTTCCGGTCGTGCGTCCGAAAAATTGACGTTGCCCCAGCTCAGGTGCTTCCCGCAGCGATGGCAGATGCCGGGGTTAGCAAAAATATTTACCTTCCATTTACCATGATTTTAAAAAATCACTACTACTACTACTTGCAGCACCGGGAGTAATGGCTCTGTCATACTCCGGCGTTCGGTTGTGGTCGGATACGTCACGTTGATGGCGCTGCGGCGGGCTGAAATTCGCCCCCCCCCCCCCCCCCATACTCCAGCGCTGGTCGACAAGCGACAGAAATCCATTCGTCCGGCCATACATGCCTTGCTCGCATTCTTTGCCTCAATCTATCGAAAAGCTTGAGCAGCTGGTGAGCTGCGCTCCAATTTCGCATTAGGAAATAACGTAATTGTCGGCAATTTTTCGTTGAACTGTTATAAAAAACTCAAAGATGGCTTGGGCGATGAGAAGGAACTTTTTTTTTTTACTGAGAAGCCTTGCGGACGCTCTATGATTGCCCTATGAAGTGGCCACATCCACCAAGAAGGGCTGCCTGCTGCCATGTGCGGATAGCAGCCAGCAACCCCCCTCCCTTCCCGCTCTTCAACCATCACGTGTCCACCCCTTTGCTTTTCATGGAATCAGTCACTCCAAAGCACAACCCTTGGAGGTCCTTGCCCTTTCCCTGCCGAAACGATGGCGCTGGAGGGGGCTGGATACAATTTTTGCCCTTTGTCGGCAGGAGTGTTTGAAGGCGCGCTTGTAGTGCCGCCTACCAGGCAGTCAGCGCATGTCGAAATGTCTCTGGCGCTACAGCATCCAGAGTAGCGAAAGTGGGTGCAGCAATTGGGCGCAAGCGCGTGTTGGTGGCTGCATTGCTGGAAACCGAGGATGACGAATATGTGGGCGTTTACATGAGCCCGACAAAAGTTGGGTCGAGTAGGCTCTCGAGCTAAAAGCTGACTGTTGGGCCCATGCATACGCTAGAAGGTCTAGCTAAGCGACCGTCAAGTCGGCCTGGGCCTGCCCGACTAAGAGTGGGTTGACTAGCAGCCTCCTCCGCAAATTACACTTAATCTTCTTTCACCCTGAGGGAAAGCATTTCCTGCAGGTGAGAACAGAAGCGGGCGCCGGTTTACTACTCGTGCAGGGCGCGCCGCGAGAGTCTACTCGCTGGTATCGAGTTCATGTAAACTGATAGTCGCTGAGTTGAGTTGACGTTGCTCAGATCGACCCCCGACTCGACCCGCAACGTCGGGCTCATGTATACGAGGCTATACATTCGAGAAAAGCCGACGTTTTTGAATGAAGCTATGGATGCAAGAGAAGTCTCTTGGTGTTCACCACAGTCTCTATAACACGCTTTCGAAATATGACCCAAATGAACACCGCAAACTGCTTCGGATGCCGCATCATGTTTTCTTCTGCATACTGTATCGCATCCGACACCGGACTGAAAAGCATACTACAAACATGCGCACGCCCGTCCGCGCAAAAACACGTCTTCAAGTGGCGCTACGTGTTCTGGCATCTGATGAGTGCCACTCTTTGGAAGGGTCAAAAAGAGGTTGTAATTGTGATATTATTGCTTTTTTTTTCAGGAGAAAGTCAATTTTCGCTACGGCGGCAGTTTCGGTAGGGCCACAGCACTGTTAAGAGCATCATTGCAGCAACATGCCAAGTAATATATGATAGCAATCAGCAAAATCTTTCTGGTCGCTGGTTGCTAAGACTTTAGCGACCGTTGGCAGTTCTCGAATTGTGTGGGAGCTATGTCTGATAAGCACGGGTTCATTGTGAAACCGCCGAAATCACGCTTATTGTATTTTAATTGAGAGGAGACCTTTTGTACCATCTTGTTCGTCCTTGTTGATGCCGACTGCTAGTTTGTTTTTTGGTGTTGGGTCGCCTTGATCAAAAGGAGATAGGGCAACATGGCAAAGTACACTACTCCAGAATGCCACTCCATGCAAGAAGGCAAATATGTCCGATGTTGTACCCATGGGGGTCCCACAAACCTCCAGCTTTTGCCTCTCCTGGTGGATGACGATGCTTTTCCCTTGTAACAAAACCTCATGAAGCCCTTTAGTGGAACTCGGCTTTCTTCAGGATAAAAGGCCGTCAACTATCAGCAATTCACTTTTTCTTGCTATTCTTCTCGTATACCAAGATTAAAAATTATATTAGCTAATAACAATGACACAAAATGGATATAGAGACAATACAAATAAATAGAAATACGAACATTCGGGATTGATGTGGAACTTCGGCGCGAATGATTCTTAAATTCGCTTTTTGTATTTAGTTTAGGCTGTCAAGAGGCCAACAAGTCTGAAAACGCTCTCGGGATTTTAGCCTACAGACCGATTCCTTCAAACTACGATTCATACCAAAGCCGGAGAAGGTGACAATTATGATCAAACCAGCTTGTTTGATCTCCAATATCCTCAATGGACATCGTTTTGATCGGTCATAAAACACAAATACAGGTGCAAACACGTCAATTTTTTTTTATTTGCATCCGTGCCGGCACGGCCCAAGTTTTCCCGCTGAAGTTGTGCACGAACGACAGTGAGACTGCTTCAACAGAGATGGCGCTGTGAGCTGTCAAAGCACCCATGCGGGCGTTGACATCAGCAGCGTTAGGAGGAATGTTTAGGTCAATATCGCCGGCATTCAGTGTTGAAACGGCCAGTTTAAGGTAGCCAGTGCATGCCAATCAGTGAGCACACTTTCTAACTGCATAATAGAAATGAAAATGTCCGTTTTTTTTTATTTTGATTCGGTACACATCTGTACGCTCAATCAACTTGAATAAGATCCCAGCGATAACGATTCTCGACTCACTGCTGGGCCTCTAAATGAGATGTTATTAAAGTCAGGACTGTTGCATGGCGTTTCGCACTTTTAGCAAGCGGCGATTCCGTGAAGTATTAGCTAGCACAGACACGAAGGCGCCGCTCTCGTCCTGACCAGGATTGTCTGCAGACTCTTGGCCATCTCGGACAGCTGGTCAGTCCACCTCTGCGGAAGAGCAAACTGGTACTCAGCTCCTTCTGTTTCTTCTTTCCCTTTTTTTCTTTTTTGAGGCGCTTGGTTTTTGGCAGCCAGAGGGCGCCGAGGCTTGTGCCACCTAGAGTTTACCAAAGGTAGCAGAGTTGCGCGTCTGTTTTCCCTCGCCGCTCCGAACGCCATTCGCCGAGAGGCGATCACATGATTTCCGTGACGTCGTGTGTTCAACACTCCGCGGAGAAGCTGACTTCACAGGTGCAGCGCCGAGCGAACCCTTGTCTGCTCGACGCGTCATGTGAGCCCGCGCTGTCGGCTACATTCATTTGTTTTCCGTGCACACCTGTGGCGTCAGGTTTGGTGTTCTGCAGTGGCAGTGACGGGCGCAGTCGTCAGCTATGACTGGGTGCAGTGCGTCAAACTGCAGCAACCGCACGGGAAACGGCAAAGCGTTTTACGCAGTGCCATGTGGAAGGTCGGCGGCCGAAGTGCGTCGGCGCCTCAAGTGGCTCTTGAGGATGAACCTCTCCTGTTTGCGGCTGTGAAAGGCTTACAGTATTGATAAATAAATAAACATTTCTAACATGTTCCAAGATCTACCAGTGCCATCACAACCAACATTTGCCTGTTTCGACAGCGAAATCAGAATTGCATTGGTAAAAACATTTTTTATGTGTCGACATTTGTTTACCTTGAACAAATCACTAGTTTTTTTTTTTCTAACTTACACACATTATCAAATAAGGAACAGGCAACGAAAATCTTGTTTGTATATCTTTCACTTAGTGTCCTTTTATGGATACTAGTTTGAGCCTATACCTGTCCCTCGAAGCAGTATTTGTAGCATATCACTGCATTAAAATTGTACAGAATTTACAGTCTGCATCTGCAACTTTTTGGCCCTTCACTAGGGCAGGCTCTGCTTACTCTGCTGCTGCTTCGAGCCTGCTGTAGTGATTGTTCGAGGTGAAATATCAGGGACAATGAATGTTCAAGAAGCAAATTCCATGCAAAGTTTTGCTACATTTCGATGCCAGTCTCACCTGCATAAACATTTAATTTGCCTATGCAGCCGCTGCGTGGCTTAGTGGTTACAGCTCTCGGCTGCTGACACGAATGACGCGGGTTCGATCCCGGCCGCGGCGGTCGAATTTCGATGGAGCCGAAATTCTAGAGGCCGTGTACTGCTCCCTGTCATAGCCTGAGTCGCTTTGGGCAGTTAAACCCCCCTAAACCATTTGTCTGCGTATGCTATAAAGTATTGCTCTTAGTAAAAATGCCCTTAAGAAACATCTGACAAGGATTAAGTGAGAGATGTGAGGATAGGATAGGCAAAAATCGCATGTAAACAAGTGTCGCAAATCTTGATGCCGCGAATAATTTCAGCTAGAAGACAGCAAATCAGCCTATAACCTCTGCTTTAAAAAAATCCAGGAGTCGCGAAATGTTTTCATACTGCGACGTAAGCCGAATCTACGGAGAGGGAGTTCAAAAACGCAAAGCGGAACATTAAATTAGCTTTTCCGAGCAATAAGGATGAAGTAGGCAGGAAAGCCTACCACAGTAATCAACAACTATTCTAATTTAATAACTAAGGCGAAACGATAGTGCTTTTTGATAAAAAATTAGGAAAGTTAAATAATATCTACGTGTAAGAGTACTTTCAAGGTCCTTTCAAGATCCGGCCTATGACTGCATTTAGCAACGGGGTACATTTTGTGAAATGTGTTGGCCAAGCAATTGAGTGTTAATTTTTTCGTTATGTCAGACTCGCCTCGTTCAATGCATTGGCGTTGCTTTACTCTGCTTGCCTATAACAAGCTGCACAATTATTTTACTGAGGTTCTAGAGAGATGCAGTTTCGTATTTTCCGCGCATAACTCGTACAGAACACGCGGCGGTGCTTGTTGTGAAAAAAGCAATTCATCGCTATACTCTTTTCCTTCTTAAGACGTGCACGCAGGAAGACAGGATGGGACAGACGCTGTCTCATCTGGAACGGAACTGCTTGTTCTTCTGAAATTGCTGGTTCCAGAAAGAAAAAAAAATTCGCAGGCTGTTTCAAGTCTTTTTTCGTCAGTTTGTCATGATTACGATTTGCTGTTAACCTTTGGCGGTTTTTCCATGCTGTATGCACGCCCTCGGAAAATCACAGATTAGTTTTCAGCGTTACGTTTAGAAACTTGCCATCAAGTCAATCTATTTAAAGGAGAAAGAAAAAGCCCAAGCGCCCTACACAGCGAGCTACGCAGCCCCTGTACGTATGAGAAGTGGCTTTCCTGCACAGCTTGGAACATGATGGCGGACCTTCGCGCAACTCTGCTCCCTGCGGGAGCATATACAGGAACTCTAGTGAAACCGGTAGTAGTGTCTGGATCCAACGCATCGCCCTTCCTGACACAACGGTAAAGAATGTGGTGGTTTGCGGAAGACGCTTCGCTCCGGACGACTACATCCACGACCCAAGCAACTGGGGCAAGGAAGCACGAAGAAGAGACGCGACGAAACATCGCGAGGAGATACAAAGAGCAAAATAGAGAGGGTTTTGGGTGACCCGCCGCTTCCCCTCCCCTAAAAAATAACCGGGTAGCAAAAACCAAGAAAATAATTCTTTTCTAGGCGGGGCCATGACGTGGACATGCGACGAACTCAACCAGACACCACGCCTCCGGCTAACATCGGAAGAGGAAGGGCGATTCTCTTGCGGAGCCTACTCGACGATGCGCGAGAGAAAAATCTCCAGGAGGTAAAGGAAGGAGATGAGGAAGGCGAAGTAGCTTGATTGCGATGGCTTAACTAAGCTATTAAAGAGTCTTTTCAAAAAATATACGCGGCCGCGACTTCCAGGGATGACGCCTCGCTACCAGAGATGTAGAAAATATTTTCGACCAGAGAGTAGTCAGTTGCCATTTTAGGGAAACGGAGTGGATGCCGAGAGCAGGCAACCGTTGCAGGGGGCGGCAGAAAGTTAGGTGGGCGGATGAGATTAAGTAGCAGGCATACGGGGGCCGCAGCTGGCACAGGACAGGGTTAATTGGAGAGACATGGGAGAGGCCTTTGCCCTGCAGTGGGCCTGGTCAGGATGATGATGACTCACACTGGACGCGAACGCGAAAATTCACTCAAATGTTTTATTTTCATTTTCAAGATTCATAAATAGAATTACAGAAGATTTGAAAACAGCAAAACAGCATTACAAACACACTAATCCTTGCGCACATAGCAGCAGGCAGTAATTTATATAGGACCAAAGTGATAGCTGGCCATAAAAATATTGAGACATTACCACCAATAAAGCAATAGCATAGCATTCGAAAGACCTATGAACATTTAGTTGCAGAGTTTTTTTTCCCGGTACAGTGATCGGCGATATTCAGTCTGCATTCTAAATGGTATAAATGGACGACAGCGATAATAACTGTAAAGTATTGAGTGTATGCCGTGAACAGTACACTGCTGTTCTATGAAAAGCATACCTCATAACGGCACAATGATTTCTTTGCCAAACTGCAATTATGGCGCATGTAGTTTGTTTTCTCGCCTCAACTATTACACTCAGTTCTAGCACTATGGTCTCAGGAACCTCAGCAAGATTTACCACAATGTATAACAGAACAAGGTACCACAAATATTTGAAAATTAGCACATTTTCTCACACAATTTGAACACAAACACACGCTACCTTAAGTGTTCAAATAATCTAAAAAGCAGCTCCACATTATACGTCAAGCACCATTCAGCATATAAAAGAATAAAACTGATGCCTCGCACTCACTCTAAGCAAACGTTTGGCCCTATCTTCATATGCATCTACAGCTGCTAAGCAGAAGATTGCAACCATCACATGAGAACGAAATTCTGACAGCCATTCTTAATAAACGTCATCATTGTAATTTCTTTACTAGACCTTGTAAAACTAGGCCTATGTGCCAAAATGTCATAGAGGTCATGTCCTTACGACACAGATGCATTAGGTACTTATTTTTTGTTTTGTATGCTCTCGAGTATGTATGTGCCTCCATGATACATTTAAAAAAATCATTTGAAAGTTAGCACTGTGTACTTTCGATAATTTTCGACAATTTGCTGTACTGCGTTCTAGGTGTTTGTAGTCCTAGATTAATAAGAAAATAAAGTGAACCAAAGTCATACCTGTCACATGAGGCAATGTGATTGCCAACTGAGCCAAAGGCAATCGGAATTTTAAACGGCCATCCAGATGCGATTTTTGCGCATCGTCGGCCCACGCCGACTGTCTGGGTTTTGCCGATCGGTGAAGCATTTTAACAGCTTTTTCCGAGCAAACTAAAAATGAAATACAGCAATAACCCTGACGTCACTAACGGCATCGGGGTTGGGGACGCGCCACGCTGAGGAGTTGCCCTAGTCTGTTGAGAGATATTGCGAGCAGCAATTTCAAAAATTATTTCTGAATTATAGGTTCCACGCACAGCTTTCAAAGAGCGAAAACTCGCCAAGACCAAATCTACAGATCTGTTGAACTAGATCATACCCATTGAAATAGTTTCAGTGTCCAATTAAGTAAAAGTACACACGCTAACTTGAGTCACGAAAGCTTGTCTGATGGATTTAAGTGTGAGGTTACGAAGACCAATAACCGATTTCTGTCGGCCTGGTCGTGTAATCAATGTGCTTTTAAATGTCGTGTGTGTGAGTGCAGGGTTCTTCGTTCGTTTTTAACAAGTCCTATGAAAGCCTAATTTCAAGGAAAGTGCACAGTGTTTATTTTTTCGCACGTTTCTTTTGCGCAGGTCAAGTGCTGGAACGCTAGATATGGTTGCAAGGCTGCGGTGACTACAAAGGAGATAATCCGGCATTTCGATGAGGAATGCAGACACCACTCAGTTCTCTGCCCCAGGTGCTCGGCTTCTGTCCTCTGCCACCGACGCGTGCGAGCATCTGAGATAGGACTGCGCCATGTCACATTTTTGTGCAGAATGTGAAGACGAGACTAGCTGCAGAGACGACACAAAGTCTTCCGTATTGTCCGGCTAAGCCTCGCAAGGACAGACGAGGGGATCGATGGCGTATGCTATTATAAGTATTTTTTTTGCTTATTTTTCTTATTCGAGTTGTGTGCCGTGTTCTCAAGTAAAGCATGAAGTTGGGACCTCCTCGCTTCCGCCCGAAGGGCTGGCACCCAACCTCACCCGGCCACTACGCCCAGCGCCACCGTGAGAACCACAAGTAGGCGACACGTCCAGGGGAGTGGGAAGTGTGTCTGAAACAGAACACCTTGCATAATAGGATGAAACAGACTTCGAAAGATCTTAAGAAGCACAAAAACACCGCCTACATATCTATCACTGGCATATTATGCACCTGTAGGTAATTATCCTGCAGGCGTTGGTGGCTGGAATCTGATTACAAGGAATGCATTTGACTGCGGAAGGGGGCTAAAGCAGGCTTATTTCCCCAGGCCTCTGAAGAGGAAGCGAAGGGCCCCTAACCGACTCCCTACCGCGAGTACGGCTTTAAACCGGAGAGGTCCTGATGGCCTCACCTGCAGGAGAGACGCCTACAGCTGGCGGACAAGTAGTGAGCGAGGAGGGAATGGACGAGTCGCTGTGACCTGAACTGGCTTTTGAAACGGGACACTCTGGGGGCCAATCCGGCTGCCTCACTTGAACAATGTGTAGCGTATCGCCTGGCGCACTGAACGTAATGTGGGGCCAGGCTCGACGCCTGTGGATGGTTTTTGAGACAGTATTGGCACTTCCGTACCATGATCAAGTCATCGTCCGAGCGGTAGTGCGTTGACAAGGAATAGGAGGTTGAGCCCTCAAAGTCGCAGGAGGTCAAGAACAAGAAGGAAGCCGCATATATGGCAAACGTGGTGCTTGTTAGGATAAGTTATTTGTAGAAGGATGCTAGCCATTGGACAAAGAAAGGAGATCCCGTCTCAGAGCCCCCGATGAGCCACCACCACCGGTAGCAAGAAGTGAAAATGTAAGCAACCTATAATACTAGGAATATAATGGACTATGGAATGTCAGGCAGATAGTAGGCTCCGCGCACTGCCGTGGGGATAACAAATAACAGCACCTCACCTCTAGTCTGCCTCGCGACTATCGAACGGGCTGCAGAGTGACGTGGTGCGCAAGAGGTCATAAAGGTCCTTGCAGGGACTCCTGTGTGCAAAAAAAAAGGGCCGTGCGAAGAGTCGAACCCACACCTCCGGGTACGAGCAAGCGCGAAGGATAGCCTAGCAGGCAAACGCATCAGGCCTGTAGACTTTTAGAGGAGGGATAACTGTTCTTATGCACTGAAATGAGAAGAGCGCGAGGTAAATAATGTGCGCGATGCGAGCATTGATCGCGACTACCAGGAAGCCATATGGGCAAGTAAAATTGTGCAAAGAGGAGAACAAGCCGACTGTAGCCTGTGATCCATGTTACCACAGGCACCATCGAAGCCAAGTGCATCTGGAGCTTGGCTGCAGTGCTCAAGCTTTACAAGAACTGAAGGAAAAAGAAACAGCAGTGCCTTGAAGCCATACGGTCAAGCGAAAGTGTGCAAGAAAGGGAATAAACTGAATCAATCCTGTGACCCGTTTGGCCACAAGGATCAACAAGTAACGACAATGACAGAATTTGAGCAAGAAGACATGATACGTATACTCTAAGGAGATACTGATGTACGAAACCTGAAATATGTTGAATTGCAAGAAAAGAAAAATTACCTCCAACCCCTATAAGAGCCTTCGGGAGGGGGGTTATAAGGAAGGCTGCTAAATGATGCGTGGCAGTCTAGTAATACGCAATGATGTACTCGCGAAGCTAAATAACAAATATCCTACCCGTTCACACGCGCAGCTAAATGCGGTAAACACCATAACTGTTCATATACGGAGGTAAATACAACCAGACATCCTAAGGAACTATGTGCAATGCTAAATATTGATAAAAGAAGAGCTAAATAGATGCACTTACACGACGCAGCAGGCACTGGCCAACCAAGCCCTTCTGGTGTAATTTGAAAGGAAGGAGAGAAAGGAAGGAAGAGGAAAAAAGAAAATTGGAGAAAGAAATCAAGGAAGGAAAAAATAAAGAATGGCAGTGGCAAAGAAAGGTACTGTATCAAGAATGTCATCGGAACGCGTAGTTCACAAACAGTTCAGAAGTCCGGCATCACATAAGAGGTGCAGAAGACTCCTTGGAGAAGTACCATGGCGGCCGAGGGCAGATGACAGTGAAGGAGCTTGATGACGGAGGCTGGTGGACTGCGCATCACGGTCGAGTAGCACAGCTGCAGGCGACCAAGCACGCTCCAGAAGGGGTGAAGCTGCTGATGAGGTAGACCACACCAGGTATTGAAGACGAGGGTTCCCCGAATGGAGCCACCAGGAGGGCCACGGCCAAGCATGAAGACCAGTGGAGGAACCAGGAAAGGAGAGTCACGACGACCGGCCATAAGCGCAGGGGTGGCCGCGAAACTCGCGGTCTGGCCGCGGAAACTCAGCCGAGGCAGCGGCAGCATCGCAGACCGACGGCGCCAAAAAGTGTGAGAACGCGTTCAGACGACGCTTTTTGAAGGCCTGCAAGGAATGACAGGGCAAGGGTTCGCAAATGATATGTATATGAGAGTATATCGAACCATGACGGTATAAAGTGTTTCTTCATGGTTCACCTTCCTTTCATCATAGACGCACGGGCAGCGCCCAGGCCCGTTATTGACTGTTGCTGCCAGAGAGAAATTTTAAAATGCAGCGGCTGCAGAGAACTTCCACCGTAAAGGTATTAATTGTGCAAACACTAGAGCACACGCTCCCGCGTGTGTCTGCCACGCAGGCAAACACAGGGCGAGGCATGGAGCAGCTGACCCATAATGCCCCACGATCCGCGCGACGACAGGCTAAAACCCTCTCAGCGCGCGGACCGTGGTTGATGCCCCAAACAGGGCAGACCAGCTGCATGTGTATGACAATTATTTGGAGCAGTGGAAAACAAAACATAAGGAACCCTGCGATCAAAAGAGCGCAGAAGACAGCCGAATCAAATGGCTGAGACAGGCCCACAGAGAGGGGGAGGGGGAACTGAGCAGAAGCAGAAATGCGACGAAAAAGCTCCATCTATGCTATTTGAATAGAAGTAACCCGTAGCGCCATCTATTGGCACAACACAGAAGTACAAAAACATCAAGTTGCAAAGGACAAGCCTACCATACCCATTTTTCAGATCTAGAGCGCGCGTGTGTGGTAAACAAACAAAATGGGTTTAAAAGTGGCAGGAGGGAATGTATTCCTCACTAATGAACAAAAAGAGCGCTATTGCCCCACCAAAAAGCAAGAAAAAACAAGATATAGGAAATGCGCAGAAAATGGATGAATGGATGGATGGATAAGAGCGATCCCTTTGAAACGAGGTGGTGGCAATTGCCAGCATGCTCAGCTTTTTTTGTTTTTGTTCAACTGTGTTATCAAATCTCATTAAGATTCGCCATCGTCTTTCACTACGGTTACCTACACTTCTAACCCGATGTCACCTCTGCTTTTCAGCCACCAATCCTCCAATCACTTGTTGCAAACTTCCACTGCAGAGTTATTTGCATGACCATTGTTATCTTGAAACCCCAGGGCCTCGGGGAGAGTGACTGCCTGCATCGAGATCCGGATGGATACCATCACATTTGGGTATGAGGTGTTCAATTGTTTCCACAGATCTACCACACACACTGCACATGTGTCATCTTCGCTAAATTTCTTTTTGTAGCTGCGCGTTCTAAGACACCCTGACCCAGATCCAAAAAGTAGGGCACTGCCTCTTGAGTTATCATAGAAAACTTATTTCCTGATCTGCCTTTTCCAGTATCGGTATAGTTCTACACTATTATTTCTTTTCCATTAAATTCATCGAATTTTTAACTTCCGCGTTTTCTACCCGTCGTTTAATGCTCTTTCTCCGTCCACATGACCGGCTTACTTACTGGTTAGTTTTCTCGTTATTTTCCGCCACTTTGAGTGAAAGCTCTTTCTGTACAAGTATCTAAATACCCTCCTTAGCTGCCCAGCACTTATCGCTCAGTTTCCTCAGGCGGTCTGCATATAGTATTTTGCTTTTAGCTTCCCGAGCATCGAACGATGCCCAGCCCATATCCCCATGTACTGCCTCGTTTGTGGTTTTGCCTTGGGCATCTGGTGCTAATCTTCCAACAGCTCTGATTTAATTAAGTCTAACCTCGACCGAATTGCTGCCCTTAAGCACAGCACCGCATTCCCGAAAGTAAGCCCCGGGAACATCATTCCTTTCCGAGTACCTATCAGTACTTCATATTTATTACCCCCATAATGCCCTATATTTTATTATCCCGGCGTCTCTTCGCCCTTTTGGCCTAAGAGGTTGTTCATGCTCTTCCGTATATATCTGCCCTTCGTTTAGGCATATCCTGAGGTATTTGTATTCGGCCGCTTTAGGTATATCGCGGCCTTCTATTGTAAGCACATGTTCAGTTGTACCGTTGAAAATCACCACATCTGACTTAGTTGCGCTAAAACTGAAATCTAGAGAATCCTCTGTCTCCACAACAATTAATCAAAGTTTGCTATTATTCCTGGCTATCTGCTAACAGTACAATATCGTCCGCATACATTGAATCCGGGAGCCGCTGCTCAACTACATTGCCGCCAAATCTGTACGACAGATTACAGCCTAGATTACTTTCTTGTAGCCTGCTTTTCCATATTTATCACATAAAGCATGAACAGCAGAGGTGATAGAGGACAACCTTGTCTTAATCCTTTGTGCACCCCCACAGTTGTACTTTTTATCCCTGCCCATGTAATTTCCACTTTATTATCTCGGTAGATTTCCTGTAGAAATTCAGTTACCTCATAACCGATGCTTACATATTTTAATATGTTTCACACGAGTGCCTTGTTCACGTTGTCGTATGCACCGCTTATGTCCAGAAAAGCTAAATATAGAGGTCTGTTCTCGCCTTAGCTATTTCTATGCATTGGTTAAGCACCAACAGGCTATCATCTAATCGCCTATCCCTTCTGAATCCGTTCTAAAGTTCTCCGAGTATCCTATTACCTTCTACCCATGACTGCATTCTTGATTTCACCGCCTGCACTGCCAGCCTGTACATAACAGATGTTATCGTAATCGGACGGAAGGATTTTATGTTCATCTTGTCTCGTTTAGCTTTATAAATCAAATTCATTTTGCTCTGTCTCCAGCTGTGTGGAATCTCCTTATTTGTTATGACTGTCTCTAGTGCTTTTACCGCCAAGTTCATTAATGAGCTTAATTGGAATTTCGTCACTCCCTGCGGATGTGGCTCTAGGAATATTTGCTACCGCCTTTTCCCAGTTAAGACTAGTCAGTACTAAGCAGTTCCTTATTGTGCTGACCTGTGTTGCTCCATAACTTTGGGAGGTTACCCTATTGTAGTTGCTAAATCACCCAGCGAAAACTGACGTAATGTAGTTCACAGCATCGTCTCCCTCTAAACATTCTCCCTATTCTGTTCCTGCTTTCTGAAAGACGTTTAGCGCTACCTATCGTGAAGCGGATGAAGTAGAAACGTTCTGGCGCTAAATTCAAATGCCTAATGGCAATCTTGCTATTTTGCATAGTTGGGGCGCTCCGCAAAGGGGAAAAATACATTAAAGAATGTTAGGGGCATGGCAATCGTACATTGTACACAGAGCAAAGCTAAAGAGCAAAGCTCCCCAGGACCCGGCGGGCTGTTTGAGCTAAGACAAGGCGAAAACCGCGAACTGCCATGGACTAGATGGAAATCCAGGTAGCCTGGAGTTTGATACACAGTTCTGTATAATGCCATCAGATGTTCCAAACGACACCAGCATCGAAAGCAGAAGGCGCTTCTTAAGCCCAAATTTTTAGGCGTAAAATTTTTTGCAACCTGCACCAATGAAGCCAATGCTAATGAATCTTCAGTGAGACATTGTGCACTGCAAAACCAGGGCGCAATTCAACAAAAAAGCATGGCGCCCAAAAAACCAAAACCACCCACTGGGCCTATGGTACCAGGTGCAGAACAGCCTTAGAAAAGCAACAAGCCCCAAAACTGCATCAGGAGCACCCGATAGCATACTCGCACAAAACAAAAAAAAAACATACCAGTAAAGCCTGGTACAACAGCCAACCTACTATTGCAGTGTGTATTGTATTGTAGCACCGGACGGCCTTGACATTTGGTACACAATGAACAGGTAGCTTCGAGCTGCACCGAATTAGCATTTGCTGCAAGATCAACCACTGGCGTAGCAGCCAGCAAAGAAGCCACTCATCCAGGAACCGAGACTACACATTGAAGGAGAGGCATTAAGCAAAGGCCGCCCAGTGCTTAGCAACGAATAATTAAGGGTAGTACGGAAACAAAACGTTAAAAACATAATCCAAAATTATTGCATTTGAAAGAAGCAAGTTGTGTGCAGTGAAGGACTGCACAGTACACACCAGCGAGCGAGACGGCAAGGCCCCCCCAAAAAATTTGATATCACATCCAAGCATGGGAGCATCTAGCGCACTCTTAATTAATGCACCAAATCGCCCAAAGAGCGCAAAGTCATCAGTGCATTCCACAAAACCTGGAGCAGGGAATTTCAGCCAACTCTGCGCCTGCTTAGCAAGAGGGGGGGGGGGGGGGGGGGGGGGGGGGGGGTGCGTGCAGCGTCGGGCGCTGGTTAAGGGGGAGATTACCATAAAAATACGTGTACGTGCTAGGGATCAGTGCTACAGACATTATAAATCTGTTTTACTCACATCGCGGCGGCTTGTAGTAGAAGCGGTGGACCAGCGGGGGATCCGGGGGGGAGGGAATCCAAAAGGCCTAGGCGTCCATTAGCGTAAGGGTGGTCGCGAAACTCCCAGTGTGGCCGCAGAAACGCAGCCGAGGCAGTTGCAGCATCACAGACTGACGGCACCAAGAAGAATGAGCGGGAGGTCGTTCAGACTCCGCTTTTTAAGGCCTGCAAGGACTGATAGGGCAAGGGTTCCCATCTCCCCCTCCCCCCCCCCCCCGCCCCCCCCCCCCCCACACACACACCGCCAGCAGCACCACGCCCCCGGCATGTGCGCATGACGCAGCAATGAAATGTATTTGATGAGAGGATGGCGAACCATGACGGTATGCAGCGTTTATGATGATAGGAAGGTGAACCATGAATAGAGGCCTGTTATTGGCTGTTGCTGCAAAGAGTGTAAATTTGAACTGCATTAACGGTAGAGAACTTCCACCGTAAAGGTATTGATTGTACTATCGGGGACAAAAGTGGTATACTCCACGCGACCGGAGCAACGGAAAACTGCGTTTCAACGCCATCTGCAGGCGGCATCTCGGACCCAGACAGCCAATCTGTGACCTTTATTATCAGCAGGCATGTTGCGTGACTCGTTTCAATGTTTCATTCTTTTGCTCTCCAAAGTGCTGAGCGGCGCCGCAGCAGTAGCGATCTGGTTGCCCTCTTTTCATTTTGTGTCTTCTTTTTTTTTCAACGCCGTTCGAGATAGGGCTTCAGAGCCGGCGCGCGCACCGTCATGTTGCGATCAAATGCGAGCGCGCGCGTGGTTAACTTCTCGTGGAAGCAGCGCATTTTTGAAACATTAAAACGAGCCAAGCGGGAGGCCTGCTGATAATAAAGGTCACAAATTGGCTATCTGGGTCCGAGATGGCGCCTGTAGATGGCGTTGCAACGCAGTTTTTCGTTGCTCCGGCTCCCGCCGCGTGGAGTATACCACTTTTGTCCCCGATAGTACAAACACTAGAGCACACGTTCCCGCGTGTGCCTGCCACGCAGGGCGAGGCAAGGAGCAGCTGACTCTCAATCCCCCGGCCCGTACTTAGGCGGTTCGTCCTTACTTAGTACACCAGGGCCGGCGTCAAATCCAAGACACTTAATAAAACTTGGTAGAATCGGGCTCTCGCTTTCAGCGCAGCACGAAGAGACTACCCGGAGTCTAGGGCGCCTTGGCGTCTGGCAGGGGGTCAAATCACGGAAGTGCGCCACGGAGAGTAGCGACCCCGCCTGTCCGAAGCTCGTGGGTTGGACCCACACGCGACCAACGGGTGGAAGTAGTTGACCGGTCCGCCGCACTCGATGGGAGGGATTTCGAGTCCGAGGGTGACAAAACCTAAATTGGTACAAGAGCAGTCTCTATAGTGGGGGGGGGGGGGGGGGTCCACCATGCACTTTGTGCAAGAGACTTGCACTTCAGAAGTGGTCTGGCCCTTGCCTGGTCCGTATGTGGCTTGAGGGAAACTCTTTTGGCAGACCGAAAACTTCTTGAACCAGTTCTTCTGGACGGCCAAGTGATCGGCGTTGAGTGCCAAGCGCGCGGGGCCCAGTCCAGAGCTACAATCCAGTGTTTCCTTGACGTCGTTCCCCTCAATGAACGGCAAGAGGCTAATATGCCGCGGATCAACCCGCACCTCCCCGACAGTGAGCTCATCGACTACTGGGTCCTGGACGGGCACTTCAAGCCGGTGCTGCACCTGAACTTGGTCTCCCTGGACGCGCGCAAGCAGACCAGCGAGGCAGCAGCGCGTATTTCTGCTGCAGCGTGCAGGCCAACCGCCCCCCCCCCCCCCCTCCGTCAAGCATGTCTGCTGGCTGCACGAGGGAGCCCAGCTAAAGCCCAGCCCGGGCATCCGCATTGAGAACGTGCCCCTCGTCACTGACCGGCTGCAGAGACACCAGGTCGGACACTACCAATGCACCGCCACTAACGAGCTGGGACACGGCGTCTCCCAGGTCTTCCTCGTGGTCTACAACCCTCCCAATTGCTTGAGAAGCACAAGGCGGTGTACCACGTGGCTCGACACAGGGCCAGTAAGGTCACGTGTGACGAGGAGGCGGACCCTCCAAACGTGCGCCTCACGTCGCGCTTCAACAGCAGCCTGGGAGAGCCTCGACATCGTCGCTTTCAACCAATCGGGCCCCCGCAGCAGCTCAGCTTTCTATACTCCCCGAAGTAAAGTCGACTATGGCGCCCTTCTCTGCACTGCCACCAACTCGCTGGGCCAAGGTACGGCGCCGTGCGATTTCAGCACGATGCCTGCAGGGCCCATGAACCCGAGAGTGAACTGCAGCATTCCGTTGGTAACGCCCATCAGTCTCGGCGTGCGCTTTGAGAGGGTGCTGCAGCCGTGGCCTTTGCCCGTACACTTTTGGGCGGACGTGTTTGTCAGGAGCCGGCTGCGGGAGCGCATCGTTGCCGACGAACCCAAATTAGAAGCGACGGGACTCGAGCCAGGCTCTAGCATCGGCGGCTATGTCTACGGGCTGAACGAGAAGGGGAGCAGCACTGCCGTGCCGCTCGCCCTCTCCACACTAGTGTCGGCCAGGACCGAGCTACTAGGGCTACTTCCGGGAGAGGCGGCGATAGTGTCGGCTTCCAGCCCCCTGCTGGGCATCCTGCTCGGCGTTCTCACATTGCTCGTCCTAATTGCCATTGTGATCATTGTCATGA
Source organism: Amblyomma mixtum (assembly GCF_055824585.1). Taxonomy (NCBI): domain Eukaryota; kingdom Metazoa; phylum Arthropoda; class Arachnida; order Ixodida; family Ixodidae; genus Amblyomma; species Amblyomma mixtum. The sequence goes on along the minus strand of NC_143020.1, from coordinate 58,780,781 downwards.
CAATGATGACAACCGTCGGGTAACATGGGATATATACATATCACCGGATAAGTAGATTGATGCATTTATGCAGCACAAGCGGTCTCAAGCTTGTCACTAGCGTCGTGCAAAGGCAATGAATCAGCACAGTCCTACACGATGACGCTAGACCTTTCCGCCAGCATTCAAGGCAGAGTTCGAGCTTCAAGATTCAAGATTCGAGTTTTACTCCTGGCTACTTACTTTCTCACAAGAATGTGCATCACTTGGCTCGTGGAAGTCCACTGTGTACAGCAAAAGACAATATGGGATGACTGGCAAAGGTCTAATATGACGGTTTCAGAGCATAGTAAAACAGCTGTAAAGACAAAGACATGTAGAAAGCCAGACATACAGAACTTTGGTTTGTCCACTTTTCAGCGCCTTCATGTGGCTCAAACACTGCCGCTCTTGACGATGCGAAGGCTGGAAATGGAGACGGCACTTACCTCTGCGCGAAGGAGAAAGGTAGGTTTAAAAAGGAACCTTCACTTTTGCAAGATAGGAAACTAAATTCTTTCTTCTCTCCAGTACGCTCATGTTCGTAAATTGTTGCAGCATCTGCTTGCCGTATTTGGGCCAGAGTTATCGTGCAACATTATGTGGCTAAAAACAGCGGCATAGTGACCACACAGCCACTAATAAAAGTTCTCCTTGCACAAAACAAAAAAAAAATAGAGATCACTGCGGCGACCCGCATTGGGAGAATGCGACAGCATCGACGCCTCCTCGGCACTCGTCGCCTCTGTTTGCCTCTCTTTGTCATTTTCTTTTTATTTGTTAATTAATTTAACTTCGGAATTAACGTAATTATGTTATGCTTGAATTAAACATCGACTTATTTGCTATGATTATAGCTGATTTTATCTCAATGAACCCTTCTGGTTTTTCGAATTTGGCGCCGTGGTTGCTTTTCCGTCCACTTACAATATCCCCGTCCAGCCTGTTCAACCGTTTTTGCTGATAATTTGCGTTTTTGCTGATACATAGCGCATCTCACTAATAACCAAACAATAAAATCTTAGTTTAAAATTGCATCAACGCTTCATTCTTGCTCATGACACGAGCAGCTCTTACGCACCTGCGCTGGATCTACAGTGCAGTGTGGGCGAAAGAGGAAGCCAGACACTAATCTGCGTGAGCACACTGACGCACGCTGTCCTAGAATATGAGAAATGAAGATTGGTTGGTTGGTTTATGGGGTTTAACGTCCCAAAGCGACTAAGGCTATGAGAGACGCCGTAGTGGAGGGCTCCGGAAATTTCGACCACCTGGGGTTCTTTAACGTGCACTGACATCGCACAGTACACGGGCCTCGAATTTCTCCTCTAAAGAAATTCAACCTCCGCGGCCTGGATCGAACGAGAGAAATGAAGAACCTGCGCCACGATGCCACTGGATTTGAAATTTTATTGTCCAACCTTTACAAACGCCACAAACCAACGATTGCTCTGCTTTTCCGGATCTTCATTTCTTTCGATCGCCGGCTTTGAGGCCGACCTGGAAAAGCGCGCGAGCGGTCTGAAGCGACGTCATTTTAACGCTCTTTGGAGATAAGCAAACCGCAACGTGTTTCCTGCGCCCGCGTGAGCAGCGGCCAGTAGGGAAAAGTCGCGAAGCGGTGAAGTGAGCGCACTCTCCCCGCCGGCTAGATACAAGCGGAAGAAAAAGGCGAGTAGTCAAATCGAGCTGCGCCCCAGCTATCGTTAGCCACCGCAAACATACGGAGATATAATCTCGGCAACAGTACGCAGCACTTAGCGTCCCTGGCGTCAGTCCAACCCGCACACGGCCACGCTTTCCGTCATTCGTGTTAAGCGTGCTGACAACTGTGTTTTCCCCTCGAAGAGCTGCTAAGTAAAGCGGTAAGTGACGGGGGCGAACTGTCCAGGTTTTACGCGTCTGATGCTTGATGTTTAAAATGCAATGAGGGCTGCACGCTTCAAAGTTTTGCGCAAGCGGACGACAGCAAGACGCCTTCCTATAACGAAAGGCGAAAGTCTCGCTACTCAGAGGTACGATTAAACGTTTCGCAGTGGAGATGGTGCCAGCGTTTATGAAAGTTTAGCCTGCGGAAAGCTACGACAGCAGCCAGGTTGTCATACGGCAAACAAAAAAAATTGCAAATAGAAACTAAGCTGGCATCACAGAAATTTTAATTAACGGTATGCGCCACGACTGCTGCGGAACCGCAATTTTACGGAAAATTGAACGCCATTCATTCATCGTTACTCTCTGAGATTTACGCTCGTGCGCTACCAAATTGCAGCGCTCTCAACGGCGTTTCGAACAAACGGAGCGTGCCCGCTGACAGTGGCGAAGTGAACGACCGCCGCTCCTATAGCAGCGGCTTGACAGTGCGTCAGAACTTTCCGCAGCGTCGCGCCGGCCGTTTACTTCGCCATGGTCAGCGGGCACGCTCCGTTTGCTCGAAGCGCCGTTGAGAGCGCTGCAATTTGGTAGCGCACGAACGTAGTCGCGTGGTATTAAGCATGAAATGCTTTTAGCTCCGGTTTTCGGCAGTGTGGTGACATCACGCCCAGACCGAGAGCCAGCGTCCGGGCACTGAATTCCACTCATCCGGGCACTGAAACGAGAGCATCCGGGCACCGTACGAGATTTAACGAGACTCTCTAAGCCCTCCGACAGGACCGGCATACAAGCGCATTGAAAAATATTCTGAGGAGCGCCACATGATGGCGAACAATGTATCGTGGGTTTCAGTGGGCTGCGGTTTATCGCTTTTTTTAAATCCTTAGTTCAAGTTGCGTCAAACACCCTGTAGAGCTGGCGTGGAAGGTTGTGGCATTAACGAGGGCTGACTTTGGAGTGGCCACACATGCCGCGTATGCTCCGCCTTTGTTGTGATGAGCTGCGTCCACATACACTGCTCGTGGTTCGTTCTTGTACAGTTTTTTAAGGGCCTGCGCCCTAGCTTTCCTGCGGGAATCATGTCTCCTTGGCAGCATGTTCTTGGCTAGTGGTTTGACAACTAGTCTACTAGCAATGTCGACTGATAAATGTGATGCTGCACACACCTCCTCAGCGGGGTGGATGTGGAGTTTGTCGAGAATTACGCGCCCCGCAGCAGTGCTCGGCAAGCGGGTCACTTCATCACCAATCACTTTATTTCAGCTTTCTTTAGAAAAACTGAGGGCGGCAAGAAAAAAGCAGTCATTACGACCACTTGACAAGCCTCGCCACCCCTACATAGAGGCAGTTTGGTAGCGACAGTGATGGTTACTTCATGCACTTGTAACAACGCAAGGTACACGGAAAGACAAGGCGTGTAAATACATGCATAAAAGGAAATTTTTTTTGTAAATACATGCATAAAAAGAAACTTTTTTTTGAAATACATGCATGAAAGGAAACTTCTTTTTTTTTTATTTTGCATGGACAAGTAGTATTTCAGCAGAACAGAATAAAGGTTTTACACAACATTTACGGTTCAATGCAATAAAGTTCTATACATGGGTACACATACTGTGGGACCTAGCTTGCAAATAAATACATTTCGAATAGCCGAGACAGACATGCTGTGCAACGCGTCGTAAAATGGCGTGTTCAAGTATTTCGGAAGAATGTATTTTAGTGTGGAAAAACCATAGTTTGTTCTGCATCGTGGTAATGAATAGATCATACGCTGTCGTGTCATATACGGTGTCCGACGTGGTGTAAGTGTCACAATGCTGGAAAAAAAAATGTGTCGTCTTCGGCTATTATTTTTTTATGGAAAGATGCAAACCTGTAATCGAACATTCTTGTTACAGGTCGATGAGGCTGCGTAAGAGACGTCAAGTCCCTTCGAGCTCATCTGACGCGCTGCTGAGTTGCAGCGTTCTGTCCAATTGGTGTCTGCGGTGATGCGGAGAAGGCAGTGGTCGCTGCCCAGGGTATCCCTCAAGTTCTCCCATGTGGCGTTTGTAGTGTTCCTAACCAGAGATAAGTCAGGACACGTGTCACAGGTGACCGAGTTGCCCACACGTGTGGGGCAAGCCGGATCCGTGAGCAACGTAAGACGAAGGGTGGAGATGAGCTCCGCCAGCTTGCGTCCCCTGGCTTTCTCGAAGTGATAGCCCCAGTGTAGACTGGGTGCGTTGAAATCCCCAATGATCACCAGAGGTTCATTGGCAGCCAGTTTGAGAGCACGATAGAAAATTTCGCTGAAAGTAACACGCGGCTTATGCGGGGGGCAATACACATTAAGTACATGTATTGAGGGGTTGCGGCGCCTGAGAGGCAGAACCCTCACCATTGTGTATTCCTGCTCAGTCTCCAGATCAAGATTGACCTGAATCGCGGTGTATGCTTTATGAACCAGGATGCAGGTCGAGGGGCCCCCCTGAAACGAGCTATACCCAGAGAATTTAGCATCATTGCCGGGTTCTTGCAAGGCCAGAAGCGCCGACACGTCACCGAGGCACTGCAGGTAGAGCTGGAGATGTGACCGTTTTTTGCAGGCTGTGAAGCACCTGCAGTTCCATTGAATGATTTCGAATTGGTCTGTTTTTTTTTAGCTTTTTGAGAAGGTTTGCCAGCCATAGGGAGGTTTTTATTATTACGGTGCTGGGTAGCCACTCGGTTCGGGGGCCGGCGCAGCCCCAGGTAGGGGCTGCATCAACGCCGCGGCTATCGGGCCGGAACCGCTTTCTTCCGCTGCCTGCCGAGGCGCTATTTTACGTTTTAACTGCGGGGAGTCCCAGGCGAGAGTATTTTTTGTTTGGGAGCTGACCCAGGGCTGCACCGCCTTAAGGACAGAGTCAGTCACCTGGGCCGCAATGTCGGGAAGCATTTCAGCAAATGCGGACCTGAACATGTCCTGCAAGGACTCGCGGCCCGCAATCATAATTTGGTTCAGGAGCGCTGCCACCCGCTCCTCCCACTGCTCGGCTTTACGCTCCAGGGCCTCGAAGCGGCCAGCGTCCGCGGGGGCCGAATCGACCACCGTGTCCGCGGTTTGCCGCGAGACGCTAGTTAGGCAAGGTGATACTGAGGATCCGTCATCGCTATCCTCGGGTTCAACGTTCTGCATGGGCTCTGACTGCCCGGCTTGCTTAGCTTCTGATTGAAGGCCTCTACCAGCCGTCGTCGCTTCGTTTACCTTTGCACCGACCTTAAGGTGGATCCCGTTCCCGATTCCGACAACGAAGTTCTCGCGAAGAACTGCGGCCTGCATTCAGCAACCTCAACCACACACAGCGTGCGACGCTTTTGAGGGCTGAGGCGGCGGGTCTGGCAGGGAAATCCCAGCGCCGATGAGCCGGCAGCGTCGCTCTCACCGCCGAGCCACCTTCACTTCTGATGTGTAGCGAATGGTACGTGCGGGCATAATTAAATTCTGTAATAATAGCCCTCGTAGGTATGGTTATGCAGGCCAGCTTCTTGGTACGTTGACGAAGCGAACACGGTGCGTTAGCATTCGTGGAGGCGCGTTAAACATTGGCTATACACAGCTCTTTTTGATTGTCGCAGTTGCGTTCCGTTGCACGAACTTCGTCCGAGGAGCACTCCGCCTGCGTAAATCGGGGGTACCATGCGGGTACGCAGAACGCATGACCACGAGGCACCTCAAAATATATAGAAACTCAGCTGACCGCCTAACTTCCAACATTCACTTTGTCTTTTTTTCCGTCATCATCATGTGTTAGAAGTGCACTAGTGCTTTCAAAACAAAACTTATATGTTTTAATTTCGATCAAACACGTAACCTTCATGCACGTTTTTCAGCCTCCGAGATCTGTAGCGTCTGTTGTAGGTCCGTTCGATTCGCCTGCACTACGTGAACTGGTTCTCGCGGTGCTGCACTTCGCCATTCGTTTTAGTGCTGCAAGATGGCGCAGTTTGCACGACTCCATTCGTTTCAAGAAAGTGCAGACGTTGTGCCGGTCCCCTTCAGGAAAGTTTTGGAAAACTGCAGGTCCGTTCGGATCGCTAGCACTCCCTGCACCAGTTCTGTAAAGTTGCGCGGTGGTGCCGTGAGCGTGCAGTGCCAGTTCCTGCAATTCAAGAGCAGCTTGGAACTGGCTCCTTCAAAAACGAGTGGTCGAGTGCAAGCCTGGTCGTCTGTTAGCCGTGACGTCGCCACCAGATTGCAGCCGGCAGCCTGGCCCCCTTATCAACGGCCGCCAACATCCTGAACCGCGAGATGAATTTTGAAACGCCATATCGCAGCGAATAAATGTTGCCATGAATAACGCGACCTCGAGGCAGCTAAGCGAAATGCGTGTGTGTTATTTTATTGAACACGACTGTGGTGTGCATGTTAAGCGGTTGATGTCGCAACAACATGCGTCATACTGCATGTACGTGGCCGAGAGATGCAAGGCGCCACGAGGGCCGCCGTTTCCTAATCTAACCTAACGTCGCCGCCTTCTCGGGTGGCCAGTCCGATAAGAGTCGGCCACGAGGGGAATAATTAGTACCTCCGGCGTTTAATGCAAAGCGCAAGCTATCGTTGCGCAAGCCATCGTCTGCTTCCATGCAGTGGCAGTAAGAGAGACTGGTTTTATTGGGGCCGGACGGTCTTCCGTATATTAAAGAAAAGAAAAAACTAGAAACAATTATTTATTTACATTTTATTTGTACAACACTTTTTCTGCGTTTTTCTATTGAAAAACAAAGAAATGGTGAACGATATAGATGTTGTGCCGTAACGCTTGCCTTGAATGTTAACGGTTACGTGAACAGTATTAATTTCGATGCCCTGCTGCTTCTGTTGTTCTCCTTGAAATGGTTCACCTCATAAGTAACACAATTCCTAATTATTCACGCTGATTTCTATCTTTCCTCTAGTTTCTTTCCCACGCTCTTCACAGAGGAGCGCTCCGTGCTCCTTTGTTGGACATAGGCGCTTTAGTAGTGGCCTGTATACTGTGCTTTGACTGTGTGCGACTGTGTCCTTGAGTGTGTTGTGACTTTGGTTTTGTTTTGATTTGATTGTGCTTTTACTTCTCTGATTTTTGTTGCGGCCGGCACTCGGTGCTTTGCTTTGACTGTTATTGTGACCATGAGTATAGTGTGACTTTGGTTTTCTCACTTTTGTTATTTATTTCGCGGACTGCATGCTGCGCTTTGGCTGTCTGGCTGTGACTGCAACTTTGACTGCGATGTGCCTTTTGTTTCCTCTTCTTTTGAGTTATTATTTTTTCGCCGCTCTGTATTTCTCTTTAAGATATTTTTTCCTTTGGAGCATTTACTTCTTTTTCATTTATTTTGAATTGGCGTTAAGCGTGGCAAAGCGTGGCTGGTTCGGGGACCCTCTTTCTTTCTTTTATGTTTTTTTTTACCTTTTCTGGGGGGACCAATAAAAGGGTAAAAGGTCGTCGGATGAGATATTCCCGCCACGGTGGTCCCGCAAGGTCAAAGCACCTTTCCGGATATTTAACGAGCGCGATTGGCGGCCTTCATTACTCAGTTCGGGGAAGGTACTTTGTTCCGCCCTTGGTCCCCTCCGACAAGGCGGCTGGTCGGCGCACCTTGTGAAGCCAACAGAAAGGATGATCCCCACGCTGACGTCGCTGTGTGTTATGGTGGGATAGGTGGTAATGGTTTATTTTAAAGAAAAAGTTATAAAAGAGGTGCAGGAAAAGAATTTTGCCGGCCGGGGCAATTAGTATCTAATATCTTAAGCACGCGAGCTGCAGCCGGCGGAGGTGAAAGGGAAAGGGATGATAGCGGAATGTACCCTTATAAAAATGGTCTATAGACAGTCTATAGACTTCTTATTGACTCTATTGACTTGCTATAGATATTGCTTTTTGTCTATTCATGGTCTATAGACTGTCTAAAGAAAAAAGTCTACTAAAAGTGTGTTGTTATACATCTATAGATTGTCTATAGACTGTCAATGGCATTTGTATTGCCTATAGATTGTTGTCTAGGATTTGTCTATAGACAATCTATAGACTTCATAGACAGAAGTCTGTAGACACTCTATAGACTGTCTAAAACATTTTTTGGGAGGGTATAGAGGGGAGCGATGGCAACAATGGACAGGGAAGAGCTATGTACACTATTTATAAAATACAAAAAGTAGTCAAGTTCACGCCGCTCGCGAGCAAATTTCCAGGCTCTGTCCGAAAATAAGAGCGCGCGAGAGGGCCAGTATGCACAATATTTTACAGAAAACGACAAATTGTACGTAGGGACCTGCCTCGAACTAACCGCGTGCGCGGCACACTGCCCGAGCGGCCGGGGTGGGGCCTCCGGCCGCGTATGCCGTCCGAGGTAGCGCCCACGGAGCGTTCATGTCACGCGTGCACCACCTGGAAAACAGCAAGCGGGAAGTCAAGCCCGCCTGCTCGCCCATGGTGGGATAAAGACATGAATGAGGGACTCCCAGCCGCCTCGACGAGGTTGCTGGCCACCCCAACCACAGGTGAACAGCACCGCCGCCGCCGTCATCGTCGGCGCGCCGGCGCTAAGGCAAGACAACGATGGGGGCACGGCAGGACCCTGATACCTCGACAGTAACTACGAAGTTTACTAGTATAACCTGTAGAACGTAGAATCGTGTGAAATAAGACAGGAGCTAGCACGGTGAACGTACAAAGTAGGGGACTACTTGACTCATCACAAACGCAAAAGCTTTCCAGTTGTACGTCAAGAACCGCATCTCGCCTGTTAGAGCCCGAAAACGGACGTTCGGGAACATGTGCAAAGGCTTTTGGAGGGGGCGGCCACCCCCTCCAAAACCCTCGGCTACCGTGTTCTCAACGAACCCGTTACCGGCGTCTTTCCTTTGGACTAATAAAGTTAGAACAGTACTTGCAGTCGGTTATGTTCACTAAAAAGTAAACACGTGCATGCAGCATTATGCACGTTGTTGCAAAAACCGCTCAACATGCAAGTGGGCCCGCGCGCACCTCAGTCGGGTTCAATAAAAGAACACACGGGCATTTCGCTTAGCTGCCGCGAGGTTGCATCGAGGCTGGCGAGATTTGCATGTGGCGGGGATACCTGGAATTTTAGTTCTTTCTCTTTTATGCCTTAGCAGAGCTTCGTTCTCAGAAAGGTGGTGTTTTTTGTGTTTAGGAGCTGGTGTTCCATTGATGCAAGCCAACTTCAGTTTCTCCTTTGTGCCCCTTTAAAAAGAGCGGCTCAAAAGACAGCCGAAGGTATTCGAAGGCGAGGGGATGGTTCCGACCCTTGCGAGGAAGGGCAGGACTGCAGCCGCTTTCTCGCATCGCTAATAGTGGGCGTTTACATGAGCCCGACAAAAGTCGGGTAAAATAGGCTGTCGGGCTGAGAACCGGTAGTCGGGCTCGTGTATGCGCTAGGGGGTCGAGCTAAGGGACCGTCGAATCGAGCTGGGCTAGCCCGACTCTAGGGGGTGGGTTGACTCTTCCCGACCCGGTTGGAAGGAGCTTGTGTACGCTGCCGCATCGGCTTAGCGCCTCTTCTCTTGCCTCCTCTCTGGTCTGCTGGCTGGCGCGGCGCAGAAACTCGGAGATAATTTTTCCGGCAGCGGAGACACACATTGCAAATCAAAGCGAGCCGCTGACGGCCTCGAAGGCAGCGCGCACGTGAACGGGCGAACAACCGACCGGAAAGAGAAGTAGTCTGGAAAGGGAACTTTTCTTCGGGGCTCCTCCTCCTCTAGCATGCGTGTGGTTTGCTTGCTCGACGCTAGGGGTAGCGATGATCTTTGTCCGACAGAAGACCGGTTCATGTCAACGCGGTGGGGTCGGGCGACCTGACCCGCTCTGACGGAAGACCCGGCTCTGAAGGAACGGTTCGCCTCTTCTTGATCTTTGACTCCCGGCTCTCCAAAGATGCCGGCTCTCCAACTGGTCCTCCAGTAGCACCGCCGCTCACTTCTGCGCCACAGCTCACTCGCTCTTTAAAACAAGCGGCTCAAAGGATCCCGATACATCTCTAGGGTAAGGCACTTCGTTGAGAACTGAGGAGTGAGCAGGGGCGGAACACAATGGATGCGGAGAATGAGACCTACACTGTGGTCGGATTCTCTGACCAACTCGACTGGAAGCCCTTGCGGTTCGTCAGACCGATTCCCCCGAATCGGATATGTAGTTCCTGTGAACTGGTGCGCAGGAGGACCCTGTTACTTCCCTGCATGCACTTGCTGTGCGACTCATGCCACGACCAGTGCGAAAACGAAGATGGAAACATCTGTCCACTAGACGGCCGCCAGTACCATGAAGACGACGTCGACTGGAAGGAGTTCACCACCGAGGACATGCTAAAGAGAGAGGTAAGCGGTTAGGGTAGAAAGTACGGGGTGAGTGTGTTTCTTCGAGGACTGAGATGTTTCAACGTCATATACAGATGGATTTATAAGAGAGACAGCTAGACTCACACTCACTCATTGTCCCTGATTCTGAGAGTGTCCAACACCGGTACAGCGTGGCTGTGATCCGTTTGGTGTTATTTTGGCTGATTCGACGATTTCCAGACGATTAATGTCGGCATGAGTTAATAGGGCACGAATTTGTTTTGAGCAAACTCCTTGAATACATCGCGTCGATGTAGGGATGGAAAGATACAGTTGTGATGTTCTAAACGAGGGTTGCATAAAACGTTAGGCTACCACCCGCGGAACAAACAGGCGTGTAAGGCCGCCGCTCATTGCAAGCTGCGATTTGCAGGAAGCATGCACCCGCAGGAGAGGCTTTCCGTTATAAACGACAGCCCCCACAAGCACAGTGCAGCACCGCCACTATCTTCACGGCGCCCCCCCCCCCCCCCCCCCCCTTTCTTACGCTATAGGCTGTTGTCGGAAAAGCACTGATGCCCCACACCTGCCTTGCAAGGCCGCCGCTCATTACCAGCTGCAACCCTTGGCAGGACCCCTGCGCCTGCAGAAGCGGCTTTCCATTGTAATCGAGAGCCCCCCCCCCCCCCTTACGGTCATGGGCTATCGTCGAAAAGGCACTGCCGCCGGGCCTAACGGAGGCGTCTTTGAAGGAGGGTGGATAGAAGCGCCCGTTAAGCCAATTACGGCGTATCCTTCACATCCTGGCCCAATATGTGGGAAAATAGGAAGCGTTCCTTATCTGGTTTGCCGAGACGGCAATGAGCACCCTGAAATGATGATTACAGCGGTTTTTTATGCGGGGGAAACATCCGGTCCTCGCTCTTATCCGCGCGTTTATCTCAATTCTTGTCCTAGCGTCCCGCCGTCTGTGCTGTACCGGCTTCAGTCTCAATTATTGCTTGCAGATGACACGCACTGATGACGGGACGCATCAGTGCCAAGAACATGACTTGCAGCGTGAGTGGAGAGGGGGGCGCTTAACGAAGAGAGTGGTGGCTTGGTTTTGGTTTTGTGGGGTTTAAAGGGACCATGCAAAGAATTAAAAGCCGCTTGTAAATGCTAGAAGTGATGCTCAGAAGCATTGACACCAAGTATGAGTCTTCGGAACTGAGCCGGCAATTCATTATGAATTTTTAAAAATCGTGTTTTTTAAAATTCGCGGGCCGTTTGGTGTCTTCGTAGCCATTTTGGAACCAAAATCGGGGAAAACAGACGTCACTAGTCCCATGACGTCGGCAGGCCACCACACGCTGTCATTCGCTCGAGCCGCGGAAGCTACGACGTCACGGGCACACTTCCGGTAGCGGTGAAAATCGTCTGCTCGAGCCGCCGCGCGCCTCCCTCTGGCAAGCGCGATCCAGGGCATTGCCTTCGCGCATATGTTTTCAATTTACCTCTGCCGCCTCTTTCTGTCGCGAGTTCGGGAGCCAAGAAAGCGCAGAGACCGGAGAGACGCTGCCGACGCACGCTGCTCCTCGGGAGTGGGTAAAACCGGAAGTCGTAAACCGAACGTCAGCGAATGACGTATCCATGGGCGGTGCCCAGTCCCGGAGCTGTTTTCTTTATTTTTTTATGGTGCCCCGCGTGTACGAGTTGAGGGGGGAGAGGAGGAGCGTGATATTTAATCGTCTATAACTTCGTTGTTATAGATGCTAGCTCGAAAATTCTTGCGCTGGGGTGACAAGTGATGGATTGCCTATCTTTACGTAATCTCAATAAATTTATTTCATAGTCCCTTCAACGTCCCAAAGCGACGAAGGCTATGAGGGACGCCGTAGTGGAGGGCTCCGGAAATTTCGACCACCGGGGGTTCTTTAACGTGCACTGACATCGCACAGTACGCGGGCCTCTAGAATTTCTCCTCCAAAGAAATTCTAGCCGCTGCGGCCGGGATCGAACCCGCGTCTTTTGGGTCAGCAGCCGAGCACCATAGCCACTTCATGAGCCACCGCGGCGGCTAGAGGGGTGGCGTATTTGTTTTTATTTTATTTGTGCCTTTAGCGAGACCCTGAGTTCGAGGCTGAGCCCAACCCACGGGGCAGGTCTATATTTGATTGGAGAATTGATGCTTGGGGCGGGCCACTGAAAATGACCGCCCCTATTTCTGTGTTTTTTAAGGGTATAAAACCCGAAGTGAACGAATGGAGTCCAGCCTGAGCTGGGGCTCCATGCTTAGCATGTAATGCAGTGCTACTTAGGCTCTAACCTGCTAGGTCGATGAATAAAGTACCGCAAAGTTTGTCCTTTTTGTAAATTCATTTCTCCTTTTCCAGTTTGAATCTCTGTACATGTATGCTGTAAATATATGCTCTTTTCTCATAATCACCTTCAAGCACGCCTCCTGGTCTGGTCTTCTTCCACGCCGAACTCACTAGAGGAAGGGTACGGAAACCTTCCTTGAAGCAACGAACAAGATCCTTAAATTCAACTAGGCGCTTGTTTAGACTGAGTACGCTTCGGGAGATTTTCCAGTTGCAAAGCCCCTAAAACGGAAGTGGCGTTGGTTATACGGTAGGCGAATTCATAATGTTACAGGAGGCAAATCCACAACGAACTCTTGTGAAACACTCTTTGAAACATAAATTAGCTGAAAGTAATTATTT